>NC_047569.1:12800000-13129250 GCF_011004845.1 Esox lucius | reverse complement strand
CGCACGCACGTTACAACGGGCACGTGTGTGTCAGTAGACATGATGATGGTGCTTGCAGTTCCAGCTGTGTCAGGAGGACATATGGCAGGTGTCAGCTCTTGGAGGATATTCCCTGTTCCCTCCTTCTCGGCCTCCCCCTTCCCATGCTAGACATTCAGACTGCTCCCTTCTGCTTCTCATCCGCCCCCCTCCCTCCCTCCCTCTTTTGTCTCTCCCTCCCTCTCATGTTAATGTCATGTTGTCTGTCAGCGGTGAAGAGGGTGTCCGGTGGGGCCAACTCTCCGTCCTGCCTCCGCTCCGATAGAGCTGTGTCTTATTGCACCTGTCCGTCCTCTCCCCCGGCGGTGCCCCCCCCCCCCCCCCACACACACACACCTGTGTCCTTCCTCCCTCTCTTCTACAGGCTGACTACATTAGCCGTGGCCTGCCTGCAGCACCGAGGTGAACGGTCAGAGACGACAGCAGGTTTGAAGCCTGTGATTTCAGGCGAAAAGCTTGGCCTGTCCTACGGCAAACCCCCCCCCACTACTGAAGATTGACTTCCTGTGGACGTTGTGGGGAGGACAAATTAGAATGAAATGTCAAAGGAGGTTGGAGCAATCAGGATGAACGTTGACATCAACAGTACTAGCCAGGGTCCGGTTATTAAGTACTACTGCGGTCCTCATCAGGATGAACGTTGACATCAACAGTACTAGCCAGGGTCCGGTTATTAAGTACTACTGCGGTCCTCATCAGGATGAACGTTAACATCAACAGTACTAGCCAGGGTCCGGTTATTAAATACTACTGCGGTCCTCATCAGGATGAATGTTGACATCAACAGTACTAGCCAGAGTCCGGTTATTAAATACTACTGCGGTCCTCATCAGGATGAACGTTAACATCAACAGTACTAGCCAGGGTCCGGTTATTAAATACTACTGCGGTCCTCATCAGGATGAACGTTAACATCAACAGTACTAGCCAGAGTCTGGTTATTAAATACTACTGCGGTCCTCATCAGGATGAATGTTGACATCAACAGTACTAGCCAGGGTCCGGTTATTAAGTACTACTGCGGTCCTCATCAGGATGAACGTTGACATCAACAGTACTAGCCAGGGTCCGGTTATTAAGTACTACTGCGGTCCTCATCAGGATGAACGTTGACATCAACAGTACTAGCCAGAGTCTGGTTATTAAGTACTACTGCGGTCCTCATCAGGATGAATGTTAACATCAACAGTACTAGCCAGAGTCTGGTTATTAAATACTACTGCGGTCCTCATCAGGATGAATGTTGACATCAACAGTACTAGCCAGAGTCCGGTTATTAAATACTACTGCGGTCCTCATCAGGATGAACGTTAACATCAACAGTACTAGCCAGGGTCCGGTTATTAAATACTACTGCGGTCCTCATCAGGATGAACGTTAACATCAATAGTACTAGCCAGAGTCTGGTTATTAAATACTACTGCGGTCCTCATCAGGATGAATGTTGACATCAACAGTACTAGCCAGGGTCCGGTTATTAAATACTACTGCGGTCCTCATCAGGATGAACGTTGACATCAACAGTACTAGCCAGGGTCCGGTTATTAAATACTACTGCAGTCCTCATCAGGATGACTGTGAGGATAATGAGTTGCGTGGGTGACGGTTGATGGAGTTTACTCAGTCCGTACTCCTTCTAATCAGAACAAAAGCGCTGAAGGACCACTGGACCTGTCTGTTTGGCTCTGCACTGCACGTAAATTCAGCGCGCACACATCCGCCCCACTCATCCGCGCCAACTCCTTCACATTACCATAGATAAATGCACTTCATAATCTCCGACAGGTCTTTTTTTCCCCTGCTGTCGCGGCTGTGGCATCAGATTAGCTGGGGATAGAGGGAGAGACAGGGCGGGAACTGCTCGGCGACGCATCTCTTTGATTGGCTAGTGGAGGGTCCTCGCCATGTGACGGGACCCTGTAGCTCCCCTCTTTATTAATTTTGTCCGGGTGGTGGAAGGGTCATGGATATCTTATCAGCTCCGGCTCTCCTCAAGACCTCAGTGCGCCGGGTCGTTCCTCTTCCTGTCAGTGATATGTCATTCGGTGGAGCGTTTGGGCCGCGTCCACCCCTGCCACCCCCGCCCTGTTCTGCCTGGTTAGAGGGCCGAGGGAGCGTGAGCTTGCCCTCCTCCACAGCCCGCCAATGCTTCCCATACTACAGCGCTCATCTGATCACTTGATCAGGACGCTTTGCCGGGGAGAGGGCTGAGTGGAGGTGGAAGCGAAGATGTCGTGCTGACATGGCTCACCACCTGTTGCCCGCTGGAACATTCTCTGCACGTACCGAGGGAGGCTTGAACCGCGTGAACGAGTCCTTTTATTGTATTCAGTGCACAACTGCTCCCTATTGAACTGCAGTATGTCATCTTTTGAACTGTTAAGAGGATATGTGTAATGGCGGGTTTGACCTTTCTTTGAGACCCTGCAAAGTAGAGCACTTTGGATAGCGGACTGTGTATGACATTCAGATCCTGGCGACTCAGAGTGCCCTTAGCTGACAGAGGCTGTTGGCCTTCAGGTTTACTGTATTTGGTACCGATGTTGTGGTGGGCGAACGGAGGAGAACCAGGTGCTGGGCTATATCTCCTTACCTGGAATGAAGAAGGAGAACGCATTGTGGTCTGAAGGAGGTTACTTCTTTCGCTCTGTGCTTTAGTGGTGTGTCTGTGTGTCTGTTGCGCTGATCCCCAGTCCTGACCATTTTATTTTGTCTTCATTTGACTTGATTCTCTGCAATTATAAGCAACCGCATACCTGAAAATGAATGACATCCCCTGATGAGTTACTGTGTAGGGTACAGATGTTGAGATACTGTCCGCCAGGACACACATTCCATCTCTCTGGGGCGGTTTCGTAGACAAAGAATAACCCTAGTCCTAGACTAGAAAATCAAACTCAAGAAAGATCTCAGTTGAGCTTGATTTTTTTTAGTCCAGGACTAGACAATCTGTTCCTGTGATACTGGGCCTTTAAAACTGTGCCAAACGTATTCGTCAATTACTAACTTTAATAAGCCCATTAACGACAGATTTAACACTTGTCTTATAGTTTTATAGCGGCCGTATAAGTCCACTATGAGGACTTGGCCTGACATTTAGAGAGAGGCTTTTATTTGAACATAAGATTGAGACTTGGCCGTTCGGATCCTTTAAAATCCCATCAACAGAGCATTAGTGAATGATCCAGGTAGTGTGCGTCACCAGGGGTCATCTGTGGCTGGGGAATGAGACAGAGGTCAGGGGTCAGCTGTGGCTGAACGTCCAGGTCGTGTCAAGGTGATTGTGTCCTTGTACCGTTCCATAACTCGTTCAGGCAGAACAACATGACTTATTTATACATCTGGTTTCTGTATTCAATTGGCTTCTCCTCCTTCACTACTGAACAGACCACACTCTCCCAAGAAGCCTCCCGATCAATATCCAGGAAGCTGACACTGCTTTGGGACTGTATGTATCTATTTGTGTGTGTGTGTGTGTGTATATGCATACATTTTGCATGTGTGTGAGGTGCTACGATTATTCCCTAGCTTTTAATGTATGGGGTGCATTTCTTTTTTAAACTACCTGTGAAATATCTTTGCGTTCGTTGATCACCAAAGCCTCCAGATGTCCTGACATCCACAGCACTTTTCTGTTCTCCCATCATACATTCAATGAGAATCAGTTTGCTTAGTATTGATTTGCCATCTGTCACCTGGTTATATAGGGTTCAGCCCTGTATAATAATCCCTGTCAAAAAGCAGAATAGGTGCTAGATTGATAATGGGGAAATAGATTGTGTTCCTGGGGCCTCGGCTGAACTCCAGCACCTCCATTCCCTGAGCTCATAGCTTTAAAGTGCAGCTACATTAATCCCTCTTAGAGTGTTATCAGTATTAAAGTAGGGGGACCAGGGCACAGCATGAAACAGGCCGCAAAGACATATCACTCAAATTGGAAAGCACTTAGATTGAGAGTTGGTCCGGTGGTTAGTCCGTTGGCGTGGTTACACCTGCCGTTTTGGTTCGAATCTGTCCACTGCATTTTCAGGAGGAATTACAATTGTATTTGATCATATTTCAAATATATCTCATAACAATTTAGAAGGCACAATGACTATGTACACTATTCTATGTTTGTTTTCTCATCTTCACAGAAACTGAGCGAACTTTGTCGAATTTTAGCAACCAGGAAGTGACCAAGGGATTTCACTTGCCCCAGTGAAACCTGGACTCAGGGTGAGACTTCACATGGTTATGTAAATCTGGGACACCCAAGAATGATATGTTATGATATGACATTTTGTTAAAATATTTAAACTTACATTACATTTACAAACTTGTAAACACACACACATATATGATATTTTTGTCTTCCATTGCTTGTCCATTGGCTTGAGGAGGACACGATTACGTTTCTTAGTGACGGATGGAGGACAGGGAAGGCGCCACTTCAGAGAAATTCTGCATTTTAGGACAATTTATATTTTATCTCTGTATTTTGGGATGCTACAGATATATTATGAAAATGTTATGATATTACAAAGCAAAAATTCAGCATATTGCCCATTTTACCTCAATTGTACCGTTAAATCACATTAGATAAGAGCTTCTGCTGAATTACATTTTTTTTTTTTTTTATGTATGTTGTTTTTATAGAAGTACGATTAGTATTAGTAAACAGATTAAGTTTCACAGTTTTTTCATGTCTCCCCTACAACTATACCTCCAGTTTGGACCTGTGTGTCAAGTCATTTGAAGAGATCCTTGGAAGCAGAACACATTATATTCTTGGCTGGTTAACAATTCACAGCCATGAAATCTCAATAGACAAACACTGGCAGAACAATGGCAGAATGCTACCATCCGGAATGCATACTGTAGTGCCTTCTGTAAAGTTTGGTGGAGGAGGTATAATGTTCTGGGGCTGTGTTTCAGGGTTTGGGCTAGGCCTGTTAGTTCCAGTGAAGGGTCATCTAAATGCTCTGTGGCTACTGTATGGGCAAGGCACTTTCCTGTTCCAGCATGACTGTGCTCCTGTGCACAAAGCAAGGTCCATAAAGTCATGGTTCGACAAGGTTGGTGTGAAGGAAGTCGAGTGGCCTGCCCAGGGTCCTGACCTCAACCCCATTGAACTCTTTTGGGATGAATTAGAACGGCGAATGTAACCCAGGCCTTGTCGTCCAACTTCAGTGCCTGACCTCACAAATGCTCTTTTGGCTGATTGGGCACACTTTCCCAAAGGGACAGCCCAGAATCATGTGGAAAGCCTTCCCAGAAGAGTGGTGGCTGTTATAGCTGCAAAGTGTGGTGGGGGGGACAACTTCATATTAATGCCAGTTGTTTTGGATTGGGATGTCCAACAAGCTCATAATAGTGTATTTGAAAAATAGTATTTCGTCACTGTACTAAAATGCTATTCCCAGTCATGAGTTATAAGTATTCTAAAGTGGGAAATAAGTGGGTCCATTTTAACACATTCTTATTACTATTTAAATCATACTCAAACACTACTTTAATACTATTTAGAGACTGGAGTACAACATAAGTGGTTCCAAAGTATTCCACTTTATTAAGTGTACTGCATTTTTGGCTTGGGTGTGATTGACTGAGCCTTGGCCTGTCGCAGACCCACGGGTCTTCTTACGCTGAAACCCAACAAATAATCTGGTCCAGCTCTGGCCTCCCTGACAGCTGTCCTCCCCGGGCCTATAGCACACTAGTGGAGTTGTCACTCACAGTCATTTACCAGCGACAATCCATTCACTAAAACAGGCCCCTGGCTTTTAGCATATTAACAAACATGAACACTTACGACCAAACTGAGACTAACCGGCGCCGACCCATCACCCCCCCCCCCCCCTCCCCGGGAGTTCTTTGAACGCTAATGGAAGAACTGAGGAAAAGCTGTATATTGTTCAAAGCTATTGATCTGCAGATTCAGAGTGATTTATCGAGATTTGTTTTATCGCGATGTTTGTGTGACTGTGTGGGAAGGAGAGGTAGAGAGAGAGGGAGGGAGGGAGGGAGAGGGGGGAGGTGGGGATACTCGCAAGAGATTCTGGGTTATGGTGCTCTGTATTCTATGGCTTTTGGCTTGATTTATCTGTTAAGGAGGAGGAGTTTATGGTCGGAAGAGAGAGGTGATATTTCTGCTCATTCATCAATGTAAAGACCGTTTTACGCTTCAAAGAGACGTAATTTCAACCTGCACCTGAAATGATCAATAGCTTGGAATGATGTTAAAAAATGTTTGCTTAAGGGCTGTAGAAAAACACTGAGGCGTAAGGCATTATCCTTTCTCTCCAGCCAAGTGGGGTCAATGGCTTTGCTTTTAACCGCGAAACCCTTTACTTAAACATTCTATAGGTTTAGCCTTAAGGTAGAGGGTGAAGTGGAGTCTATCTCTTTATATACCCAATTAAGCTTGCCACTGGAGGTATCTTGTCCCTGTTGGCCTTGGTCGAAACTGAAACGTGTTCTTCCCTGGTGCCCCATTAGAGCACTGAGGAGGCTGTGAAGCAGGTGTCCCTGGTGGACAGCCCCGATGACCCAGAGCCATGGAGAAGAACTCTGCCTCTCTACTCTTAATACACAGCAGCATCTGCACACGGGCTACACGCCTCCAGTGCTGGGGGGAGAAGATAGGTAGCTAGGTGTGTGTTTGAGAGGGGGCGAGGGAGAAAGACATGTAAAGGGAGCAAGAGAAAGAGCGATGGAAAGACAGAGGTAGAGAGAGAGAGAGAGGGATTAGAGGGCATGCTTTGTTTATTTTAGCCAAGGGAGATGATGTCTGGAACAAAGCAAGGGAACAAGGCGAAGAATAAACATCTCTTACGAGGCAAAGAAACTAAGGCACAACCGATTTGTTGTGATTGTTTAGCATCTTCTGGGCCAATCCCAAACCCGCAAAACACTGTTGAATATAATTTGAATTTGTCAGATCTGTTCCATAAAGTGGGTCGCATTAGTTTCCATTCGCACGTGTGTAGAGAGGGACGGGCAGCGTTGGCTTGTTCGCTTTGTAGCACAACAGGCAATATATTTGCCAATATATTTTTTCACACTTCCCTTAACATAGAATCACATTTGATAGATGTTAATAAAAAATGTTGGGATTAATTACAGGGCTTTGAGTTTTAGGTTGTTATACTTTGGGTTTTAGGTTGTTCAAATCAAAAACCTAGATGACCAAAATGTTATCCAAGTCAGTGATTACAGTCCTCAACACTGAGCGCCAGATCCTCAGCTGGAAACAAAACAAACAATGAAAACCGGTGCTCTGGTTTCCTACGCGCTTCCGCAGCAATGACTCTGCATCATTCATAAGTCAATGTCCACCCCAGTCTCTCAGCCCATCTGGGATAGGATGGCCCTGATGACCCGCCGTCAGCAGAACTGCTGCTACGCTAGCCCATCTGTCCAGCTGGCTGCACACACACACACACACACACACACACACACCAAGTTACTGACCAAAAGGGAGTGAGCCCCCCCTTCCTGGGGAGCGGGGATGTATGAGGTTTGTTTGTCTTTGCGATTATAGCAGTGAGGTGATTAGAGCGACAACAGTCCTCAGTCAAGAAGAGCACAGACACAGCGACACATGCAGTCCTCTTCAGCTAAACCGTCTGTCCGCTGAATGCGATGCATCACCACGAGACCCTAAACTGACTGGAGATGTATGCATTGTCCTGTCCGTATGTTGAATCCCCTGTTGTCATCGCAGTGCCACCTGTCCATGTTGAAGAGACGGGCTGAAATGAAATCTGGTGCTGAATGTGGAAGAACAAAGAAGCGTAGCTTTCAGAGTTTGCCTTCACGTCTCAGTGTGTTTCGGTTCCTCTGTGAACTTGATTCTAGCGCTAAGCAAAAAATGCTCAGGGGGCTTAAAGCCAATTCACCACACTGATCCTTTTAATTTGAAGACAAGCTGTAATTTATGGACACACACACACGGTCTCCATTCCCTGTTGCGGTTGGCTGTGCTGGGAGACATCTATCTAATCACTGATGAGTGGGATTCCGTCACATGGGGTATATGCATTGACAGTTTGATATGAAGGATAAATCATTAAGGCGTTAGACATGTCCATCCACCCTCTTGTCGGTTTAGTTCAGGATGGCATGCGTTGTAGATCCATCTGTACGTTCGATCGGACACTTTAAAACGATACCACATCCTGATTGCTCGGTCTTATCAACCAAATATAAGTTCCCTGCCTTCCGGTGATGGATACAATTATAGTATAAGATTTAAACTGTAAAGATAATAGAGCATGTCCCCTTCAGTGAAGTGTAGTTATTATCCCCAATCGAAGGTCGTTCCATAGTCTAAATAGCTGTCTAGTGACAATAGAATGTATTCAAAAGCTTTATTCCGAGTCGTTGCTAAAAGCCAGTGTCTGCAGGTGAGTCAGTCTCTCCACAGAGAGGAGAGTAATTGTTAGCTTGGCCCGATGCAGTAGAAGCCCATTCTCAGTTAACCAGCTAAATTAATAGGCATAGCAAAGGCTGGTGTCACCGACTGGAACTGAGCAACTGGCCAATTAGACCAGAGTGAGTGTTCACTCAGAACTACTGCTGCTGTAACCGTTGAATCTATGTGATCTATGAGCCTCAGCCACAAACAGCCTGTTTCGCTATTCAGAACTAGCCTGTGGTGCAAACACAATCAACGGCAAGTGTGTGTCTGTGTGTGTACGTGTGTGTGTGTGTGTGTGTGTGTGTGTACGCGTGCCAGTACCTGTTTGACATTTAGACATCGCTTTATATTGCGAGCGAATTGAATGAAACAGGAGCAGTGATTGTTGCCCAGAGGTGTTGCCTCAATCGTGCATTTCAGAAAAAATAATCCTGTAATGATATTGGCTTACTGCAGCCTAGGGAAGTGATGGAAGTTAATGAATGGGACGGGGGCTAGGATCCTATAAGGCAGGCCCTAACCAAGTGGCCCCCCTCGCTTATTTCACATCCAGCCGACCTCGTCCCTCACTCCGCAGACCATTATTCAGACCGTCACAGGGCTATTCATTTAGTCTGTCTCCAAGCAGAATTGGATTGTCGCCTCAGCGAGCGCCGGGCGTAACACGAAGACGTGCGGCATTTGCATCAGTTCAACTTGGAACAAAGGGTTTCGTTTTGGGCCGTCGTTAGGCAGAGGAATGCACCAAGAGTGGGGGCAGGGGGGGGGGGGGGTCACAGGACTCAGTCTAACAAGGGCTGCTACGTTGCGGGTAACCTACCTGTGTGGCCATGCAATACCGTGCGTGCGTGTGTGTGTGTGTGTGTGTGTGTGTGTGTGGAGAGCTGGGCTTGCGCCCATCTCAGCAACTTCCTCTGTCTTTGATACATATGGTTTTTAATGCACGTCTATCCGTGTACTTGTTCAGGAGTGAACACCTCCTGTGTGTTTATTCCTCTAAGTGCCTCGTATTTTTAGACCAAGGTCACATTGCGTGCCGGAGACGGTAGATGAATCACGGGACGTACAGTAAAAGCCATTCTGTCCACAATGCAAACTGTCGGCCGTTAGCTGCAAGCATGACGACTGTAGTAGCGCCGAGCCACAGGCGAAGCATCGTCTTCAATCAAAACTGTGGCTTTTCTATATCCCCAGTAGGCCGTGAGGGTGTAGCCTGTGAGTAATAGTCACGCAGGTCAAGGAAATCATGGCGTGTTCCTGTCCCAGCTAGCACCACTTAGCTTGGTCACGATCGCTGTTTGTCTTAACCGTCCATCTGCCAACTGTCCTAAGTATCAAGCTGAAGCGTCCAACTGTTTTAGAACCTAATAGATCCTTTGTCTGTGGAACGTCCGTGTGAGGAGTGGTACATAACCGGTAATGTCCTTATTAAATGGAACGTTTCATCTACATTCAAGTACGCTTTATTCTCCCCCAGACAGCAGGCTGCTAGGCGTTTGAGAGGGGTAGAGATTATGAAGACGACAATTGGTGTGCGGTGACTTTTCACTATCGTGTCGCCGTCAGTAGCTTAGTGGCTCTCTCTATTATAGTTTGACAGGCTTTGACCTTAAAATGTCACCCTCAGAACGGAGCAGAGTTTCCACTGAGAAGTGTATTTGAGATATTTAATGTCCATTTTACTTTTTGGGAGCTTGTGTTTATACGTCTTTTGATATTGGGATTATTTAATGATGAAGAGAGAAATCTCTCTCGGTCTCTTTACTATAACATTCTCTCTACCATCTCAGTCTGTCTACCATCTCAGTCTGTCTGCCATCTCAGTCTGTCTGCCATCTCAGTCTGTCTGCCATCTCAGCCTGTCTGCCATCTCAGCCTGTCTACCATCTCAGTCTGTCAACCATCTCAGTCTGTCAACCATCTCAGCCTGTCTACCATCTCATGCCTCTCTAGTGTCTCAGTATCTTTTCCATCTCAGTTGCTCTACTGTACATTCAGGCAGTTGAAACTGTCTGTAAATGGGCACAGACACAGCAGCCAAAAAAAGATTTATTCACAAACAAAACAAGGAAAGATGTCTGACTAAAACCAACCAGTCCAGTGCAGCGGTCAGTGTTGGGACCGGGAATGGGACAGAGACCTCAGCAGGCTGTGAGGCGAGGCGGCTCAGTCTTCTGGAAGGAAGAGAGAACATTCCACACATTAGTCAGTTGAGTCTCTGTCCTCACCTCTGTCTCTCTTACCCATTTAACAGCTGCGCTTTGGGCCTTGCGAGAGGCAGGCATGGATGTGTGGGGCCAGGTCTTTCCCACTGCCTCTCACTGGGTCCTACTCACCACCATTCTCAGTTTCGGGGCGCCCTCCCGGGTATTTCTGTACAAGGTGCTGAACCACCAGCGTACCCGCCGCCTCTGGTGCCCAGTGCCACGACATCCCTTACCCCCACAGTGGTCCGATGTTTACTGAGGGGAGTGAAGACCCATGGCGTTGCTCTCTCTCTGTGGAGACCACCAGGGGAAAGAGGCGGAGCGTCACCATGGCACAACTAGACTAAGATTAAACCCCAGCGCTTCCTGGACGTGACCCAGGTATTTATCCAACATACCCGTGAAGGAAGGACTGTAAAATGTCCTTTGCTCTCCGAAGCTTTTACATTAGACCTGCATATCTTCAAAGGGTGTATTGCAATGTAATCATCTTCCTGGAAGGTGTAAGAGTGACATTGCCTGTGCTTTGAGACCACTCTGTCTCCGTGCCCAGCCCCAAACAGGGCGGATCGCTGCTTATTGTGTGTTTTTAACCAGCGCGGCACTATATCACTGCTGCAGCGCCCAACGGAGTAATGAAACGCAGGGTGTCTTACTGTGTCGAGCAATCTCTCTTCCTCTCTCTTGACGCAAGCGTTATTGAAAAAAAAAAGCCAGGGGGCCTTTTTATTGAAAGAGTGTCAATTTCAAGACTCAGCCAAGGTGGCGGTTGCACGAGATCCATATTTAATAGCGATGAAAGGAGCAAACACTGTTGAGGGAAATCAATACGGCTTTCACATGTGGACATATATCATTTCTCTCTAAACAACTGTCTTCATCTGTCCTGTTTGTTTTCCTGACGGTTTATGGGAAACAACTGTACTGAGACGATGATTTCTTTCACGACTCCGGGAAATAGCGGTGGTATATTTACGGCGCGGCTGTGCTAGGCTGTCGTACTGAGCGATTCGCTAGGCGTGAGTATGAATTTTGACGCCTGGAAACACGCTCTGAGACGGGAAAACGCGTATTAGGACATGGCGGCTGTCAACTGGCCGCGTCCCAGGGGGAGTTAGGGCGGGGTTAAGGATCGAGGTGGCGCTCTCCCCCCATAACCCAGGGAGGAGCGAAGCAGTTTGCTCAGCATATGTAGGAGTCGAATGGGGTCAGGAAGCGCAGAGCTCAGAAACTGCCTGGGGAGGCGTGAAGGTACTGGGGGATGCCTGTCTTGTTCTGTGAGCCAGCCTCTGTGTCTCCACCAACCTCTGTGTCTCCACCAGCCTCTGTGTCTCCACCAGCCTCTCTGTGTCTCCACCAGCCTCTCTGTGTCTCCACCTGCCTCTCTGTGCCTCCACCAGCCTCTCTGTGCCTCCACCAGCCTCTCTGTGCCTCCACCAGCCTGTCTGTGTCTCCACCAGCCTCTCTTTGTCTCCACCAGCCTCTCTGTGTCTCCACCAGTCTCTCTGTGTCTCCACCAGTCTCTCTGTGTCTCCACCAGCCTCTCTGTGTCTCCACCAGCCTCTCTGTGTCTCCACCAGCCTCTGTGTCTCCACCAGCCTCTCTGTGTCTCCACCAGCCTCCCTGTGTCTCCACCAGTCTCTCTGTGTCTCCACCAGCCTCTCTGTGTCTCCACCAGTCTCTCTGTGTCTCCACCAGCCTCTCTGTGTCTCCACCCCCTTCATGCTTCTCTGGCTGAGACTTAGCTGATGAAAGGTCTCGGTAACAGATCCTCTCAATTCCCCAGTCTCTCACCCACACCGATGAAACTACTTTGACAGCTCCCGTCTCCAGGCTGGTGTTGTCTGGGGCCGTGAATTTCGTTAGTGTGTGCGTGCATTCGTGTGCTAGACAATGCTCGGAGTTGGGGATTATTTACCAGGACTGGTGGTCTGTGGGTGTCTGTGTGTGACCTAGGACTGAACTTTACATACAGGCAGTGAGTGGAATGCAGATAAGAAAGAGACAACCTACCTGTTAGCGTTTATGTGCCTCCCTTGTCTTTCCCCTCCGTCTAACCTTGCTGGCCCGTCTTTCCCTCCGTCTAACCTCGCTGGCCCCTGTCTTTCCCTCCGTCTAACCTCTCAGGCCCCTGTCTTTCCCTCCGTCTAACCTCGCTGGCCCCTGTCTTTCCCTCCGTCTAACCTCGCTGGCCCGTCTTTCCCTCCGTCTAACCTCGCTGGCCCCTGTCTTTCCCTCCGTCTAACCTCTCTGGCCCCTGTCTTTCCCTCCATCTAACCTCTCTGGCCCCTGTCTTTCCCTCCGTCTAACCTCGTTGGCCCCTGTCTTTCCCTCCGTCTAACCTCACTGGCCCCTGTCTTTTCCTCCGTCTAACCTCGCTGGCCCCTGTCTTTCCCTCTGTCTAACCTCGCTGGCCCCTGTCTTACCCTTCGTCTAACCTCGCTGGCCCCTGTCTTTCCCTCCATCAAACCTCGCTGGCCCCTGTCTTTCCCGTCCATCTAACTTCGTTGGCCCCTGTATTTCCCTCCGTCTAACCTCGCTGGCCCCTGTATTTCCCTCCGTCTAACCTCGCTGGCCATTGTGATACCTGATTAGAGCCCAGTCCGGTTGGGGGCTCTTTGTTCCGTGCCGAGGCATGGTGGGGAAATGATCACCACGTGGAGTCTTTTCGGTAAAGTATAAAAATGTGCCTCTGATGAGCACTCTCCCTCGTGCGACAAAGCTCCGGGTCCCCCCGGGCGCTTGCCGATGAGGATGCCACCCCCACCCCCCGCCACCTGAACGCGTGGCAACCAAAACCATCAGTCGGGTGTAGAAACACCCTCCCCGACCCCCCCCGTTTGTCCTCATCCTTCAATGCCCTGGCAAACACTCTCTGCTATGCACTGAAATTCAATCAGATCCTTAATTACATCTTAACATGGGTTCCTACCAGCTGGCTCTGTTCCTCTGCTTCTGATTAAAGGGATTATAAAAATGAAATTTAACAGTGGATTTGCATACAGCTCTAAGAGGGGACTGACTGGCATGTCTTCTGTGCCTGTCTGGCTGGCCAATGCCTCGCCTGGCACACTATCACTGTCTCTGTCTCCTCCCCCACTGTCTCTGTCTCCTCCCTCTCTGTCTCCCTCTCTCTCCATTTGTCTTTCTCCCCCACTGTCTGTCTCCCTCTCTCTCCATTTGTCTCTCTCCTCCCTCTCTGTCTCCCTCTCTCTCCATTTGTCTCTCTCCTCCCTCTCTGTCTCCCTCTCTCTCCATTTGTCTCTCTCGCCCACTGTGTCTCCCTCTCTCTCCATTTGTCTCTCTCCCCCACTGTCTCTGTCTCCCTCCTTCCTCTCTGTCTCCCTCTCTCTCCATTTGTCTCCCTCCTTCCTCTCTGTCTCGCTTTCCTCCCTCTCTCTCTCCCTTTGTCTCTCCCTCCATCTATCTCTCTGTATCTCTCTCTCTCCCCCTGTCTCTCCCTCCCTATGTCTCTCTCTCCCTCTGTATCTCTTTCTCTCCCCCTGTCTCTCCCTCCGTTTCTCTAATTCAAATGGGCTTTATTGGCATGAAAGTTACAACTGAACAATATTGCCAAAGCATTTTACAATGTAACGATAATCATAAAATATTTTTTTTCCAATTATTTACAAAATTCTATACATATATACCTTTAAATACAATAAATGTATCACATTATTGTGTTTTTGTGTAAAACGTGTGGTTGTGTATCTAGGTGTATGTTGTTTGTGTGTGTAAGATTCTTGGGTCAACCCTCTCTACCTCTTTGTCTCTCCCTCCTTTTCTCTCTCTGTCTCTCCCCCTATGTAGTTCTTCAGATAAGACGGGGATAAGATGAGCACACTGCTCACGGCACACTGGCCCAATTATGAGAGAGAGAATGATTACTTTTCTCCTGGGTTTAGGTGTGATTTCCTCTGACACAATTATTGACTGACCGCAATAGATATCATGACGGATGCATTCAGGTTTTATTGGATTGAACAGAAATGGAAACAGCTGGTACTGGTTGTGAGCAAGTAGTGGCATCGCCACTGTTTGTATCCATGCTGCATATTGCTTAGTTAGAGGCACTTATCGTTTCACAATGGTTCCTGTCATATTTCTCTCCACTCCTCTCCCTGCTAACCAGCCAAACAACCGTGACAGCTCCAGACTAAAGCTTGTGTCGTCTGGTGCTGTGAATTTCATTACTGTCTGTGTCTGTGTGTCTGTCTGTATGTGTGTCTTTGTGTCTGTCTGTGTGTGTGTGTGTGTGTGTGTGTGTGTGCTCGTCTACATATGGTAGACAAGGCTCGGAGTTCACAAACATTCTTGATATAGCTCCCAACACAGTTATTGACTGGAATAGATATCATGACAGATGCGTTCCGTTTTTTGTGATTGAACGGAAATGGAAACAGCTGGTACTGGTCGTGAGTGTATACTGGTATACTGGCGTCGCCACTCTTCGTACCCGCGCTGCCTATTGCTTAGTTACATGCGCTTCCCATTTAATACCGGCCCCTGTCACTGTGCCTTTCTCCGCCAACCTCACCGGCCGTGTCTCACGTTGTCCCTCCGCGGTGCCAGATGAACAGTCTACAAGGGGAAACCAGAGGGGTTCTATGGGCCGGGTTCAAACGGGGCCAAGGAAGCCTGCTCCCGGCGCCGCACGCTCCCCGCGCCGCCCGCTCTGTACACAGGCTACGGAGGAAAATGGGCCCATTAATCTCGGAGCTGCCGTCATCTCCATATGATTATGCTCCTCCTCATCTAGCTGGCTACTGGGGGGATGAACGATGACATCGGGGGCCTATTTCCCATTCTTCTCTTTTTAACTCAATCTGCCGGCCTACTGAAGCCGAACTAAGTCTATTCCGCCTCGCTATCCATTGGGCTGTTTATTTAAGGCAATTAAAAGTGATTCCGCTGGCACTTTGTGTGCTTTAGAGAGCTTACCGTTATATTATTTCACGGGTGTGAGGGGAGAGTGAGAGACGGGGCTGGTTGCATGTATTCTGGTTCTCATGAATATGCATACGTATGTGTGCCTATGCATTTATGCGGACCAATTAGGAGCCACTATTATGAAGCGGCCGTTTTGCTATCAATTTGGGAACAAAACTGCATCAATCATTAACAGTTTGTTTCTGGTGAAGGACGCCAGTAATTAATCCCTATGAAACTGCATGCCGGTGTGTTCAAGGAGCCTGCCGCCTGGCCGGGCTGTCCGGATTGGCCGACTGGGCAGCCCTCTGCTTCTCGCGACTGTGAGGCTCTACTGCCCTCTTGTGGCACACATGGAAACATCACCTTCTCTCATGTAGCGGTAGACCAGAGGTGTCAAACCGGTTCCATGGAGGGCTGAGTGTCTGCAGGCTATCGATCTCACACTGTACTCGATTGATTAATTAGGTCACTAACTGGTTAGTTTCTACCCTCACCTGGTTGTTTAGGTCTGAACTGGGAACCAAATAATAGGAAAAACCAAAAACCTGCAGATACTCTGCCCTCCATGGAACCGGTTTGACACCCCTACAGTAGACTCTAGCCCAGGAGTTTGTATTCCATCAGATTTTCTGTTAGAGGGCGCCATCTCCTGGCTGAATTTGATGCCACTTTCAGCTGTGTTTGATTCCAAATGGGCACGCTATGTACCCACGCTATGTTTGGTCCAATGCTGTCCTGGTTCTCAGCGCTCAAGAGTTCTTCTGAACGGATTCAGGTTTGGTTTGTCTTTTTCTGGAACCATCTGTGTAGGGACACTTGAGACTAATGCCACCCCTTAGGAGACAATGACTATTCTGTGACCCTGACATCTTTAAACTCCACGTGTTTGAATAGAAGGGCACATAAGCATTGAAGTCCAGGAATCACGCCGCTAGCAGGTGTGTCTGGACGGGTTTTTTACTTCATTTGTAGACATCTGACAGCAATGCAGATTCATTGGCAGTGAAGATGACACACTATGAATTAAAGAAGGGACTTGAATGTGCTATATCATTTGTGACTATCTATCTATCCATCTTCTGTCTCCTCTCTGTATCTATATCTCTTCCCCATCTCTCTCATTCTTTTTCTATATACAGTTGTGTGACAAATTTAAGGAAAACCTGAGTAAATGAGTGGAGGAACAAAATGAAGTTTCCAGGTGACTAAGAATGTCAGTCCAGGATGTGATCCAACTGTCGGCAAGAACAGCCTGTTGAGAAGTACACAGAGGGTTTTATAGTAGAGCTGCAGTGTGTAAACCCCTCGTTACAAAGACATTTGACAAATGCTCATTAGAGAGTTCAGTGGTGCAAAAACCACTGGCACTGGTCTACAGAGATGTGGAGGAACGTGATGTTTTCAGATGAGTCATCTTTCACCATATTGTCGACAAGTAAGCAAGTGCATGTGTGGTGTGCACCAGGTGAACGGTACAGGGTTGAATGCTTGACATGTACACAGTATAGCAGAAATGCTAAATGCTCATTATCTCCTAAACAATGCAGTCGGTAAAATAAACTAAAGATTATAAACATTAAAAAAATACATATTATGGAAAATACACAAAAGACCCAGGGTTAGGGTTACACAGTACAAATACAACTCAAAACCGAAAATCGAGTAGGCAGGATATAAAATGTGTGTCTACACGCTCCTGTGTGTTGCCATATCAACAGCAGAATGCTTTTGGAGGTTGCAGGGATGTATTTTGTGCTCCGTGTTGTGCACATTATTCATCGATATGAATCCTATTGTACTCTCGATCCGTTAGGTAGGAAGTGGCTGATCGATGGATCATCGATGGAAGAGTCTCAATGGATACGGCCTCAGTTGCAGCTCGACTTGTCCCGTTCTTCGACGTCAATACTGACACCTTGTGGTTGAAGCTCAGACTACACGTCATGGTGCTGTTGTCCCCACATCTGCTCCACATTTAGCACGCTCTTTCGAAGCTTTCTGTGTTTAGCCCGTTATTTCTAACACCTTTTACAGGGTAGCAGATGTTCAGTCTGCTCTGAAACCAACGGCCGAACGTGCAGGGGAGCCTCGAGAGACTCAGCGAGCCGACGCCGCTAGGCTGTTCCTGCCAGATGCATTCTCAACTTATGACACTGTCATGATCATTAGCCCCGATATTAACCAGGCTGCTTATGTCATTACTACCTTTGTAGTTGGTTGGATGCCAAAATAGTGTTCCCAATAGTTCCATAGCAGGGTGTGTCGGGCAGAGGTTGGTACCGGGCGGAGAATGTGCTGCCAAGGACGGGTGTGAACGTTTTTAACAAGAACAAGTGAGTCTCTTGTTGTTGGGATCCTTTTTAAAATGAAATGTAATAAAATCAACCAATAACTGGAGAGTCACGGCAAACAAGGTGACTCCACAGTAGCTGGTAAAGTGACTTATTGGTGGTTATTAATCAGATGTTCTGATAACACTGTCGCTGTCTTGACTCCATCGAACCCTGAGAAGCCATTTAAGATAGCTCTTTAACCTTATCTGGTCCTGAGATTAGCCAACATAATATTAAACTTCAACTCTAATCAGATAAGTATAAAATAATTCTAGCTGTTTGTGGCTTTAGCATATAGTTTGATTTAATTGATTAGTTGATGATGAACGGCCTTACGTGAATGGAGTCTAGCACTGATTTGATGACAGTAACAGGAAGCTACACTCACCATTACAGGGATGTATCATGATGCAGACAGTTACCATTGTGAATTAGTGTTGGATATTATTGTTATATGATTGTTTCTTCATAAAAACGATTTGAGAAATGAGTGTGCATTTCAAAACTTTAGTAAATGAACACATTCCTGTTTCCTAATAGGGTATAGAGAAGAAGTTCAAGCTAGAGAGTGATCTCCCAAAAACAGAGGATAGGTATATAGTGATCTCCCAATAACAGAGGATCGATATAGAGTGATCTCCCAATAACAGAGGATCCATATAGAGTGGTCTCCCAATAACAGAAGATCCATATAGAGTGATCTCCCAATAACAGAGGATCAGTATAGAGAGATCTCCCAATAACAGAGGATCAGTATAGAGTGATCTCCCAATAACAGAGGATCCATATAGAGTGATCTCCCAATAACAGAGGATCAGTATAGAGTGATCTCCCAGTAACAGAGGATCCATATAGAGTGATCTCCCAGTAACAGAGGATCCATATAGAGTGGTCTCCCAGTAACAGAGGATCCATATAGAGTGGTCTCCCAATAACAGAGGATCAGTATAGAGTGATCTCCCAGTAACAGAGGATCTGAAGAGTGTACCGTGGTTCTTCTACTAGGTTCAAAGGATTCAGTGATAGAGGGAGAAGCACCAGTTGCACCTAATACACTAAATGTGCCTAGACTGCTTTATATTGTGTACCAGCAATGGCAAAATAATAATTAGACAAGATGAAAATTTACCCAATAAATTGTTTCATGCATGTGTGTATGATTTTGTGTGTCTGTGAGTATGCTATGCTTGCGTTTGTCAATGAGTGTTTTTGCGTACGCGTGTGTGATTTTTTTGTGCGATCCTGTGTGTGAGAGAGACTGAGGCTGATGTTCAATAATTTTCCAAAGCGGTTGTGCTTCAGATGTCCCTGCTTTAACAGCAGCAGTAAATCAGATGGGAGATCTGACTGCTGTTTGCTGCAGTGTAGACCCTCATGTTAAGGTCAGACTGACTGTACCTAGTCTTGGGTAACAACACCAGGTCTGGTAACAATGTTGGCTTTTCTAAAAATTGAGAAAATTGAGAAACTCTCACAACAAACGACAAGTTGGGGTGTTTTCAGCCCTTTCCCTCTCTGATCGGTTAATGTGGCGCATACTGGATTAGAATGACAAGTGTTCCTCACAGAACAATCATTCAGATTTCTCTAGAGTGACTGTGAAGTAGTAATTCTGAGGAAGTGGGGGTCAATGGCTGCATTACACACTCCATTCATTCCCCATTTTGCAGTCGGCTCTATCTGAAAAGATAATTGTCGTGTTTTACATGAGAATATGATTGAAGACCTCTTTCATCTGCAGCACCATGTTATGTGGTGTGGACGCATAAAAAAACATAATTGCATACTTTTTTCCCCGGCTCTAATTTTTCCAGCCGTTCCTGTTCCTATTCTGACTATCCTCTTCGTTCTGTCCCCCTCTCTCCCTCTGTCCCCCCTCTCTCTCCCTCTCTCTCCCTCTGTCCCCCTCTCTCTCCCTCTCTCTCCCTCTGTCCCCCTCTCTCTCCCTCTCTCTCCCTCTCTCTCCCTCTGTCCCCCTCTCTCTCCCTCTCTCTCCCTCTGTCCCCCTCTCCCTCCCTCTCTCTCCCTCAGTCCCCCTCTCTCTCCCTCTCTCTCCCTCTCTCTCCCTCAGTCCCCCTCTCTCTCCCTCTCTCTCCCTCAGTCCCCCTCTCTCCCCCTCTCTCTCCCTCTGTCTCCCTCAGTCCCCCTCTCTCTCTCCCTCTGTCTCCCTTAGTCCCCCTCTCTCTCCCCCTCTCTCCCTTCACCTCTCCTCTTACCCCACCCCGCCTACTTCAAGTATTATCCTCCCACAACACATCCGGGCCTGTGTTCAGTATGTGTCACTTGTGCTTTAATGGAAGTTCAGCTGGCTCCTGAACACATTAACCTTCAGCAACCAGTACAGCTCCTATCTTCTCCTGTGACACCTCATTGATTAGAGGCCAGTGTGTGTGTGTGTGTGTGTGTGTGTGCGTGTGTGTGCGTGTGTGAGAGAGAAGGACTCGTGTTGTGGTCCTGCAGGGAATATAAATGTGTCCTGGTGGGGGCCTCTCTCTCTCGCTCCCTCGCTGGTGTCTCTTCCTGTGCAATGCATACTGTAGTGATGTGTCTATCACTTCATCGCCACTACAGGCGTTGTGTTGTTCTGGCATCAGCGTGGTGTCTGTGTGACGCTTCTCAGTACCTGCTGCACCAGAAAACCACAGGAATTGACCAGAGAGGCTGATAGGGCCTGTCTGGCTTGCTCCGGTACATACTCCCTTTTTATTGAGTGACCCCGGTCCTGTGGGCGTCTGGCCCGGCTCAGTAGCTGTCAGTCGCTGGGGGAGGTATTGACTGGGGATGTCAGCCGCGGCCATTCGGGTCAAGTTCTTTCCTCTCACAGCTGGCACAGCAATGCTTTATATCCAAACTGCTTATGCCAGGAGATTGAGGTGTTTTAGTTCATTATTCCGCTAAGCCACGTGTACTGTGTGCGTGACTCATCTGATGCCAGGCCTCGGTCCGCCTCCCGCGCCTCTCGACCAGGCGTCTCTTCACTGCCCATCACCCTGCTGTCTGATGGCCCATAGCACCATGGGAGGTGGGGGAGGAGCTTAAAGGACAGGGTTCGCTCGTCATGAATAAAGAGATGGAAACAGAGAAGGAACATGTTTGATGAAGTGTTGATGAACTGTGAGTGCGGTGGATTAAAGTGCGGGTGCCTTTGATATTAGCCTGAGGTCATGTTTCTTGCGTAGTCTCTGTTAGCACCAGACAAGCGGCAAGAGACATGAGGAAAAAGTGAAGGGAAATATAGAGAGCATTACTCCTGTCAAACTTTAGTGCTTGCTGCGGACCGGCAGTTTATGAATCATTTTCATGCTGAAGGTCGTGTTGGAAGAAGTCTGTGTGAGAGATGGGAACGCATTGTTTCCCCTCTCAGTTCCTGAAGCTAAACAACTCCTGTTGGCAGCAACATGCAGACAGAGACTCTATTCATTCCTGCAATACCACTTAATGAATTTAACAATAAAATTACAGAATTCCTGCAACAATTCAAGGAGAATGTAACATAATTGCAAAGCCTATTGAAATTGTTGTACTTCTGAATGCTACTGCTCTTACATTGTATGGAATTGGTTACACAAAGAGTTACAGTATTTCTATATTCAATACCATTCAATATTATTCCGTTTAAAGACAGACACTTATTGAATGATAGTAAGGACAGTGATGGCATACCAACTGTATTATGAGGGTTTATATTGTCTTTCATTAGATTATCTCAAGGTATTTTATTGAACTTGGCAGAGAGTTATTATTTCTTGCCAGACTTTGTTCCCGTCCGCCTTTACTCTCTGAAGAAGCTGGGGCTTACCTCACGCCTCACAGAGCACACACAAAACCCTCCAGCCCCTCCACAAATACAACTGGGATTCAGGCTTTCCATTTCAACTGCGTCCTTTGAACTTTCTTGATAGATTTAACTTTTCACCTACTGTATGGCTGACTTTAGTTCTTTTCAGGTGATTGCATTAAACAGGGTTGAGGGTGTGACCCAGTTGTGTTCAGGTGGGTTGTTGGTGTTTTTTGTTACATGGTTCAACGTTTACTTTCTCCGCAATCGTAATCATAGACTGAGCATTTCATGGTCCAAAGAGGGCTCAGTTAATAATCTAATGATATGATATACAGTGCCACTGGAAAAAACTGCCTTTGGCGGCGAACACAGTTTAAAGTCTTCCTGAGTATGCCTCTACTAGCTTTGAGTCTTCCTGAGTATGCCTCTACTAGCTTTGCACACCGAGATTTGTGCAGTTTCTGCCATTCTTCCTTGTAGAACCACTTAAGCTCTGTCAAATTTGATGCAGAGCGTTTGTGAACTCCCCACAGATGTTTACTTGGTTCAGTAAACCTGATCTGTGCGATACAGGACCTATGTATTTTTCTCCATTCACGCTTCACTTTAACCCGACAACTCCCCCATTCCCTGCTGCTCAGGAGCATCCCCCACCGCAGAAGGCTGCCACCACCATGCTTCACCCTAAGGATGGTGTTTGCCAGGTGATGTGCCTTGTTTTCATTAGACGTAGCCCTTGTCGTTTGATTTTGGTCTGTCAGACAAGATACATTTTTTTCTTCATGCTCTGAGTGTCCTTCATGTGGCTTGTAATATGCCTTTTACTGAGGTGTGGCTTCCATCTAGTCACGCTACCATAAACCTGTCCTTCTGGCAGGTTTTCCCATCTTTGCATAGAAACTCAGATGCTCTGATAAAGAAGTAATTGTGTTCATGATCACCTCCCGGACCAAGGCCCCTCGGTACAATTTTATCTCTGATGTCTACTGAGATTTCATTGGACTTCATGGCTTGTTTTTTGCTCTGACAATGCACTGTGAATTGTGGGACCTTTCACCATCAGACAGGTGTGTGCCTTTCAAGATCCCAATAAAATGCACAATCAATTCAATGTGCTAAAAGTGAACCCCAGTCAAGTTCATGAAATCTTAAGGAAAATAAAAGCATGCGATTTGGATTGTCATGGCAAAGGGTCTGAAGTACATGAGATATTTCAGTTTAAAATCTTCAGTAAATTGGCTACAGTTTCTAAAAACATTTCGTATTTAGTATATGTGGAGATTGATGGCAGAGAGAGGAATAACAACAAAATGTGGAGAATGACTTACAGTGAGGGAAAAAAGTATTTATCCCCTGCTGATTTTGTATGTTTGCCCACTGAAAAAGCAATGATCAGTCAATCATTTTAATGGTGGCTTTATTTGAACAGTGAGAGACAGAATAACAACAAAAAAATTGTGAAAAAAAAATGTCAAAAATTTTATACATTGATTTAATGAGTGAAATAAGTATTTGATCCCCTCTCAATAAGAACAATTTCTGGCTCCCAAGTGTCTTTGATACAGGTAACGAGCTGAGATTAGGAGCACACTCTTGTAGGGAGTGTCCAAGGATGTCAGGGACCAGATTGTAGACTACACAAGGCTGGAATGGGATACAAGACCATGGCCAAGCAGCTTGGTGAGAAGGTGACATCAGTTGGTGCGATTATTCGCAAATGGAAGAAACACAAAGGAAGTGTCAGTCTCCCTCGGTCTGGGGCTCCATGCAAGATGAGAACCTCCTTCCTTCAGTCAGGGCATTGAAAATGGGTCATGGATGGGTATTCCAGCATGACAATGACCCAAAACACACGGCCAAAGCAACAACGCAGTGTCTCAAGAAGAAGCCTATTAAGGTCCTGGAGTGGCCTAGCCAGTCTCCAGACCTTAATCCCATTGAAAATCGGTGGAGGGAGCTGAAGGTTCAAGTTGCCAAATGTCAGCCTTGAGACCTTAATGACTTGGAGAAGATCTGCAAAGAGGAGTGGGACAAAATCCCTCCTGAGATGTGTGCAAACCTGGTGGCCAACTACAAGAAACGTCTGACCTCTGTGATTGGGAACAAGGGTTTTGCCACCAAGTACTAAGTCACGTTTTGCAGAGGGGTCGAAATACTTATTTCACTCATTAAAATGCAAATAAATGTACAACATTTTTGACATGCGTTTTTCTGGATTTCTTTGTTGTTATTCTGTCTCTCACTGTTCCAATAAACCTACCATTAACATTATAGACTGTCATTTCTGACAAAATCAGCAGGGGATCCAAAAAATAATCCCTCACTTTATTACACATATCACACAATTATAATGACATTGAAAACACTGCATGGGTTTAAAAGGAAGGGATTCACAGAAACATCCGGAGAACAGCCTGGCAACACCAGAACATGGTTAACAGGCAGACGGATAATGTTTTTCGGCAATTGGTTATTCACACAATTCATGAGATTAACACTGAGTTTATAAACACTGAGTTTCACACATTCATCTTATTCAGTGTGGGAAATAATGTGTTGAAATTCTGATGATATTCAATACACAGAATCTATAGGTGGACATTAAACGAAGGAGGCGGCAAAGTCATTTTGAGGTGGTATTCAGTGGTGAAGAACGTCATAGCCTACAATATAAAGGCCTGCTGCATATTTAATTGGTTTGATTCTGTACATTGAATCGCTTACCTCAAGGTTATTTGAGCTAGTCATCTCAAAGGCCTGTTGTAGACCCCTATTAGTTTGAGTATGTGATGTGTTAGCCTACCTGCCCTCAAAGCTAAGTGCTCAGCTGGCGCAGTCTGTTGTGGCTGGGGTTGGGTTGGTGGGGTGGTGGAATGATGATGAAGGACACAGGGAGGTGGAGGAGGATGGAATGTAAGACTGCTGACATAGTTTCCCACGTTCCTCTGCTCTCACCTGCCTCCTGACCAGGTTGCCGGGGGAAACAAGTGTTGTAACTCAAAACCTAGATGAGCACCCTTTTTACAGAGGTATACTGTATGTTTGTGTGTGTGTGTGTGTGTGTGTGTGCGTTTGTATGTGTGTCTAAAACAAGTTGAAGAAAAGGCAATTCTAACTTATCAGTTTTTGCTATTGTTGTCTTTTCTGCTGGTGGTCATGTGTAGGGTTGGACACCACTTCTCCACAATCTCTGTCTGATATAAAACGGTTCAGTAATGCCCATGTCTGTCTGATATTAAACGGTTCACTGGTGTCCATGTCTGTCTGATATTAAACGGTTCACTGGTGTACATGTCTGTCTGATATAAATCAGTTCACTGGTGTCCATGTCTGTCTGATATAAATCGGTTCACTGGTGTACATGTCTGTCTGATGTAAATCAGTTCACTGGTGTACATGTCTGTCTGATATAAATCGGTTCAGTGGTGTACATGTCTGTCTGATATAGAACAGTTCACTGGTGTACATGTCTGTCTGATATAAATCAGTTCACTGGTGTACATGTCTGTCTGATATAAATCAGTTCACTGGTTTACATGTCTGTCTGATATAGAACAGTTCAGTGATGTACATGTCTGTCTGTCTGTCTGATATAAAACAGTTCAGTGATGCAAATGTCTGTCTGTCTGATATAGAACATTTCAGTAATGTACATGTCTTTCTGTCTGAAATAGAACAGTTATTTGGGGTACATGTCTGTCTGTCTGATATAGAACAGTTCAGTGATGTACATGTCTGTCTGATATAGGACAGTTCAGTGATGTACCTGTCTGTCTGTCTGATAGAGATTAGTTCACTGATGTGCATGTCTGTCTGATGTAGATCAGTTCACTGATGTGCATGTCTGTCTGATATAGATCAGTTCACTGGTGTACATGTCTGTCTGATATAGATCAGTTCAGTGATGTGCATGTCTGTCTGATGTAGATCAGTTCAGTGATGTGCATGTCTGTCTGATATAGATCAGTTCACGGGTGTACATGTCTGTCTGATATAGATCAGTTCAGTGATGTGCATGTCTGTCTGATGTAGATCAGTTCAGTGATGTGCATGTCTGTCTGATGTAGATCAGTTCAGTGGTGTACTGTCTCTTATATAGAACAGCTCAGTGGTTCAAATGGAAGTATTCATCTTCCTTAAGGCTATACATGCTGTAGAATTCTGACTGAGAGCATTAAAGGAGGACAGGACAGTTCCTCTGCTCAGGCAAAATTTCCTTTTTCCCAGCCCCCACTCTTTCTTTTCCCTGCCTCTCTCCCTCTGTTCATCTCTCTGTAGATAGTGGTGGTTTTTCCTCCCTCCCTCTGTGTTTTCCTAGCAGTGGTTCTCCCTCTCTTACCGTCTCTCCTGCCAGTGTCAAGGCTGTGGTGTAGAGGATGCTATCTCTCCGATTCCTTCCTCATTTTCCCATCAGCACCGTCTCCTGTGATGTAGGAGGAGGTGGGTGGTGTACGGAGGTGGGACGAACTGCTAGCTGTGGCCAGTCGCTGCCTGAGAGCTGTCAGATCAGTTCCGTGACACCGTCGCTGTCCCTGGACCCCTCCGCCCAAGTGGCTCAGGCTCTGCACTCCACAACTTCTCCACAGCGAGAGCAAAACACTTCCCCTGCAGCACTCTTCTCCTTCACACGAAGTGTCTCCAGTGAGCCGAGCCTCAGCATTTCAGCAGGACTGCAATAAAAGCCCCGCCACTAACTCGGAAGAGGCGGCCAGAAAAGAAGAGGCAGAGCGAAGACGAGTGAAAAGCGGGATCAATAATATCCGAGCACAGCCTCAGAGAACACAGGCTCTAATCGGTCTGTGCGTGTGGGAATTACGGTCAGTCTCCCTGGGCCACCTCTGCCACCTGTGTTGCAGCTGCCTGCGTTGAAAGGGGGAGGGGAGTGTTTGGGTCGGCTGTGGGTGGCGGGACCTGTCTCCGGCCCAAGGCTGAACCTGTGTAGGAGGAGGAAGCGGAGGCAGCTGTGATATGAGACAACCAGGGACGTGTCTCCCAGCGGCCTTCCCCTCTGCGCTCTAGTCCCAGGGAGACCTGAGGAGGCAGTTATGGCTGCCAGGCAGGTGCCCCTGCTTCTGGTGCTCCTGGAGGTGCTGACTGGAGCGTGTATGCCAGGGGATGGACAGGGGAGGTACAAGAGCGGCTGGAGGTGGAAAGGTGACAGGACCCGTGAGTAACCACTCCTGCCTCGCCCAAAATAGCTGCTCGCGCACTCAATCTCTCTTTCTTTCTCTTTCTCGCACAACCTTTTACGTGAAGGCTTTCCCTCGGTTTCCTCTCTCTGTATCTGACACCAGTTTGGGGGAAGTTTAGCTCTAAGCTATGAATGCAGACATGTTCATTCAGACACCTGCTTGGGTCTCGTCTCAGTTCTCTGCTGACAGGCAGCTGGATATGGGGAGGGAAAGGAATGATTTTTCAACAAAAACATGAAAGAGCTGGCATCACCTGCCGGGCTTAGAAGAGCAATGTGTGTGGCACTGAGCTTTGTTTGCAGTTATTTGGCTTTGTTATGATTACTCATCTACATACTTTATTCTGCTGTTCTGTCTCCCTCCCTCATTCTTAATGTGGTCCAATACTTGCACCCCTCAGACAATATCTTAGACGGTCATTAGGTGATCAGTGTTGAGTTGTTAAAAGCTGGTGAGAGTGGTGCTGTCAATTTCCTTCCCAATAAAAAGCTGAGTGTCTCTATGGGCATGAGTGCATTATAGATGCTGAGATATTATGTGGAATACATGAGAGGGAAAAGGAGAGCGTGTGTAGAAAAGAATGGGGAAAAGAGAGAGAGAAATAAGAGAGTAAGAGAGGTAGATAAATAGGCAGAGTGGGTCCAGCAATAAGCAGAGAGCAGTGGTTCACTGTGGGTAGCAGCGCTGTCTGTCCCTAAGCTCTTGGTTTAGACCGCATGGCTAATGGGATTGTTTGGCAAGCCATTCTTGCCTGACGCTGAGTGATGAACTGGTGGGGAGTTTCCCCTGAGTGTCCCGTCGTTTTCTGGAGGTTGAAGGGAGATAGTAGAGTCTTGAAACTCTTCCATGATTAAATGACTGGAGTAAAATGTATTAAGTCATGCAAGGTCTCCTCCAAGGAGAACAGGGTATTAGCATCATTGGGTGTTAGCATCATTAGCCCCAAAGGTGTTAACGTACTGTGACCCCAATTAACCTTTTGGATGTCAACAAAATAATTTAACGTGTATGAAATGATAGTGTTTTAAAATAAAATGTGTAGTTTTCATGTTTTTAGCAGATGTTGATGGATGTAATGGATCTCTACAATATGTCTTACATTCATAGTGTTTAGTATCTGCATTAATCAGAGGCTTAAAACCAACATACCAGTACAGCTTGTAATAGCCACAGACAGGGCCAGCATACACTCAGTGGCCACTTCATTAGGTACACCTGTCTAGTACCCAGTAGGACCGCCCTTTTGCTTCTAAAACAGCCTGTGACATGGATTGAATAAGGAATCATTCCTTAGGGATTTTGGTTGATTCAGACTTTTTTTTTTGCACGGCAGATTTCTTGGCCGCACATTCATGCTGTGACGTCCCGCTCCACCTCATCCAAAAGACGCTCTATTGCATTGAGATCTGAGGACTGTGCAGGCCTGTGGATCAGTCTAAAGTCACTGTGATGTTCGTGGGGCCATCTTGAGATGATGCCTGCTTTGTGACATAACTCATTGTCCTGTTGGAATTATCCACCTGAGGACAGGTAGACTGTGGCCATAAAGGGATACAGGTGGTCAGAAACAATGCTTAAGTACACTGTGGCATTCAAATGATGCCTTATTGGTACAAGGGGCTTAATATATTTCAAGAAAACATTCCCCACACCATAACACCACCACCATCCTGTACCGTTGACACAAGACAGGATGGATCTAAGCATGTGTGCGGTTTACAACCAATTCTGAGCCGTCTATCTGTGTGTCACAGCAGACATCAGATTCATGTGACAAGGTTATGTTTTATCAATCTTCAGTCATCCAGTGTTGATGATCATGTGCCCACCTTATCTTCCAGGTCTTAGCTGACAGGAGAAGAACCAAGATTGGTCTTCTGCTGCTGTTGCCCTCCACTTTCAGTTTCTGCTTTAAGGTTCGACGGGTTGTGCATTTAGAGATTTCTGCCCACCGCTGTTGTAAAGAGTTGTTACTTGAATATTTGAACAACTATCCATTTTCTTCAACTATCATATCCCATTTAACGTGTTTTTGCCCACAAAACAGCTCCCGCCACTGTTCAGCCTGTAGTGTGTGAAAATCCCAGGAGGTCATCTGTTTCTAAGATGCTGAAACCACGATGTCTGGGACCAACAATACTGTAATGTCATGGTCAAAGTCACTTAGCTCCGTCGTAATCAACACGATTACCTTTTTAATGAACAAAACCTTACAATGTGGCCGATGAGTGAATGGGATGCTGAAGTCATGTTATGTGTGTTGGTCTTTAGCTGACAAAGACTAAACATTTCAGATGGATGAAATTAAAATGTTTTCTCTTATTCCCAAGGTCTTAAGCTTCTATATTATTGTGCTGGGGTAGTAGGGTCAGTTCTCCTTCTCCACTAAGTTCTCCATCTCCACTATAAATCCTTGATATGAGGAATGCATTTTCTGAATTTTCCCAGTCTCCTTCCGTTTTGAACTTAGGAGGGCATGAGGTCCTGGCCCACATCTGCGGAGTACCTGGCTTCGGGGACCCGTTGGTGTCCCTGTCCAGAGTCCTCCTGGTTGTGTTGCAGATCGAGATGATGCCTGACGATTTCAGCTGCCACTGTGCTGACACCTCCCCCCAGAGGTGGGGGACTCGAGTCACATGACTTGACTCGAGTCTGACTCCAGTCACAGTTTTCAGGACTTGTGACTTGCTTGATTAAAGTATGAAAATGACTTGACTTGACTTTGACTTGAGAACAAGTTACTTGTGACTTGACTTGACTTGAAGTGGAAGACTCGACAATGACTTGAACTTATAATAAACAAACAGCAATAAAATAATTTTATATGTTGCTACATCAGCACCACTAATCAGCGTATGTGCCTTTAACGCTGCACAATTCAAACCGCGCCAAACATGGCAGACAGTAACGTTAGTCGAGCTCCACAAATAGTATCGTTTGGATACAAGGACTTTGAACTGGACCGGGTGAATAAAAAAAAGATTTGCCAGATGCAAAATATGCAACAACGTCAAATTTCATTCGTTATTTTAAGAACCACAAAGAAAGGTATGAAAGTAATCTCTTTATATTCAGGTTCACTAAGATCTATAACGATTAAGTTACTATGAATTAATCTTTTGTTTGTCATAATTTGGCCTTGGTTGCATATTATATATATATATTTTTCTTGTTAGAAATGTGACCATTATCATTACTGAATACGTCTGGTAAATAGATGTAAGGGAATTTGACTATAACAGTGGCATAGCCTGAATTTTAATGTTGATGGGCATCTTAAAATGAGCGGGCATGTATATTATTACACCTAGGCTATAATGTCTGTATTAAATGTGGGCAAGTGTTTGTGGACTGCGTGTGGAAACTAAAAGTCATTGTGCTTACACCATAACAGTTAACTTTACTGCATGAAAGGCTAACATGGAGGCGCCGATGTGATTACTAGCACCTAAACATTTCGAAGAGTTTTTTTTTTTTTTTTTACTCATACAGACAAGAATAATTACAGCGTGATTACATATTAGGCAGTTTTTCAGTCACAATAATTCGTTTATAAGGTTGTTATTATTAGCCCTTATTACATGGATTGGTGAATTCCAGTGCAGAATGCGTGTTATTTCTTGATAACAGACCGTTGCCATGAAAAACAGCGCGTTGCAATGGACGCAGCAGGATTCTAACCAAAGACGGAACAGACTATTTTCTTTAGAGGAAGCAATACAGTCGTTTTTAAATCAATAAATTCCTTTTGAAATCAATATTTTGTGTCAAATTATAGATTTATTTGGTAGGTAGCCATGTAATAAGCGGGATAAGGTATAGCGTGGCGGTTGTTATAGCGAATAAAACCCCTTCAGGCTGATTCAAGATCCCTCTGCTTCGTCCCCCCCAAAAATTGTACCGCGGATGAGAAAAATGTTTGATTTTGAAATCGAGCTTCGCACCGAGCGCACGTCAGAAACAGAGGACAGTGTGTGTGTGTTCATCTCTTTAGTACTGTGACTTGACTTGACTTGAAACTTATAAGGACTCGACTTGACTTGCTTAGGGTGAACCCTTGACTTGACTTGACTTGCTTGATTTATCTGAACTGTGACTTGAGACTTGACTCGAGACTTGATGGTTAAGACTTGAGACTTGCTTGGACTTGACCATGTCTGACTTGTCCCCATCTCTGCCTCCCCCTCCACTGTGTTGTCACTGTCCTTGTCCATCTGGTCATGCTTCTGACCTGGACTAAGTTTAAATAGACTCTGGACACGCATTTATTAATTATTACAATTTTAATCTTAATATGTTCACCTGGCACAGCCAGAAGAGGACTGTTCACCCCTCTGAGCCTGGGTCCTCTCTAGGTTTCTTCCTAGATTTTGGCATTCTTAGGGAGTTTTTCCTAGCCACTGAAATTCAACACTACTGTTGTTTACTCCTTGGGGTTTAAGGCCAGGTGTTTTGTAAAAGCACTTTGTGACAACTGCTGTTTTAAAAAGGGCTTTATAAATACATTTGATTGATTGATTGGTTTTCTCTACTAGCACTTTTACAGCCAGGCAAGTCCCACTTCATAGCACAGGCTACCTCTTTGTTTATTAATGGAGTTTACCCCCTGAAGGTTTGGCACTAGTTTCTGCCTCTATGGGCATGTTTACATCACGCCACATTTTCTGAGACATAATGAAGAAGATGCAAGATTATTTTCTTGTGTAAACTTGCAGATTTGAGCATCCCCTGGATTTTTCAGGCATGAAGAAAGTTGTCGGAACTGTATCAGGTTTTTGTGCATTGAGCACACATATCGCTCCATTTCCCAGCGACTGATGGTCAGAATCCTGTTGGGGACGTCCCGAAAGTGCCGATGTAAATTCAAAAGCTGTGGAAATGATAATGCCAATGAAGACAAGTCTTTCTTGGGCGTTTTATTCCCACTCTCATAATGTAAACAAGCCCTATGTTAGGATGCTTTTCACTTCCCATCACGTCATTTCCATTGCTGCTGACTTCCCACTGTAGCCTGGTCCCAGTTGCCAGAGTGTTGTGCTGTTTGTGCCCAGTCAGTCCACCCTGTCTAATGGCCCAGTGAGTACGTCCAGGGCCTGCTGTGAGACTGCAGGTCGGGGGTAATGATGTGTTAGCTGTCAGGTTGGTGGAAGTGATGGGGTTTTACTTTTCACACTGCAGGAGCTCACTCTATATGAGTGGTGTTCAGTCCCAAACACCTCACCCATGACTTCCTCTCAGCAAAAAAATAAATAAATGTGTGCTAAAAAAAGCGAAGCGACCGTTGTTCAAGAGTAAACTGCAAGTTGGTGGTGAATATAATGAGAATGCAGTGAATATAATCAGAATGCAGAGTTTTGTCTTTTTATTAAAACAGCTTTAGTCTTGATCAGAACACACACATGCATATGCTGCGTATATTCTGTCTGTCTTACCGACTGGTCCCATTTGGGGTTTATAGCAGTCGTTTAGGGCCTCTGGTCCTGTCTGGTGGGGTTTCTCCGCCTGTGTCGTGCCTCTCCTGACCCGTCACCTCTCACTGACCTCAGACGGTCAGGAATCAAACGCAGATGAACATTCATGGCCAGGTGCAAAGGGTCTTTTCCTTAACTCCCATCGTAAAATGTGCAGGTGCTTGCAGCCTTTAACCGTGCAAAGATGTTTTTGGTCAGGGGGCACTGCTGGCGGAGAAGGGTGTGCGGAGTGGGGATGCTGAACAAACGTCTCATACGTTACTTGTTTTGTGAGTGCAGGGCACCTGTTGGGGCAGCGCGGCTCAGGAATGAAGCAAATTGTTATCGCGAATAGCGGACAATGCAAAGCTGTAAGGGACTTTCAGAATGTCGTAAGGGGGCGCAGAGCCTATCACAGGGGGCGCAGAGCCTATCACAGGGGGCATAGAGGCTATCACAGGGGGCATAGAGGCTATCACAGGGGGCATAGAGGCTATCACAGGTGGCATAGAGGCTATCTCAGGGGGCATAGAGGCTTTGATAGGGGATGCTGAGGCTATGATAGGTGATGCTGAGGCTATGATAGGGGATGCTGAATCTATGATATGGGGTGCTGAGGCTATCACAGGGGGCACAAAGGCTTTCACAGGGGGCGCTGAGGCCATGATAAGGGGCGCTGAAGCTATGATAGGGGACGCTGAGGCTATGATGGGGGTGCTGAAGCTATGATAGGGGGTGCTGAGGCTATGATAGGGGGTGCTGATGCTATGATAGTGGGTTCTGAGGCTATGATAGGGGATGCTGAGGCTATGATAGTGGGTGCTGAGGCTATGATAGGGGGTGCTGAGGCTATCACAAGGGGTATTGTGGCTATCACAGGGGGTGCTGAGACTATCACAGGGAGTACAGAGGCTATGACATGGCATGGTATAATGCTTATATATTAGCTTAATCTCTACCAGTATGTGAAATTACCCTGGTCCTGGTCTTTCAAAGTATGCATGTGCTTGGATCTCCCCGTCATAGAGTAACTGGATGTCGTGTGTAATGTTAAAAGGTCCATTCGTCAGGCTCTGTGAAACATGTCCCTAATGACATGCATGAGTGCAGCTTGCCTGTAAAAATGATGAAAGTGGTCCTCAGAGCAACACAGCCATTATTACCAAGGAGTACACGCATTCGTACACACACACACACACGCACACACACACACACACACACACACACACACAAACATTAACCTAGAAGGGATACACAAACAAACATTTAATGTTCTTTAAACCTAACCTTAACCCTAACCTTAAAGTAAGCCTAATCTTTATTTAACTTTAACCTCAATAATGTAACCTCTATGCCTAAACTTAACCTTGCCCAATTGACTAACCCTAACCCTAATTGGAATGCCTTAGGTATTAGATTAAAACAGCATTTATACCATATAGGGAAGAGGGACAGAGCCACAGTATTGTATGCCCATTTCCAGGACCACACCATAGATAACGTGACCATCTTTGGCCTGGAAAGCAATCACATATGGCTTAAAACACAGAGACAAACAGCAGAAAGACTCTGGATCACAGTTTTAAACACCATTGAACCTATGGGGCTAAATGAGAGGTATTGAAGAACATATACCTTACCTTACATCGAGGCTACGGTTGGGTGGGGTGGAGGAACCTCAGGATCTAGGAGAACTTTAACACAGGCGGGCTTTTATGGTTGCGGGAGTGTACCCAATAAATGCATCTAAACTATGTGTGTTTCCTTTTCTTGTTTAAAGAATAACATTTTTGTCTGCATGAATTTGTTTTTGAATTGAGTCCTAAGCCACATTTAGGAGGCTAACCAACTTAGCACTTTGGCACGGAATTGTCTCGGTACCAGATATATAACACTTACCTTTGATGTCTTATTTAATGTATTCTACTCCCTTTTTTTCCTGATGAATATTTTTGCTTGCATGTGTTTGGCTTCTAATTAAGTAGATATAGGCCACACTTAGGAAACTAGCTAATTTAGCACTTTGGTACAGAATTGTTTCTGTAGCAGATATATAGCACTTACCTGTTTAATTTCTGATTTAATGGTTTACGATTGTTGGGACACTCCTGCTCCTGTAGAAATCTTCTTGAAGGCATTTGCCTACCGTATGGTGTCCCTGTCCAGTGATGGTCGAACTAACCTAATTGGGTAATTCACTGGAACGACTATGTGGAACTTTGTAAACCTCCCCCATTGATCCTGCCCCTATTTTACACAGGGATCGTAGGATTCCCCATCACACTGAAGTGATCTGATCCTTGCCCCAGTATCTGTGGGTTCTAATTCCTGGTCCTGGCCAAACTCCCTGATTCCAGCCATATTGGCATCTCAGTCTTAATCCCTCTTTTTGCCCGCCTACCCAGCTTTTATCCTAACACCATTCAAAAATCAGAACTACTACTATTTATTGTCTTTAATTTGTTTGTATGGATCTCTTAAAGAGAAACAAGTTTTAACAATATATAGCCCCTGTGCCCGTGCATATCTAACACCCACTGGGTGTCCAAAACCTTTCTCCAAACCTAACCCTGATTGGAAGTTTCTTCCTAAACCTAACCCCTAAGCCAGGAAATCCCCACTTGGTCAACGGGTCATGTTTTACTGACCTTCTGCTAACCCAGACACTGAAGGGAGGTAAGAAATGATCCCGAAGTCTAACCCAAACCTTTACCTTAATAACCTAACTTTAATCCCTAAACGTAACCTAGCCCTAACCCCTAAACCTAACTGGTAATGCCAAAAACCAAACCCAAAGTCAAACTAAACCTTTACCACAATTCCTAAACTACACTTATACATTTACCTTAGATCTAACCCCTAAGCTAGATCATTTAACCCTCTTTCACAGATAATGTTACCCTTTTCTACCTCCACCTGTCCATGCCTCTTTCAGGACACCAATCACTACTGATTCATGTGTCAATGTGCCCCTCCTGGAAGAACTCCATTCTTAGGAAAGTCTTCATTCCTGCCAGTGAATCCAAAACACCGTGACATTTTGAAAGAACTCCTTTTAATGATATCTTACAGAACCATTTGAATAATCTTCCCCTCAAACATTACCCCAAAGTTTTCTTCAAAAGGTTATTTGAGGAATCGCTAAAAAGGGTGTTTCCCCTGATAGATTAGGGGTTCCCCCACTGCTTGAATTGGAAGAATCCATGAAATACCCTTCAGGAACCTTTTCTGTGTAGAAGAGAGCATAGCTTTTTGGCAAATTTCAGAGGTTTCTCAAGCCGAGGGGGGAGTTCCCCTGGAGGCCTTTGTGCAGCCCCAGCACTGCTGCTGGTGGCTGTGAGAAGGAAGGAGCCTGGTTTCCACTGCGTGACACAGCCCCATCCCTGTGATGGACGAGCCAGATTAAGGGATTTATAGCAGATTTACACTGTTCTTCCCCACCGCGATAATAAGACACAGAGAAAAAACCTGTCTGGCTTGGCACTCTGCCCGACCTCCCGTTCTACCAATCCGATAAAGAACAACCGAGAGAGAGAGCCTTATCAAAGTCAGCTGATTTACCGCAGATGGAAAGGGCTTTTTTATGACTATGGGAAGCATTGAGCCCGTGTGGATTTTACAAGCTAATATTTCTCCTCTCTCCTTCTGCTGGGAGGGTAAATCAGCTGCTAAAGGTTAGAGAGATAATTGCTGTTAGCTGGAGTGGACTCTTGGTTTTAGACACCTGGTTTGAAGGATGCTGGGTCCTCCAGACTGGCCTATTAACTATAGCTATCTGGGCTGTTGACCAGGGCACCTTACCAACTCTGTGCTAGCGTGTTCACATGCATGACAGACTACTAGAAGCTAGCTAGTGAAATATATCATATGTAAGTGACGTTTTTCCAAGGCTGTGTGACATTTATCCATCATTATTGGATTGGTTACATTCACACAATATTCTAACCATCACCAGGGCTATTGGAATATTTGATTCAACTTATTATAACCATTACCAGGGCTATTGGAATGTTTGATTCACATTATTCTAACCATTACCAGGGCTATTGGAATGTTTGATTCACATTATTCTAACCATCACCAGGGCAATTGGAATGTTTGATTCACATTATTCTAACCATTACCAGGGCGATTGGAATGTTTGATTCACATTATTCTAACCATTACCAGGGCTATTGGATTGTTTGATTGACATATTGGTGAAAATGTCTTTTAAGTTGTTTAATTCACACAGTTCGCATACAGTAGAAAAAGAGGGAGATGTGCAGATCAAATACCCCTGTGGAATGGCAATTAGGGTGCCATATCCAAATTATTTCAAAAGATTGCTCCGAAAACATGTTTTTATTTGGTGTGTACATTTGATTTGATTTCAGAGCTTTTTAGATGAAAGTAAGGTGCTTTCATGACTATTACACAATTGTCCTGCTGGCATAATATTCCATGTGGCTTTGCTACTGCTTGTTGACGTTAGTGGTGCTCTTTGAATCGACTTTTTGAATTTGCTGGATTCATCACATTAACTCCTCATGACATTGTTAAATTGTTGTTCTTGGGATCAATTACATATATACTGTTCATAACAGTCTTAATCAAATTTGCATAAGCTAAGTTGTCCCATAGAGGGCAACAGCGTTGTATATATGTATGTATGTATGTATGAAGTTCCTTTCAACGCTCCAGAAGAGCCGGCTAAATGAGAGGGAGATGCTGGCAAACTGCGGTCTTAGTGTTGTGGGTTGGTTCGGGTTTGAGTCCAGCTGGGGCCCAGACATTGGCACCACAAAGACGTAACTCTGGGACCACAGAGCTTCTCTCATCACCGTCAGCAGCAATGCGCAAGGCGCAGCCCCCACAACTGACTGCCTGGCTCCCATTTTAAGTAAGCCGAATTCCTCTTAGGACAGTTATAGCCGGTACTGTGCAGAGATGTTTTTTTTGGCTAATGTTTTAAGTAGCAATTATCGTTGGTTGGATCAGTATGATTATCCGTCATCTGGAAATGAATCAGTTCTGTACTGGCTCACACCTCACACACACTGTCTCACACGCACACACACACACTGTCACAGGCCGGCAAACACTAACTAATGCAGCTGGTAATTAGAATCGGGAACCAGATGCTTTCTATTTTTCACGTAGAGGTCACTTTTTAAGTCCACTGCTTTCTATCCATTTCCTTCCTCTTTCACGCACATAAACACACACACACACATACAGTAATTACACACAAACCCTCTCCTCTCTCTCTCTCTCTCTCTCTTTGCAAAGCCCCTGAAGGTTTAGACACACGTTTTAATTAGGTAACAATGAGCTCCAAATATCAATTACTGTACCACCCACAAGGTCACTTCCCTGTCAGATTAGAGGAGTTTGTGGTCAAGGGGAGGGCAGAGCTGGGATATCATAGGCCAGAGGGTGGAGTTGGGAAAACTGAGACAACTGATTCGCTCCCTCCTTTCCTCTGTAACTCAGTATGAACATCTTAGATACTTTAACTGTCATGGGAAAATAAACCTTGACCCAACCATGCAAGCACCTCCGAATTTGAGTCTATTTGCATGTTTTTTCATCGAGGCACAATGATGTTATTCATTATGGTCAGCACATAAATTATTGTCTCTGTTTTAATGTCGCTTTGAGAAATGCTATTTGAATATCTGGCTTTTATGGGGTGGAATGCAGCCTTGCAGGTCGTGAACTATGAGAGGAATTGAAACTTTCTTGCTGTCAGAAGTGAAAAAACAGGTGGACAGGGTGGATCCAACGCAGACCATAAATAATACACTCTGAACAGCTCAGGTCATAGCTTAAGCACAGCTTTCTGGGATTCTCAGGAACTGTAGATGTCATGGGTCATTTAATGTGACTGCAGTTCCTCAGAGGTTAAAAATCAGATGTGACCGGTCCTTAAAGGTTTTCGTTTCTCATATTAACCTTTATTGCTCTTGTGACATCATTTTAATCATTGGCACATCTGGATGTAAACACATTTACAGAGAACTATGGAATTCGGTGTGTTTCGTCTTCCAGCCTGTTTTCGGTCCTTAACAGTTGTAGTAGAGCTCTCAGCTCAGAGGCAGTAGGTACAGGTCTGTCCAAACCTGTTACTGGAAAGCAACTGTACTACAGTATGAGTAGCTGAACTGGATTGGAGAGAACCTACTGGACAAAAATACTGTACATGTACTGTACAAATCACACATTTACATGTTTGAAGAAATATTTTGATCAGTTTGAATTATAACACTTATTATTAGTCATTTGTCTGTTGTTATTAGTCACTAGTAATGTGTCTGTTATTCATTAAAAGTGTTGTGTTTCTATGAGACTTTGGAACATTGGCTAATAGTCTGAGACAACCTAAGATGGCCATCATAATGGGCAATGGAGATGATATGCCCCAGGGTCAAAGGACATCTTTGAAATACTAGTGTAGCTGCAATCTAAATATCCTTACTTTTCAGTTATTTGTTGTGTTGCAATATACACTGTTAGTACTGTACTTACAGTAGTAAGTAAGCCTGAACTGGAAAGGGAGTTTTTTTCATCCACATTTTATCAGTCCGTTTTGTCTTTTGAATAGGATTAAAGTGGATACAGCTAGAAATAATAAATCACTAGTCTCCATGAATAAATATGAATCTATTAATGGTATCCTATGCAACCCTTACAGTCTAATAGGCTAATCTAAATAGATAACATCTGAAAAAACTGAGCCTGGGTTTCTGAGACTTAAAGATTGACAGATGAAGCTGCTCAAAACAGCCTAAATGAACTTGAACATTTGTGAGAAAAGGCTTATAATGATATGCTAATTACTGACACACCCTCTCATTTCAGAGTCATCAGAGCTGACAGTTGGCTGTCCTGACAGAGTCCTGAACTAATTATCAAGGTCTTGGAGGATGGGGCAGAAGGGCAAGAGTGACTGAATGACTCCAGCTCTAACAATGCTTCTAACTGAGTGCCATTACCGATATCATTATCATTCCCTCTGTATTCCAACTGTCACTCCGATGCCTTAGAAAAGCAGAGGTTTTCTCTATTGCCATGGAGAATTATGAACTTCCATTCATGTTTGACTCTTTTAAGATATCAGACGAGTTGCACCCTTCATTAGATGCACCAGAAAGAAAGAAGAAAAAGCACCTCGGTAGAAATGTACACTGTGACACGTGTTTGACAGAACGGGCTCTTATTAATGACGGCCTGACAGTTCTTTCTATACCACTTTAGCTGATGGAGCATTTGGGTCCCGCTGGGTTGCCTGAAATGCACCGCCGTAGCGTAGGCTCTTTGACAGGCCGACCGCAGAATCCAGCCGTGCCACAGTCATGACAGACGGCTCAGCCTAACAGACACATGGCTGTGGTCCTGCTGAGGCCCCGGGGCCCCAGAGTCTCCATGCTTCTACTCCTCCCATTCCCTTATGAAGCGTTAATCGCTGGGAGAGGCATTACCCCTTCACTAACTACAACGCTTTACTCTTAAGTTTAGGGTCTATTGCTCCATAAGCATCCTACAGACACTGTCACATACAGGCCAGCCCCAGTGAAACGTGTGTGGCATTATTGGATGCAGGGCCCCTGATAGATGATATGTTAAGAAAATGGCTGCCTGATGGCACGAAGCGGAAAGCCCGGTCCAGCCGTGTGGAAAGCTGCTGGGTGAGGTGACGTGGTGAACCAGGGAGGTCTGTGCATCAGCTGCCTCTCCCTCTGCTGGCACAGCATTTCTAAACAGACCGTTTCCTGACTACCCCCGACCCGCGCCCAGTACCGTCCCCCTCACCGCACCCCTCACCGCACCCCTCACAACACATCCTGCTCCCTCAGCCTGCTTTTTTTTCAGGGTTTCGGACCCGTGCCACATGTGAGGGGAGATATTCGACCCAGCTGTTACCATACAACATAAAGACAGAGGAGAGATTTCCCTCCGGCTTGAAGTCAATGCTTGCTGACGTTCCAAAAGGGTAGAAGAATCTTTTGTAGAACAGATTACGCCCTTAATACTGAACAGTTCTCCATCCTCGCAAACCACTATCAGTCCTCCGCCGGATACGGCCTGAATACACCTTTCGTCATGCATACATTTTTACGATTCCTCTCTTTTGTGTGAACTGATATTTTTGGAAAGGTTGTTGGGGGGGGGAATGTCAGAGCATGTAGGTAACTGTATTTAGCATCAAATCTTGTGGTTTACGAGAACTCTGAATTGGTGCAGCGTAGCTGCAGTCTAGACACAGTAATTCTTTGACACTGGGATCTACAAAGCGTGTTAAAGGGGATTGTGGACAATGGAAGTCAGAGGTGCCAGACAGTGTGCTGGACCCAGAGCTGGAGCGGGATAGGCCAACACTAATGGAGCTAAGTCTAATTATCGCTGATGAAGACTGGCAGTGGAGCGCCAGTCAAACACAAATCACCTATTTTAATTCATCCACTAATTGAAAATCTGGAAACAGACAAGGCTTCTGTTTGCCTGCCCCTCTGTACACCCATAAAAAGAGGCTGGATTGAATGAGGCTTTTGTTTTTGAGTTTTTTTTTTCCCTGCAGTGGTGAGGCAAATGAAATAAAGAGTGTCAGTGGAGATGAATTCCTAATTATTCAGAGCAGCACCCAGTGGCATCGGAAGTGGAAATACAAAATGCCAAAACAACCGTTCGGAAAAAGGTGTTATTTCTGGCATGCAGTAAATATATTTTCCGGTTGAAGATACATCCACCAGTCACACATCTTCTCCCTCTACGTTGCATGTTACTCCATTATTAGGCCATGACCTGTTTAGGCTACAGATGAGCAGCCTCGTGTGGTAACACCCCCCCACCCCGCCCCCCCGAGATACATAACGCTTCGACGGTTTCCCAGCATTTTAAGTGTGTGTCCTTGTTTTTCTTGAAGCCGTGCTAAGCGTGTCTGCAGTAGTTCTGTGTTGTTTCCTTTGCCGGCTGCACTTTGTCGTCCCTCCCGATGCTTCATTCCTAATGCTGCTAACAGGCCTGCCTGACGTGGATAATGTACTGCCGCTGTCGTGTTAAAGTGGAAACAAGACTGAAATAGGCCCACGCCACATGAAGGCGGCGCGCGGCGTATTAGCGCCAGATGTGGAACGCTGCAGCATGGATTTTTCCCCTCCGAAAGCCTCACTCTTTAAACACATGAATGTAACAAAAAAAATTGTTGGTGTCTTGTATGATTTACTATACGGTGGGATTTACTGCAACGTAGCATTAAGGATTGCATTAGAAACAATATGGTGCGTGACCCATTTTTTTCACGCTCTTTTCTTTCAAGGACGGTGCAGGGATTAGTTTACCCTCTTTAAAAATGCACTTGATTTTTTTTTTTTGCCGTGTGTTGTCCCAATGTGTCGAGGCCTAACAGATGGTAATGTAATACCCTTTGGAACGTCAATCAGTGCTCGCCTCCATCCATTCAGTCACCTGCCACTAATAATAGTGAGTGACTCTGTGGGGTGAATGTGTGGCGGAGGCGACGGCTCTGGGAGTCCTTGACAGGGGGGCGTGTGGAGAGCTCCACTTGGTCTTTTGTTGCGTTTCAGGCCTTGGTTGACTTTATGATAGGCCCCCGGGCCTCTGCTTTCTCACCCCTTACATCGTGTCAGGTGATAGCGCTGGTTCCCTTTAAACATCAACTATGGATTCTCTTTCAGAAGTTTGTCACTGAAATAGAAGCATTCGCCCTAAAGATCTGTGCACTCGGTTTTGGACACAGTTTTTTTTATACATTTGGTGTTGGTTCAAGGGATGATATGCTCCGCTTTTTCTATCTGTGCCAAATTGGCCATGTTTTTCTTTGAGCATGTGTTTTCACAGTCGGATCGAGCTTGTGATGAATCTTTTGAGTGTCAAGTTATCCAATTTATTCCTAAAGTTGTCTCTACATAATCTCAAGTCTCTGTGCTGTTGTCACACTAAAATAGAACATTTTATCCATTAAGAGAGAAAGTAAAAATGAGGGTTAAACCCAGTGGATTGCACAAGTGCCAGACACCTGTGGAATTATGGTGATACTGTCAGGGAATACTGTACTAGGCTGTAGTTTAGGGTTCACTAAGGAATTAGTCTGGCTCTATTCAAGTCCTCCCCAGACACCAGATATGATTTCAATGTGACTTAAATGAGCTGCATGCCAGAACATATCCTGTGGTTGTATTTCAAAATTCACATCCCAATATATCCAGGAACCGTGGCATACAGGGAAATACAGTGACTATGAATTTTTAATGTGTATCGTTTTAGGGTCAGTAGTTGTTGCTTATAGTACATCAGTGAGTAATGATGCTGTCAGAAGAATAGACTTGATTGTTGTGTGAATGATAGATTCCTCTGTGAAAGCCTGTCTGACAGTGCATTTAAATGGCTTACGAAGGTAACCTTCAGAAAATGTTGTGAATTGTTTTACAGCCTATACTTATCATGACATTTAGTCTGAGGGCCCTCTGGCTGGATATCACCTGAAAACAAGTCTTGACTTGGTGATGTAACAGATCTGGAGAGAATGAGGTGGTTCATGCAGGGTTATTCAGTCATCAGACAGATGAGGGGGATTATTGCGGTGTATGGCTAAAAGAGTGGTACTGACATTGGCTACACCTTGCGTTCGGTGTACTGTACTGTTTGTTGGTGGGTGCTAAATGCTACTTGGTGGTATGTCCTTTTAGTGTGCTTCAGAGTTGAGGTATCAGACAAACCTTGGATGTTTTATCCAAGCATTCCGTGGGGAGAAGAGAAATGCATGGTTTGTCTGTCAAAGTGGGGAGACACAGAATATTCTCACATAGTAAATCTTTCAGGAGCCTTTTAGAAATTCAACTCCATCTCACTTCCCTCAGGCGAAATACCCTTCTGTTTCTAAAATCACCAAATCCATCAAGTCATTTGTATAGCACTTTTTACAAAAGCATTAGCCACCTCATATCAAAAAACAGTATGCGAAAAATACATCTGAAATGCGAAATAAATGTATCAGCAAAGGTGTCACATTAAAATGAAGCACATTTAAAAATGCATTATAACATTTATGTATTTTTCACATGTATATGATATTTACAACCAGATATATATATATATATATATATATATATATATATATATCAGATATATACAAGCGTATACAAGAAAGTCTAAATGGGAATCTCATCCTCCTCTGGCTGGTCAGGGAATTTCATTTTCATTTCTGGTGAAATGAATGCGACTCGAAAACACAAACTAAACTGGATGATACCTCAAATTATGCTCACAGCTTTTTCAACAGAGCCCAGTGATCTTAATTCAGTGTCACTAGGGGTAAATCAAAGCATTACCATGGACAAAGTGAATATGAAATGTGTCTGAAATGTGTCGAGTGAACATTGCTAGTTGTGTAATTTAGCGTGTCTATTTACGGCCCTTTAGTGGTCACACTATCTACTCCGCACATCTGTTGACATGTTGTAGCAGACATCATCAAGGTTTTGGCAAGGCTTCATGTACTTAAACCTCTGTATTGATCTCCTACACAGAGAAGAAGAGCATTAGGAAACTTGGCTGGGCTTCCTCTGCCTTCACAAAGTCAAATTTCCATCCCCTCTAATCAGTGTTGTACAGATTGATAATGAGAGCGGTTTCATCTGAAGACTCGCATCTGACTGTGAATATTCCATCTGTGTTGTCCAGATTTGCTTAGACATTTTCCCCAGCGACAAGCTCAGATCTGTGGGAACGAGAAGGAGAGAAGGTGCAGACGGAGAGGTGGAGAAGTCTGGAGAGGGACGATAGTGTCCACCATTCTTTCTTGTTCAGCTTGCATGACTCCTGATCAGACGGTGACTGAGCTGTGACAATGTGTCATTGAAACATGAACGGAGTACTGACCTTGAAGTCATTATAAAATTGCTGCCAGCTAAACAGATTCTCTGTGAGGCATGATGAAGAACAGGTCCCATGTGAGCACATCTCAGCAAACCAAAATGGATTCTACGGCTGCTCACAGAACTAATATTGGCCAGCTGTGCTGCTGATTATACAATGTTTGTATACAACATCTTCCTGATGTTTCAAGAATGTTCCCATAACATTGTTCTCACATTTAATTGCTAATAAATTATGTTACCTGGACACCTAATTAGAATGTTTGGGGAAAGCTCTGTGGTTTCAAATATGTATTTTTATATTTAAAGTAACAGGTATGAATTATGAAAAAACACATTTAGAACATTCTCTGTGTCTAACTTATTAGCATTTGTATCAGTTGCATGTGTATTATTAGCATTTAGTCAATAAATGTAATCAAATTGACTTTTCATTGTGTTATACCATTTTTAAAACAAATTGTCTTTTTAAGTTTTCAACTTGTGGGAAATTAGGCCACGCCACTGGACTGCAAAATTGACCGCTTAAGTTGTTCTTGATGAGCAGTATAGAACAAACCTTTGAGAGAACTGGGAATGAAAAAGTTTGAGGTTCAGAGTTGTATCATAGAAATAGCATAGTCATTTCTGTTTGAGGCTAGGTCTGACACACTATGATGTAGCCACAAACATATGCTAGTCTGATCTACTGCTGACTATGGAAAGCCCCTTCACCAGTTAGCACCACATTTCTCTCTTTAAATCCTAATCATGAATTAACATTCATTTGTCCACCTCTCAACAACAATTATTCCCAATTTATACATTTCTGTCAGTCAGTAAGAGCTTGCAAATAATTACATGTCTGCACAATTATTTATCCAACACTGCCATATGAACATCTATGCGTGGTGTTTTTTTCCATTTATTTACACCGAAACACAATCTGTCAGAAGTGTGCAATGCGTACATGCCAGGAGATGAACTTTGGGCAACATGTCATCACATCAAAGCCAGATGAGGTGATACTCCATCAGGGGAGCTTCTTTCCTGCTCCGTAATTTAAAGCGGTAGAATTCCCCTAAATCCATTGTGGTCATGACACCTCCGTGACAGCAGCTGCTCCAGTCCACAGGGCACTTGGAGGTGGTGAGAGGCTGATTTAAAGAGCAAAGGCAGATTGTTTTGCGGAAAAATCCAAGACAACATAGACGTACTGTAAACCTTTTGACTGTTTAAGCATTTAGAAAGTCGTGTGTCACTCTGTTGATGTGGCCTTTGGACGGCTGGCTTTCTGGCTTACGTTCAGACGGTAACAAAACCACATGTGTCAGAACTGCTAAATGCAGTATTGTAGTTTGTCCTGATGACTGCCCATGTCTGACTGATACGCTCTAGTTTCCCGTAAACTCATTTTAAACTCAGGAAAATCCTGTGACTTCACTCTGGCAACACATAGTATATACTGATTGGTTTATTATAAGGAGTTTGTCAGTTCTCAGATTAAGAAAATGAGGCAGCCTGTCAACAGAGGTAATACTTCAATATGGCTATTGTTCAAAGTCTTGTCAGATTATATTCAAGAGAATACTGTAGAAGCCCAAAGCTGCCTCCTGAGGAATAGGTCATTTTTGACCCACTTGTCATCAAATTGTTTTAATATTTTGATGAATGATTTGGCTTTAAAAGTTCATATGCTCTGATAATCTCCTCCCAGGTGAGGCCTGCTCACCCCTCTTCTTAGGCCTTCCTACCCTTTTATGGAGTTGTTCCTAGATACTGTGTTTCAACATCTCATTCCTTGCTCTTTGTGCTTTTAGGTTGGGAATCTGTGTAATCACTTTGTGACAACTGCTGATACATAAATGTCATTATAAAATAAACACAATTGAACCGATTATGAACTCCTGAGAAAAACATTCCAGAAGATTTCAGTACTGAGAACATCCCAAACAATGTGTGAGAGTGGAAAAGTCTGACAAGGACAGTCATCTGTCAGATGTGATGGTGTCTGTTTTCTTCTGATGAGACAGCCATCCATCATGGTGCCTAGCTTTAGTGCCAACCGGCCTCGTCGCTAGGACAGAAAAGGCTGAACGATAAAATGTTTTGAGGGTGTTCACTTTTAACCACGCCACTCCTATCTCCTCATCCCTGATGGCCCACATTTGTTTCTGCTGAAGAGGTGTTTTCTAGGGAATTCTGCTTCTTCTCCACTTTGCTATATCTCACTCTCCTGACTGTGTGTTCGAACTGTGATGGAGAACATCATGCACTGTCACAGAGATGGTTGACTGGGGCTTTTGGCAGGTGCTTGTTTTAGCTCTCGAGGTTTGTCAGAGCATGTTCAGACTCACCGAAGTCCTAGCACACAAGTAGTCAAAGTGACGTTTAACTTCTCCATAGACAGAAATAGATCAACTCAGTTTGATTGGATTATGGCAAAACCTTTTTTTTATTTTTTTTTATTTCTTTATCTTAAAGATCGTTTTTACTGTAAGCCTGTCAAGAACTGTAGCATGCAAGACAAAACTGTTTTTCTACACTACTGTGGAACCATTTGTCTGGTGCTGGTATTTGAGTAAGAGAGTTATGACAGTACAGCATGGTGACATCATTTACCAGTCCACAGGCCAATCAATCATGTTTGTTCTGGATCTGACTCCGCCTGTGTTATTCTTTCTATGGTTTCTGGATGCGCTCTGGGCTAATCTGTCAGCAAAGAGAAAATACATATTTTTCTTTCCTGACATTTGTACTTTTAATTAACCACAATTATCAACAAATCATGCAAGAGTAGAAGAGTAAACTCCATCACTAACTTGGTAAACAGAATCTGACATATTTATTCAGTCCTTTATTCAGAATGTAACGCGAAGGAGCAAAACTGACTCACCAGTCTCAAAACAACAGAAAAGGAATGCCGATAATAAGCATTTAAACCGACTAAAAATGACAAATTAGTATCTACTTTTATCATCTGCGAAGAAAAGATGCAGCAGTGGTCAAAGTCTTTCACTGAGCAATAACGCAGTTGCAATGTAGGAACATTTGAGCATTTTGGAAAATATGAAGGCCGTATTTTTTTCTCTTTGCCATTTCAGGGAGGTTCTTTCATTAAACTGTTGGAAGCAAATGACTTGTCTGCAAATGACTTGTCTGTCATTATGATCTCTTAGATCTGGTCTTATCTTATTATCACCATTTAAATGTTATCCCATAAACAATACATGATTGGGGAGAGGGGGAGGGGGGTGGGGACAGGGGGAGAAGGGTGGGGAGGGGGGGGAGAAGGGTGGGGAGGGGGGGATCAAGGGGGAAAAGGGTGGGGAGGGGGGGTGGAGATGACAGAGATAGGGGATGTTGAAAGCATTTAAAACAAACATTTTCCAGTAGCAATAAAAACTATGTAATATGTTGCAAATAAGCATTTAACGGCAAATTACCTTAATTATCTTTGAACTGAAAAGGTATGTTTATCTGGTAATTTTTTTTGTTGTAGTGCATTTTTTATTTTTCCATGCTGAAGACAACGGTATTTTCTTCTATAGATATCGAAGTGTGGTTTGGGACAATTTTTTTCTCCTACACAGGTTTGCAAAAGAAAGGTCTCAAGTCATGCTATGTATATACAGGCATCCTTTGTATACACAGGAGTTCTTGAATGATACCTATGACATCAGATCTTCTTCGGCAAATGAGGGCCTAGCTCTAATAGTCAAGGATCACCACTGGGTATATGAAAGAATAAAGAGCAGTGTTCCCATCCACTTTCTTCATTACATCTAGCTTGGTGCATGCTTGATATAAATTTCTCAAAATATATCTGTCTGAAGTGTGATTTTATTCAGTGTGCCGTGGATAGGGAAGAGGCCACGGTGGCATCTAAGTAGTGATGGAGAGAATGTGGAGTAGCCTAGATGTGGCGATGAATATTGGGGATGGCAACTCATACACAGCACATCCCTGAGTACTAGACCAAACCCCTCTGCAATCAATTCATTAAGCACCTGTAAATCTGCATATATCTTGCATGTGAGCTCAGATACGTCTTGTGTGAGCTCAGATACATCTTGTGTGAGCCCAGATACAGTGTTTGAGCATTCTTGAGAACTCTGGGGTCTTGATTGGAGTCCATCTGTGGCAAGTTTCATTTATTGGACATGATTTAAAAAGGTACACACCTGTTTGTAGAAGGTCCCAGTCCTTGCCTGTCTCAAATAATCAATCTGGGGATGGTTCTAAAAAAAATTATAAACATTGAATGTTCCAAGGACCATAGGGAACTTTGGGCTCCATTATTGTGAAATAGAAGAAGTTTGGAACCACAAAGAGTGTGGTAGTCCAGCCAAACTAAGTAACAGAGCAAGAAGGGTCTTGGTCTGGGAGTTCCTTCGTTTGTTCTCTGCAGAAATCAAAGAAGGATAACCATCTCTGCAGATCTTAATCAATCAGGCCTTCTTAGTAGAGTGGAGACCACTCCTAAGTAAAAGGCATATGATATGCCACCTGAATGACAATTAGTCAAGTGTTATACCAAGTGTTACTTCTGGCAATAAGGTGGTACTCATCATCTTGCGAATATCATCCCTGCGGCAGGAGCATCATGCTGTGGGGATGCTTCTCAGTAACAGGGAGTAGGAGGCTGAACTCTCAAAGGCCTGAGAGGGATGGAACACTGGAGAACAATATGTAGTAAGCTGTCATTTGAGCTACTATCTTTAATTCTCTCTCCCTCCACCCCCTTCTCTGTTTTCCTCTCTACCGCTATTTTTAATCTTTCTGTCTCTCTGCCTGTCCTTCTCCCTCTCTTTATCTCTCCCTGTCTGTCCCTCTCCCTCCCCATCTCCCTCTCCCCATTCTTTATCTCCTTCTCTACCTGTCCCTCTCTCTCCTCGGTTTCTCTCTCTGTGTATCTTTCTTTTTCTCCGTTCCTTTCCTTTCTCTCTAATGGTGTGTGCTCTTTGTGTCTTTCTCCAGGCTTGATTAAAAGCCCATTAGCAATGCATGTCCCTGTTTAAAACAGAGAAAATGTCATCAAAATGGAAATGAGTGAGACAGTGTGGAGAGGGGGTGGGGGGGTTGTGGAGGGAGATGAAGCAAGCTGCAACTGTTTTCACCGCCAAAGTCCCTTTTCCAAAAGTCCTCTATTCAGTCTGTTTTTAGTAATAAGGCAGACGTTATTAAACAGAGACCCAACATGATGAGAATACATCCTGTCTAGTTATAGTCTGTTGACAGCTGTGACTGGGCTCTAAATGAAGCAAAGAGGCAGAAAGGGAGAAGGAATAAAAAAGAAAATTACAGTGAGTTGGCTTTTCATTTAGCAGCTGCCAACTTTAAATATCCTCTTCCATCATCTTTCCGGTCTTTAGTCTAGAAAAAATGTATGCCCTACCTACAGACAGGAAAAAAACAGTGTTTGTCACAAATCAAATGTTGTCAGTGTTGTTGCTTGTAGCACCATTCATCCCTTCAATCAGACAGAAGGAACTCATCAAGTCGCAAATGAGCAGGCCTGTAGTGAACAAGCGCAGGACTTAGTGTCAGACTGAATACATTCTGGTCATTTAAACACCATCCATCTCCACCAGTGGCTGGGCAGACCGCTGCTGGCAATACACAACAGGATAAGAATGAGACAGAAGCCAGCTCCTCCATTCTCATCAATGACTTGCCTGCCCTGGTGCGCGTGTCAGCCTACGCAATAAGAAGCACTGGACAAATAACAAAGACCTCAGGCTAACTGGGCTGTCATGTTTCACTGTGCTCCTCTATGGAGGACTGAAGTACTCAGAATGAAATCAATAAGTGAATGAATAAATTATTACATAATTGTATTGTTTAATAATTAATGAATAAATGTGGCTTTGTTAGGATTTTTTCATATTTAATATTTTAGTATTTAGTTTCATGATGTCATTTCACTTAATGAAGGTACCTTATTTTATTTCACGATAACACAATATTATCAATGATTCATATTTATAAATTATTTGTTGTTCATTACCGCAGTTCTAATTTTCTCATGTTTTTTCACATGATTTTTATTTAATTTAATTTTTTCATTGGAATGACACTGATTGGGTAATCCTTAACAATCAATTCAGTTATCCTCTTAGATTTCACCTTTCTGGACAGAAAGTGTGAGACGTTTATTTACGCACAACTATTCCGTAATGGGGACATGGGGACACAGACAACGAGTCATAGTCTGGGAATTCAGATTGCAGTAAGTATTTTACATTGATCAGCACAGTGCTCTTGAGGGAACTGCCTGTTTTCTGGCTTAACAAGGCTTTGCAACTCTGCATGACATTCCAAATCAACGCCTTTAAAGAGCAATTATGACAAAAAATTATTTTAGATGAAACCAGACATTTTAGGTTTCGATTCTGTTCTTATTCATGACTGTTGCAAAGTGTATATATTTTGAAGCCAGTAATGATTCAACTGTGCCTTGGAGGCACCCTGCAGGCCCTGCTGCTGTTCCCTCAATACTTTTCTTTATTCTTTTGTTTAGTTAAAAATAAAATTCTTCTTTGTCACATTTTACAAAATTTTCACTTACCACTAACTTTAATAAAATATATGGAAATGCATTTAAACATGTTATTAGCACTCTAAAAAATTATATATTTTTTTTCATTTCATATTTGCATTTGTTATAAAACAACTGGATTCAGTTCAGTCATGGCACAATGAAGAAATAAATATTTGAATATAGAGACAGAAACAGGGTGGTCACGCTTTAACATGTGAGGAGTTCTCCCTAAGCTCTATTTAATTGCTCGTTGTTACAGAAAAACATTTGCAGTTTGATTGGTGAATCCTAGGCTCTGGGTTGAGGCCAAGAGCTACTAAGAGAGCCCATTGGCCAGCACCCTATGGACAGGATATCATAAAGTGGAGAGGGCCCCCGAAAATAGACTGGGCTCTTTTGGTGTTGGGACTGTGGAAATAAGGGCTGAGGGGAATGAGGGGCTGGAAGGCGAGTGGAGGTGTGGGGCAACTGGGGGGGGGGGGGGGGGGGGGCACCTCTGTCTTTGTATTAGTCAGAGAGCAGTCGGTTATCGGCACATGGACCTCAGTAATTAGCCAACAGGGGAGATAAGATATAGTGAGGCACTATGGCTTGAGGGGGTGAAGGGGTACACTGGGGGGTGGGGGTTTGGTAGGGGTCCTGAGGGCTCTTCTGTTTTTGTCCAAGAACCCTGGGGCAGCTGGGTACACCACCTGTTAAAGAACACCGAAATGGTCTCCAATTGGAGACCAGGCTGTGGACCACCCCATTAAACACAGAGGATATCGAAGGAAAAACACCACTGACTGAAAGCCTGAAATGGAGAACAGGCACTGGAAGCATCCTGGCCTTATTGCAATGTTCTCCACCTGAAGTCACTCAAGCTCTGGTTTATTGCCGGTTCGTCGTGACCAGCAGCGGTGAAACACACAACACCAATTTCCGTGGTCATATGACATTCGAATTGCACACGGACGAGGCCTGCAGTGGGCTTTGTAATTATGTCGGCTCCTATTGATACAATGTGGATTTGAAACGGTTGCATTTTGAAGGTCATGGATGATTGATCCTCCTTGATGTGTTGTTTTAGTTGTGACTAGTTCACAAATGCCACCGGTGTCTCCTGCCACATTAGCTGTAATGCACCAAATGAACACATTCGGCGGAGGCGGCGTCGTGTAATTAATCACATCGGGCGTGTTGACATTGTACAGTTGTCAGAGATCGTGCAAATCTGCGAATCTGCTGTGTCATATGTGTCAAAATGAGATCAGACAGATGTTTTGTTGGATGTATGTGTTCCATTCTGTGTCTGTCATGCATAGTTTCATAAGTGGTTAATTGTCTGTGTGCTCATGGTTCCGTCTCTGTGTGTGCATGGTTCCGTCTCTGTGTGTGCATGGTTCCGTCTCTGCGTGTGCATGGTTCCGTCTCTGTGTGTGCATGGTTCCGTCTCTGCGTGTGCATGGTTCCGTCTCTGCGTGTGCATGGTTCTGTCTCTGTGTGTGCATGGTTCATTCTCTTTGTACCTGGTTTTCTTCCTGTGCTCTTCTGCCTCCCCTGTTCTGCCACCCTTCGTTTTGTCCTGTAGAGTTGTCAGTCAGATCAGACCCACTTGTTTGGGTAGGCAGCAGAACAGCATAGTGATTGGCCTTGTGAGGGGCCTTTGAACCATCACAGCCTTGGTCTAAACCCAACATTACAGGAACAGTTGGGTGGGGGAGGGGTGTAGATCACCCCATTGTCCAGAATGTCTGTAGTACCTTCTTTTTTTTTTCTTATTGCCAATTCGTCAGGAGCGGAAGGCTCGTCACGCCATATCACGTTGATCGTGCTATGTTCCCCTAATGTTCCTCATCGTTGCCAGGTCTCTTTAGAAAGACACAAGACAAAGGGGTTTCGGGGCCATACTGTTCCACAGTTCAGTGATCCAAAGTGCTCTCAGATGAACTATCTTGTCAGCCCGTCTGCTATTTATCCTTATGCAGGATCCCATTGGGGGAAATGGGCACTTCCGACAGACTGCCTCTCAGTCAGCCGGGCAGTTTAGACCTCCTTTCATTAACCCCCAACGCACACCACCCCCAGCTCAAATTAACCCCCTGTCACTGCCCCACAATGAGAGTGGGCATGGCCAGCGCTGATTTATCCCACGTCTATAGCCATCATGAAGGCACGGTGCCCCCCCCCACCACCCACAACCACCGTTTCCCCCATCTCCCCCATTAGCCATACGCCCAGCCCTCTTGGCCTCCACTGCCTCACCCGAGCCACCCCCCTCCCCCCCCATCCCAAACCTGTCTCTCTGTCTGCAGAGAAGTCAGACAGGGCCATTAGTTTTGGGAGAGGGATCGAAAAGGACTGGTCGGAGATGAACTGGCTACGAAACAGAGTGTCCACATCAGGAGCGTCTGTGTGAGTCTGAAGGTGTGTCTGGGGTGTGGTCCCCCCCCCACTTTGCCCCGGCCATATGCTCCCTCAGGAGGCCGGACAGTTATGGCTGTTTGAGAGAAGAGAAGGGGCTCACAGGCTTTACTCCAGACTCACATTGACACACACTGGGAGACCCACAACCAACGCCCCAAAACCTAGCGCGGTGACCTACCCCCACAAAGCTTAGAGGAGGACAGAGGACTTGGATACACACGGTCCCAGCAGAACCTTCCGACGGATCTGTGTGAACGACAGCTGATCGAGGCACTCACCCCATTGGATGTTGGCGTGTCTCGCTCTGTCTCGTCAGGCGTCCTTTTGGGATCGTAGAAACAGAGAGGTTATGTGGGTGGGTGATCTCTCCCGCGGAATGTGTCCGGTTGGCGGGCGGTGGAGCTCCGTGAGGTTAGCAGTGCTGTGTGTGTGGTGTTGCTGCCTGAGCCAGGGGTGGGTAGCGGCAGCGCCCGGCGAAGGGGTCGTGCCAGGGGTTTCAGTCCCTCTGGTGTTATTTTCGACAGACGCGGGCGCCGCCGCCGAGGACGGGGCCAGCGAAGGGGCCACACCGGCCCCCACCGCTGAACACGATGACGACAACTCCCTGGGATACACAGGTACCGACCCCCCCCATCTCACCTTCTGTTGCCGCGGTCACCTCTTCCTGTTCTCTGTGTCTGCATTTGGTAGGAAGAGAGGGAGAAGGACGTTTTATGAAAGGCACTTCAAGAAGTGATTTGATATCAGTTTGAGCGAAATGGTGAATTTTCAAATCCTTGATTTGAAATCAGTGATTTCCTCTCAGATCATCTCCTGAAGTGACAGTTTTAAATCATCTGTGTGTATCTCTCTCTATCCCTCCATCTAAGTCCTTCTCTCCTTTCCTCACTTTCTCTCTGTCTTTCTTCTTCTGCTGTACGTGCAAAATGAATCTATAGTTTTTTTTTTGTTGTCAGGTTTTCCCATTCTTTAAGTCTATGCTGCTTTAAGTTGTTATTGCTCAATGGTCAAAATGTGAGATTCAAGGTGCTGATTACACAGGGAAAGGAACATTCATGATTATTGGGCTCTAAAGTTTCAATCACGGCATTGTTTACTGTATGCCGACATGCAGAAAACACTGGTGGGACACCTGCGGAAACGGCAGGAGGGGAAAAACACCAACGCACATACAGGGTACCAGCATGCGTAACAAGCAACTGTCATATTAATTCTGTACTTGTCACACCTGGTATGTGAGCCTTTTATTCTCTACCGTATTCGGGAGGATTACAACCAGCATGTTTTGAATAATCTCAGTTGCAAATTTCTTTCATAGGGATTAAGAAATCCCCTGGCATCTGTATACTAGGTTTAATACACAGTCAGGAACTGAATAAGGTGTTCACAGCCTTTGTCTCCCCACAAGCTCCGTCACTACGTAAGGGATATGTAATAAAACATGACGATCAAGTTGTGAAAGCCTCTCTGGAGACCAGACTAGTTTGCCGTTTGTGAACACAGGAAGAGGAGAATTGTGGGAGAACGAGGCAGAGGGGTATGAGTAGTGCGTCCGTTGACTTGGACGGTGTCTCCAGGGGCCGTATGGTTCTGCAGGACAGTGAGGTATAAGAAATGGGACCTACCTGACAGACTGAGGCACACACACACACACAGATGGGATCTTAAAGTGATTCCAGATGAGGCGTGTGTTGGGTTGTTTTTCTGGAACTTTTTCCTGACACGAGGGTAATAGGATAGCCCCTTCACTTTGTTGTGCTGGTGTGTGAGGAGTCCTGGTTCCCGTGGTGATTTACTGGACCTCCCACACAGCCTCTTCAGGAAATCTCCTGCAGAAACAGGAAACCCCGTTATGAACTGCTAGAGCCATTACCCAGGATCCATCGCCGTGTCGGCTGGAGAAGAGGATGGGATTCCTGGACAAAAAGGTTTCAGTACCTCAGGAAATACAAGGATCGCTTCCAGTGTCATGGATCTGAAAATGACATTATCTGCTCACTATATAACAAAAAAGTTATACATATTAATAAAATACTGTAGCTTACTGTGTTTCTACCTTGACATATAGTATAGACCAACTAAAATTAAAAAAATTATGTGCATTGCCTTTTGAAATAGTTTTCTAATCTTGGCTTTAAAACCTGTTTAAATGCCCCCCTTCCTTAATGTACTGTGAACAATTCTTTATTCCCGTCATTTAATCCCATCTACGTGTAATATGATGTAAATCTAGCCGGCACAGCCGCGTAAGTGTAAATGAAGCCAATATGGCCTTGCAAAGGCGGTTGCTGATAGGATAGAAAGGACTGCAGCAGAGGACTCCATTTACCCACCGCCGGCCCGGGCGACACCACAGATTACCAGCCTGAAAGTTTCTACTTTTAGCAGGGAAAAGTTCACCTTCGAAGGGCCACACGGGAAAGAATCCTCTATCTAATGTCTTTCCCCCCTCCGCCCTTTGGAAAATGTTACATTGATTAAGCAGTAATTCTCACCATGTGGCGGAGCTAAGAGGCTGATCACAGCAGAGGACATTGAGCTCCATGTGTGGAAAGTGGAAATTGGTCCCCAGGGTCTGTCCAAAACTCGGTCCCCACACGGGGAGGACTCACATCACTGTGAAACCGCTCTGAACAGGATCACAGTGTGATGTGCTTGGACTGAAATATCGGACATTTTGCTTATACAACCTCGTTTCCAAAAAAGTTGGGATGCTGCTTAAAATATATGCCCATTTTGAATTTGATGCCAGCAACACATTTCAAAATATTTGGGACAGGGCAGCAAAAGACTGTAAAACTTGTGTAATGCAAAAATCTAAAAAACTAAACCTGGTTGAATATCACACAACTAATTAAGTCAATTGGCAACAGGTCAGTAACATGATTGGGTATTAAAAGATCCTTCCAGTGAGGATTGGTCTGTCAGAAGTGAGGATGGGGAGGGGTTCACCACTCTGTGAAAGACTGCATGGGCAAGTAGTGCATCAATTTGAGTTTGGGGATGTCATCATCTACGGTACACAATATCCTTAAAAGATTCAGAGAATCTGGAGAAATCTCTGTACCAAGGGACAAGGCTGAAAACACATATTGGGCCCTAAGGTAGCACTACATTAAAAACAGACAATTCTGTAGTGGAAATCACTGCATGGACTCAGGAACACTATTGTCTGTGAACACAGTACATCACAGCATCCACAAATGCAAGTTAAAACTCTACCATGCAAATAAAAAAACATATACATAACTGGCTAGAGGGTGTGTGATATTTTAAACATAAACCCAGTCTAAGGGCAGTTCATAAGCATGATTAAATGTAAAGTTTCTGGATGCAGCCCTTAGCCATATTATATTGGCCAAACATCACACCTTCTTGGGCTTTATTACTGAATAAAAAGATGGATAGGGGATGTTTTCAGTGGAGTGAATGGAAACAACCCATGGTCGGTATATATTCATCCAAAGGATTATTAGGAACACCTGTTCAATTTCTCATTAATGCAATTATCTAATCAACCAATCACATGGCAGTTGCTTCAATGCATTTAGGGGGTGTGGTCCTGGACAAGACAATCTCCTGAACTCCAAACTGAATGTCAGAATGGGAAAGAAATGTGATTTAAGCAATTTTGAGCGTGGCATGGTTATTTATCACAAACACCTCTGCAAACAGCAAAGCACCAGTCATTCCTGGAAAGTCAGAAGTCTGTCGTGTTCCACCTGAACGTCCTGTGTTGCTGGCTTACTGCGATTATACATTTGTTGACAACATACATAATAATCTGGAATTTTTGGGTCATACATGTGATTTATTTTCAGATATATACAAGGCTGATACAGTGTGCTGTCAGCCAGTCAGGATCAAGGAACTGAACCGGGTTAATAATGCAGATTGAAAACACTTATTATTTGAACTAAATTGTAACTAAATTATAAATGTGCTCAGATTATCTCAAAACACCATTATATTACATTCAATATGACACACTCTTGACCTGAAGTTTAGTCGAGTGTTGAAATAAGTGCTTTTATATGCTTCTCCAAAACAACTTGGCTGTTGTTCATGGCAGCCGGCGAGCTCTCACAAAAATTGCTTCCTGAAATCAAAGGAGAAAGTAAATGTATGTCAATAATAAATTAAAGCGACCTGTTTCAAAGCTCGGGGATTACAGTTGCATGCTAAACACCCGGCAGCACTTAAAGTGTGAGCCCACACACTCCACAGTAGTTGCTGCGGCAAAGCGCCACAGATAGCGAAGAGACAGGTCCCCGGTTCATCTGCCGCAACATAAAAGGCCGAGCGTGGCCTCGCGACAGCCTATCTCCGCTCATCTCCCGGGCTCGGCGGCGACAGACGCCGCTGCGCCTGTCACACATCACAAAGGATGCCGACGATCAGCGCCTGGCGCTCCGTTTGTCAGCTTATGGAAATAAAGGCGCGCAGGGAAGTGAGGGAAGGTGAGGTTTGCCCCAGTGCCACCGCTGATTGGCTCTTGAACAGAATGGGTCTAGACTGTAGACAGCATCCATACTTCAGATGGTTTCCTTGCATCCTGCCCCTGAACGTCTAGTTTGGGGCCATTCGCTACGCTGACGGATGGGCTGAGAGACATCTAAGCTGCTGATGGTCTAAACGGGAGGCCTGTAGCTGATTTAGGCGGAGAATGCCAGACGAGGCTACCTCCATCACTCCGTATCCCTACCAGGTGACCTGTAAACGTTCATCACGAGTGATTGAGCTGCGGGTGTCCCGGTTTGTGTCCGTGACGTCTGGCGTGTGGGTCGTGGAGTTTGTGGTCCGCCGTGGGTGTTGTCTGGCCGGCTGTCTCACTGGTTGTATGGGCCTCGTCCTGACAGCTTTATCGTGAGATAGATGGAGGGCTCTGTTCCGTGCCTGTCCCCTTGTCATTACCCGCCCTGCTCTGGCCTTGAGTATATACCCTACAAAACCAATCAAGCTGTCAGCCTGCGTCACCCTGCCCGTACGCCTTGATCCAGAGTGCCATTGTGTCTCCGCACTGTCCCTCACTCTTCGGTGGAAGTTCCGTGGCGCTCCCGACGATGGGATGGCGTACGTGCACGGCGGTCGCTCTTGCTCACGTCCCGCTCGGGGAAGAGCTGTTCCGCAAAGCTCTTGTTTCCCCGGCGTAGTCAAAACGAAGACTGCCTAGCCCGGAGAAAGGATCCCACTTGAGATGTAATTACCTCTGACCCGGAACGGCCGTCGTGAAGAGGTTCCCCAAAGCCTTTACGGTGAGCCACAGAGTCGGGATGGTGATCCCGTTCCCCGTCCAATCTCTTTTCATCTCCCTGATCCCCACAGCTTCATTCAACGTTGTTTCAGGAAATAGCTCTATTAGAGATTCACGCTCTCGGCGGCCTAATGCCACCCGGCTTGAGTGTGGGGAAAGAACAGAGGAAAGAGGAGAGTGAAAAGAGACTGAGAATGGGGTTGGATCATTAACATCCATGTTGTAGTTGTGGGGATTGAGGAAATAAATTGGTTTCGTAGCTGTTGAAAGGATTTTCAGGGAAAGAAGTGGGTCGGATTTTGCTTAGCGCTAACAATCAGCTTTGACTTTTGACCTGCCCAACACCCCTCTTATATCCAAACAGACAAACCCCTGGGTAGCCACAATGTTTTTTCCCCCTGCCTCCCATGTAAATGGGCCATAGTTTGCACCAGCTGTGGAAGAGTAGAGAAGAGTGGGTGGTTAATTCCTGCCTTTGTATCGAGCTTGGATGTCCATATGGTGTCTTCGGGACTCTCAGGCTGCCTCATTTCTGATTACCCAAATTGAAGGGGAAAGCATGTAATATTAAGCAAAGTAATCCAGCGATAAACAATAAGACCTTTTTGTCTTTTTTTTTTCCAGCCCTTTTGTTCTTAGCACATTACCGTCGCTGCTGATTTCATTAGCCAGGTCATTGCCATGGGCTGTACGTTCCCCGCCCTACGCATTCTGAATTCCTGCTCTACACAAAGGAGGCTGCAGAAAGCATTAAGGATGGGAAGGATGTTTCCTGCAGCCTAAGTGCTCGGGTCTCTGATGCTTTTCTACAGGGCCTCCCGTCACAAATGGACTTCAACATCAGGCTTCCTCATGTAGGCAGAAAGTTCATTTGGGGAAAAAATTGATTTTCTTCTTTACCTGTTTTTCTGCAGGGATCAGTATTATTGCCTTTTATTGATTTGAATGGAAGGATTGGTATGAGAGAGGGTCGTTTTTGTAATGGTTGTAGATTGCTTTATTAATACCATACAGCTCCGGAAAGAATTAAGAACCACTGCACCGTTTTCTTTCCTTTCCAAAAAAGTCGAAAAGGAAGGTTTTGAGTGAGGAACAGAAGGGTTAAAATTAAGAGACACCTGCAAATTTGAATGCTTCTGTTCCTCACTCACAACCTTCCTTTTCAACTTTTTGGGAAAGGAAAGAAAATGGTACAGTGGTCTCTTAATTCTTTCCAGAGCCGTATATGGATATTGTTTTATCATATCATGCATCGCCCAGGACTTGGAAAGACCACACACATAACGATGACATTAAAGTGTTTATAATACGCCTGTAGTGTAAACCTACAAAACAAGTCTGAGTTTAAAAAGCAATTTTCCTGTCCTGCTCATGAATGCGGTGGGACTAGCAACAGCAACAGGTTTTGAATCTGTGTGGCACTGCCCCTGTGTTGCAGAATGGCTCTGTGAATGGGTGTGTATTGCTGTCCCTGATTGATGTCTTAGTACTCATCCTTTATATGAACATGTCCTGCGCTGGTTCCAGAATGCAACCAATTTTACCACTAGCATTGCTAATGATTTGATCAAGCTTGTTTGGGTCCCTTTTTGCCACTTTCTCTTTCCAGAGTAATAACTGCTTTGATCTCCTATTTATTAATAACTGGGATAACAAATATCTTTCTTTACGCTAAAAGCTACCACCAATTACTTTGTTTTCCAAATATTCAGTTCCAAGTAATTGGCCTCACACCATTTCACAAAGGACTCATTTACATCCCATTGTCTTCCCTCATGACACAGCTCATAGTCTCCCGAGAATTTCTGTAAGGGACTCGTGTGAAGTTATTTGTGTAGAGAGTATAAAGAACAGGTGACATATCTGATCTGACACTGCCTAGTCTTGTCTTACAAAGACTATTGATCAGGTACAGTAGTTTATGATCCATTTGATTTTGTTTGGTTTTACATCAGTGCCCGTTAGCGTTTAGCCAAGCAGGTGGGGCTGTATGATATTAAAAGCACCGGAAAATTACCAAAACATCGTTCCATCCACTCAGCCGGGCTTCTCCAGACGCTCGGATACTCCATGGAGGAGATCATCGCCCACGCTGGGTTTTGGGAGGTGGAGCAAATGATAAGGGGTCCAGGTAGGCTGCCTCCACTCTTAACGCGGGTGAGGACCCTTCCAAAGGTTTTCGTGCCCTGAGGTTTGAGCCACACAGCGGAAGGAGGAAGCTTCCAGAGACAATAGAGGCACCTCAGCCTCCTCAGCGTAACCAAGGCATGGCTGGTCCGGGCGGATATCTGTGATTTATGAGTCCCGGAGAGAGGATGGAGCATCAGTCACCTGGGCCACCATATATAGAACACGGCCGATGTCCCGAGGGAGCCTCTTTCACAACACATTCACGGCTGAACGGAAACAGAGCCTTTTACGAATACGGATGCGGAAAACCGTAGGTGGTGGCTGTTTCGTCCCGGTCCGGCTGCGGCTCCTTTAAGCGTCTGCGCCATCTGCCGCGGCCCGTCTCCCGGTCAATTAAGCCTGCCTACGAGTCCGCAGTCACACCTCATGTGCCTCTGCCGTCCACATAGCCAGACAGGAGAGATTAGTCCAATAACTGTCAGCTCTAACAGCTTTATGATTTGGAAAACTGTTACTCTATTTAATAGATATGACACTATACAGTCTTCCCCGGCGGCCGGGCCTGGTGCCGGGCTCAGATTAACACTGTGTGTGTGTGTGTGTGTTTCTGTGTCAGGGGAGAGGGTTAAAATCACGTGACGGTGTCTGTAAATCTGAGCAGCACCTGCTCTTGGGACGTTGCCGCGTGGTGTGAGGTCAGGGAGACCAGATATCCCATCGATCAGATTTATTACATTCATCACAGCAGCAGTTTGTTTTGGCAGCTGATCTCACCGGAGGGAGAGAAGGAGAAGAGGCGTTTTATTTGAGACATGGAGGGGAATGCTTTTAGCATGAAGCTCTGCCTTTTTGTTTTTCTCAGCTCGGGATCCATGGAGAGAGATCAGTCACCAATGTGGTCCCAGACTCCCCTAAAACATTCCCACAAACCCTGATGGAGGGTATTATAACTAAGCAATTGGAAACTTTTAAGGAACAGTCCAGAATTGGTTAGAAAACCACACATAGAAAGCAGATGCTTTAATGTCTGTTACTGTGGCAGTATAGTCCACTGAGAACCCATTCATGTCATTTTTACCTGATATTTGTAGATTTGTACTTTCATGTTTTAAGACATAATGCAAAATATGCAAATCCGAAACCCGGATGATTTATCTGAATAATCATGATTTCTATTTAGTTTCTTTGGTCCTTTGGCTTTCACTGAGCCCCTATCCAAAGATTTGGGTTTGTCCCTCTAGTGGAAACATTGAGAACAGCTCTTTAGCCAGCTGACCTTGAGAAAAAATGGCCAGTCCACAATCACTGCGATGTACTCTGTTATCAGGGCCAGTTCCCTCAAAACATTCACATGAAATAAATAGTGGAGCCTCATCATCATTATCCTCATGTGCCCCCTCTTCTTTTCTCCCAGCAAATCGCAACGTATCTCTCTTCTCACTCTCTCTCTTTCTCTTAGTTCCTGCTAGTCTGCCGGGCTGCTAGGGAACTCAACTCCTTTGATACAGATTTAACACGTCAACATTTCCTTTTTGCTTAATACCAGATCTCTGAAACTAATATTTTGTTTAGCCCAAGCAATGTGCTGTAACATTCGTCTCTGTAGTGAGATTATACATGATTTGCTGAAAGATGTTACTAGAGCCCAGTAATGAGTGGGTTTTTGCGTCAGCATAATTAGTCATTACAAATGACTTGACTGTTGCAAAGTACTGAATAAATACAGAAGGTGAAGCATCACTATAGGGCAGAATGGGGTTGGTTGATACATGGCCAATACAAAACAGCATCTTGTTCGTCAATTTAGGTCAGGACTTCAAAATATTTCAAAGGTCAAAGGGATTTTAGCATTCTTCAAAGGTAAAAGCAAACAGTCATGTTGTTATTTGATTAAACATGATGATGGGACATGGGAGAATTGATAAATACTTTTAAAAGGGAAGGGGGAGCTGTATTTCAAATGTGTGAGTTGCTTGGGGACGCCAGATGGTAAATGTGATCTTATTTTGTGAGTGGTTGTCACAGTGAAGTTGCTGGTCACAGGCTGACAATCTCTTGGTTCAGACTTGCTTGTCCAAACTGTGAGTCATGTGACTTAAAATACGCAACATTTCGGACAAAGACAGAACAGATATCTGTTTGCAAATGCATTTGTTCATGTTAAACCTTGTGTAAATGGGTTCTATTATTGATGAAAAATGTAACAACCAACTTACTTTACATACTACGTGGCAACCAACCTTATTTTGGCCACGTTGTCACAAGTGGGCAGTGTGTAACTCCATGCTGGAATATGACATCACAATATTGGTTGTTTCCCTTACATTGCATGCAATCAGAAACTGATGTTGGGAAATAAACAAATGAGTAAAAAACTTGACAAACATTGCCGATCTCCCCTCACTCAGAGGTTAATAAACACTAGAACACTAGACTTGTCTTACCAATGGACCTCCAGCATCTTGCCGGGCTCTGATTGGCTGGAGGGACCATCTCAATGTGACTCCATAGAGGTGAAGACAAAGGCATCACTTGGCTCGCTTACTCCACTAATCCAATTAAACCAATTTAGCATGAAAACACAATTCTACTTGTTTCTGCCACCGTGCGTCTCCACGAGGGAGAAGGAGAGAGGGGACGGGGGCGTGGGTCATTCAACAAGCTAGGAGACAACAATGACTGGAGAGTCTCCGGGAGAGTGAGTTTTGTTTCCGCTAATTGGGTTAAATTCCTGTCAACCTGTTGTGCTGGCGCAGCCGTGCGTAACTGTACGCCAATTGGCGACCGTACAGTACCGGAACAGTTAACATGTGGTGCATATTAATCCGTGATGCTGAACGCCTCCATCCGATAACTGGCCGGCGTGTCATTATATTCACACGCACAGTGCTATTCCTTACACGTGAGATTCAATATCTAGCCTAGTGAGACCCAGAGGGGTTATCAACAAACAAGTGAATGGGAGTTGTGCCTGCAGTCTAGCCTCTGACGTCCAGCGTTTGGTCGTTTCTGCCGGGAACCTTCCATGCTAGCAGGCTTATTTTAATCAGCCTCCGCGTTGGTGCCGACGCTAAACAGATGCTAATGGGAGGCCCATTAAAAGACACCGGGGGAAGGGGATTCAGTCTGCGCAGGCAGGCGGAAAAGCAACAGCCTGTTTATCGCCGTACCCCTTATTGTGCTTCTAGCCTCGCCATGGCATCCCGCGAGGACCCCCCTCCCCTGGTTCCTCTGTCTGCTTTCTCCTCGATTCTTCGTAGCGGCGTCATGCACCGGGGGCACTCCCTGAATGACAAAACAGAAACCCATTTTCTATGCCAGACGTCATCTCAACGAAAAATAGAGACATTTTATTATGTCTGAAAGATTCAACCGAAAACCCTGTACAGAAAAGTAGAATGTCTTCGCCATGCTGTTTGTATTTTCTCTCCTTCCCTAACGGAGCCCTCCCAGTCTTTCTCTGCCGTTTTCTCGATGTGATGTTGACAGGATATATTTTTTTGGGGCCTTTGTCTGGTGTTTAAATCAGTTTTTGGCTCGTTTGGATGGACGGTTTTTCATGTGCAGGTTTGCAGTACTCTGGCTGAGCTTGAGCCCAGAAGGGCTAGCTTTTAGACACATTCTTGGGTTGTAACCGAGAGAGCTGGGAGACCTGAAAGATGTCCATGATGGATGGTGTTAGAGAGAGAGCGAGAGAGAGAGCGAGTAAGAGAGAAGAAAGAGGGAGGGCAAGAGAGAGGGGCACACGTGTGTGTGTGAGAGAGAGAGAGAGAGAGAGAGAGAGAGAGAGAGACAATTAATTCAATTGAAATTCAGTGTATGATGTGACGTTCTAGATATTGCCCAAGCATATTGGAGATTATTATTATTAACTTATATTATTAAAAAATAATACATATTTAAAGTAATGATAATAATGATCCTTTTGTCAGTTAGTAGTACAATAATCAAAATAAATTAAAACAAACACTAAGAATAACAATTGTGAGGAAGAACATTGTTGTTTTGTCACATACATTTTTCTTTGTCATTTAGCAAATGCTCAAAGTCCGGTACTTTCTCTCTTTTTGTGGTAGACAGTGATTTGGCACCAATCTAAAGCTCTCTGTGTCTTATCCCAATAGGATGGGTTGCCTATTGTCGCCAGAGAGGTCTTTGAAACCCTGAATAATGGTCCAAAATCTGGGAAAAGGACTCTCTAATTGCTTTTTATTCCCAACATTGTGTCAGAAGAGTCATCTGTTCCAGGGAGTGTGAAGCATTCTCTTCTTAATGAAGTCCCCCCCCTCCTCCCTCTATGTCAGATCTAGAGCCCTCTGTCTGTGGTTCCTGTTGGCGACCTGCTGCCTACTGTAATATTTACACTGCCTGGTTAGATTGCCTAGTGGGGTGAAAGCTGAGCATCGTGTTCCTGTGATTTAATATGTGCCCGTGAGACCATAAATAGTCTACTTCTTTACCATAACGACTTGTAAGCTCGATACGTTCCCATGTAAATTACATTATGTACAGCTTTTGTCAGAAAGTCATTGCAGAACTGCGGAGCATTTCACAAATTGAGCGAATTTACTTGGTCCATTATGCCGTTCGTAAACGTCAGGATCCTGAAATATTTAATCAGATTAAGTTTATTAGTCTAACATGATGAGGGAGCGTCGCTAGCCCCGCGAGGAGGGTAATTGTGTGTTCCCTCAGCGTCCGATCTGAGGTGATTTGCGGGCTGTCGTCGGAGCTGGAGAAGTACAGTGACACCCGAATGATTTGTAACTTCCCCACCACTCTAGGTCATCTGCCTCTGAGCTCCAAATCCCCCTCTCCTCCTCCCTCCACCGACTTCCTGCTCTTCCAGCCCGTGCTAAGTACTGTATCTGTCATGCGCCTGGAATCTATACAGCCGATCCCCTTCTCTCTCAACAAGCCCTCTGTGGGACACAGTGGTCTCTTCATTCCGGATGATTTACAGTATCTGTGAGTCATGTCACCGACGTGACACCGTGCGCATCAATCAGGCGTTAGTTACTGCCTCACGAAAGGGGGGACCGGGAAAGGAGAGCGGACAAGGGCGGATGGTATGCACATAACAGGCCTCAGGTAATCCTATCAGTCTGCACTGCCGTGCCTCCATTCATCTGCTGGAGGTGACGCCGAAAGGAGAAGAGAGGGACGCCTTTATGAGATGCTGATGGAAATCGATGCTGTCGGCCAGACAGTGTGCTCATTCCAGTGTCCTGACCCCTCTAGCCCTCTCCATTCCGTCAACATAAGAGGGTCCTCAGTGTGCCGACCTTGGCGTGTGGACGACGCCGCGGTCACAAGTTGCACGGCGGGTCAGCTTCGATAGAGGATAATGTCTGATGGGCTTCCCGCGCCTGCCAATGGGATTCACAGCCGCCGAACGGGACACGGAGACGCGTAAACCATCCGGCCGTTTTGGGATTGCCTGGAAAGAGCTGAAAAGGCTCTATCAAATGTAAAGTCTGGCTCAGACATTGTGAAGTTATTGCCGTTTATCTTTCCAAAACACCTTGGAGATGCCTGTCAAAAGCCGAGGTATGAGAATACCTGTTTAGAGAAGAGAAAGAAATGAATCAGTGTCTGAATGATGAAAGGATGAAGTGAGTGGAGAGAGTGAAGTGTGGATGACATCCAAACATAGGATGTGAATAAGATGAAACATATAAAGACTGTGCTTCCATCAGCCCAAGGTGACTCTGCTTCTCAAGCTGTATTACACAGTCATGCCACAGGACTACCCAAGGCAGTTGTGGATAAATTCCCAAGATGCATTGCTCTCTGGGGAGGAAGATAACTTTCCTGGGTTTTTTTGTAATTGTTTCGGGGCTGGGGCAATGTGTTTGCGTCTCAGTGGGGAGTATCTCATTCCAGGAAGAGTATTTTTGTTTTGTGGAGTTTTGTTTAGTGACGTGATGCGATCTGTGGGCATTAAATAATAGAAGATAATGCTCCCTTGCCCCGCCTCGGCTGTGCTTCACCCCGTCAGTCACCTCTGGGTTGGGACGGCCTGGGCTTTGTGAGGGCTCCTGAAAGGGACACAGTATGCAGCCAGCGGGGTCCCCATTCCGCTCCACATATACACACACACACACACACACACATTGCAAGAAAAGAAGAAACGTCCCCAAACTCCCTTTGAATATTAAAAAAAGAAAATAACATTTTCAAGAAGAGAACGAGGAAAGAACCCCTGTCTGGACGGACTGTGATAGAGAGAGAATGGGGGTAGTGAATAAACACTGATAATACTGTGTATATTGTTGATTACAGTGAGCTCCTCATTAAGATCCCAACATGCACAGGGGGAACGCAGCTTTCCACAGGGTTGGGAAGATTTGGCCCCAATCACAGGTTGGCAGTGTATCAAGGACGCTTGCTGTGAATTACACCGTCCAGAGGCTCGTTCAAGTCTCTTTTCTTTGTGGGGGGGGGGGTGTACTGAAGCAGATATTCAATCTCTTTGAGTTCCTTCCTGCAATACTGTTGGATCTCATAGTTCTCGCTGCATGTGTCGTCATGGTCTTATGTAAGGGGGGGGGTATTTGTGTCGGGGTATTTGTAAGAATAGCACTGTCACAGCACCAATTAAGCCAAGCTTCATTCTTCTCATTGTGTTGGTAGTGAAATGGTTACAGGATTGAATTTCAGAGACCATTTCTGGGTACATTCCTTGACACTTGGTTGGTGGACTACCTCGGGAGGTTCTGGGTACATTGCTTGACACTTGGTTGGTGGACTACCTCGGGAGGTTCTGGGTACATTGCTTGACACTTGGTTGGTGGACTACCTCGGGAGGTTCTGGGTACATTCCTTGACACTTGGTTGGTGGACTACCTTGGGGCCAGTCAGATTTAGGATTGTTGAACGGGACTCCACATGCAAGGGGTGGTTGTGTTTTGGCGTGGTCCGACGCTGTGCTTTTGACACCATGTGGCCTGGGTGCCTGCTGGTGCTCCTGCTGGCCATGCAGGGGGTCCACCCGAAAAAAGGTAATCGTCACGGGAACCCTCGCCATGTTGGCCTGCAGATCTCTCCATCCCAGCGGTGTAAGAGACCACAGGACAGAGCTCAGGGCCCCGGCCAGGACCCCCTGTTTCTGAGGCACCACGGCAACAAGGTACACAAATGTGACCAGGTCATCCACAGTAAGTCAAACTGAATTATTTGTGCATTCGGTCCAAGCGCGGACAGACCTGGAAAACGTTACATCCTAGACCCTGAATTTTTAACTTCTTTGTACTTTAAACTCCCAAGTGCTTGAGGACTGTTGATTTTCACCCAGGATGGGTTTCAAAAGAGGCTGGACATGTTGGCTGTCCTTTATATGCTGGCTGTGTTTTTTTCTGTTTGTGGAGGTTGTGGAAACGGAAGGTGAATTGGCTCATATGTTAAAAGCTCTCCACCGTCTCCTCTCCGGGCTTAGTGCTGTCATAGCCAACACAAATATGTAATTTTATCTGTTTTGTGCTTTTCTGATCAAGGTGGCCTGGGCTGAGATCGAGGAGATTAGAGTGGGAGAGATTGCCTGAAAGGAAGCTCAGTTACAGGCATCTGATATGGAGGGCTGTTGTAGGCAATGGACAGGAAGTAGAGAAAAAACATTCCTATTAAAAAGAATGAAAAGATAGTGAACTCAGACAAACCTTTCAGTTATCGTCATATGTGAACTATTTAGAAAGTAATGTCTTCATTCCTAAGTTTTGTAGTCTTGTGTTGGTACCTTCATAGTTTACAGAATGAAATGCCTGACTGTTTAAGGGGATAGTTCACGCAAATTACCCAGTGACACAATCGTTTGTGATGCTCGACATTTGGTCACTTTTTCATTGTTGGTGCATGAGAAATGCCATTATCGGTCCCATGATGTACAGGGGATTTGTGTGACAAAAGTTACAGTGGAAACAGTGCCAGGGAATCTAAACCACATCACAGATTAACGTTATACCAGTTCCATAGTCTGCTTGCTGTGTGAGGATGTCCTTCTGTCATTTGTGAGGGAACACTGTGGGTCAGCCATGAAGTTTCCAGTATAGCATGAGAACATTGTCTCTTTTGATATCTTCCATATATCTATGAATCCTCAGATAATAACACTGAATTAAAATTTATATATGTTATTCTGTTTTTTATGTTATGTCATTTTTTAAAAGATACATGCCACGTGTTGTTATTGTTATTGTTTAAACTAAACATATTACCTGTATTAAGTTTGTGTGTGTGTGTGTGTGTGTGTGTGTGTGTGTGTGAGTGTGTGAAAGAGTTGCTAGTCTCGGTGGGGCGTGAGTCCATAATTGCCTGTAAGTTTCCGACTTGTAATGTTCACTGGTCATGGCTGCAGGAACAGTTTCATTTCATTTGGAAGTATTCAGCTGTGCAGCCAGTGGCAGAACCAGAGCAATTAAAGGATTTGTGGCAGGAGCAGCACACAGAAAAACACTAAGACATCAAAATCCTGTATAAGGCATACATGAAGAGGAATGATTGAGAAATAGCAGAGATAATAAGATTGAATTTAGGTTCCATGTAACTATAAGCTGTATGGTCTTCTAATAGTTGTATTGTGATCCTACCTACACTGAGGCATGACTAACATCAACATATTGTACCCAAGACAGACAAGTTTCATTAACTCCCACTGGAGGGCGCTGTGGGGTAACTAATCAGGCTTCAACAGAATGCGCCCTGAGCTGAAATTTTCTCTTATGTGTAAATTCCTTTTTTTAAGATGTTTGATTCGTGTTTTCAAACTTTTAAAATGAGTCGAGTACATACCATTTTATTAAAATATCTGATGTATTGTCTGAAATTACAGACTAGAAATTATTGCACTATAATGAATGAAATGTTGACTACATAGTCAACTTAACTGAAAAGACAAATGACTCTGTTTGCTTATAATGTAAAAAGAAAAATGACCTACTGTACAAGAAACAATAGACTACTTTGGCTAACCGAGCGTTTATTTGATCAGCCTGTAAATACAAAGTATATTCGATTTAGGTTAGCTATAATCTTACACATTTAAGTAGATTAGCATCTTTAATCGGGGTTAAAGGAAACCTTGTTCCCGGATAATCGCGCCTAAAGTGAATTTTAATTGACTGATTAAGATGTGTATCTTGCCCAAGCAGAGCATGGGATTGGGACTCTATAGAAGCTACTTAATGCCAAAAGTGGTTTATCATTACTGCAGCCAAACAAGCGGCTGTGGGAACTAGACTTTAGGCGGAATCGCTTCCAAATAGACCATTAATTTATATCACATGTATCTTCATCTTGAGGGAACATTTTCTTCTAGGATGTAGATTAATATACTTGTGTTTTTTCATTTGTTCTCGCCTACTCAATGTTATTGGATGTTCGTCCACTACCAATAATTGTAGTTCAACCAAACCACGCATTCTTATCTTCACCATTATGGCTGTGTGTTATATTATATTAATTATATAAATATTATTCTAGCCCACTGCCTAAAATAATTCCAGCTAAAACTGGAAACATTTGGTGTTATAATTGTTAACATATTGTCGACGGTTCACACAGACTACGCATAACACCCAACATATGCCACGCATGGGAATTGTGATAAATAACCATGCAGTGGGTCCGTGATACATGTGGCTGGTCACCAACTGATTTGACAGCTTTCAGCGCTGCGCTATCCAACCCGGCCTGGAAGAGGTTAAATTTGTTCTATGGAAAACCCCATTGTTAGCTTCTTGAAGGGGGGAGAATGGCACATACCATTTGACGAAGCATTCAGCTCCAGTGAATGAAGTGCTGTGAATGTGAATACGAATCCCCCTGCCCGAGGTGAAGGGGTCTGCGGTACACACAAGGATTCGAAAACCCAAATACGCTTTTGTGGAGCAAAACTTGGGTAACCCAAGGGCCACTGTGAATTAATAGATGAAAAAGTAGGAGTAACGCGACCGATATGCGGACTACAGTCTCCTACCTTTTGACTCTCTAAAGCCGCGGAGAAAATAAACTTCTTAACTTACCGTTCACAAGTGACAGATTCAAAAACGGACCAAAATGATGTGACTGCGAGCATAGATTCTCCTGGAGGAGTTAAATTCGGACGTACACTTATTTTCTTTGGCACAAATGATCACATCTAAACTTTTCCTTGTGGATTGTTAGTAATTTTCTTCCTTTATTATCCATATGAATATGAGGAGGATTCGCCAATTTGAATTGGATTGTAGGCTACGGACGCCCGTTAAACAAGAATGAGACGAGACTACTGAGACGAGATGACAAACTCACAGAAGAGACACAACATCTGACTAAACAATAGCTGAAAACCTCGAAACTTGTTTATCTATCGCCTTTTGGATATCTCATCAGTTTATAACAACTATTTTTTACAACGCAGAGCACGCGTCCTATTCCTTTTCTGTGGATTGTTCACGGTCGGTTTATTTATTGTCCACAATTCATGGACTATTACTTCTGACAAGTCACTTACATTGGGGATAACATTGTTATTACTGGGCAAATATTTGCAAAACATTTACAAGATTTTTTCTCTTGGAATTCACTTTTTTTTTTTCAAATTGACATCAATATTATGAAGGAGTGTATGATTGAAATATTTCACAAATAATTTGGATTAATCAAGCAGTTTTTCCAGACAAGAGACTTTGAATAATGTCTCCAACTTCTATTGGGATTGCGGTTTTACTTGGGATTTTCCATGTGTGCTCAGGTAAGCAACTGACCATCCTTTGTTTTTAGACCGTTACCCAGGAGTAAAGAAATGTCTGAGAATAATTTTAAGTTACTGAATTGTGCATTTAAGCTACTTGACATCAGTGACTTTTAAATACACTCAAGACAAGAGGTTTAAATTGTGGGTTTACCCATTTCCTTATCTTATTTATCTTCATGACCCTCTAAATCACAAAATAACATACAACAGATTAACATGCCTGTTGTCTTCTCGCCTTCTGATATGGACAGCATCAATCCATGGCTACTTGAAGATTACTTCAGCAAAACTAATGTTGTGCAATTCAGGCCTTGCAGGTTTGCACTTGGTCACACTGCAATATCTTGACTGTGAGCAGTCTTCAGGGAGGGCTGAGGGTGTGGACTAACTCACTCTGTGAACAGTCAACAGTAAGCCTAGTACCACAGAGACACCTGGGTGGCTTGCAGGGAGCTCCCCTTCATCACTCAAATGGACAGTGGTGAAGATAAAGGTGCTGTCTTGGTGATGGCATCCCTCAGCCGTTCATGACAATTAGTGCAGGACTTCCATAACAGGTGGTCACCACTGGTTTCAGGGGTTCTGTCCTGTGTTGTCCTGTTTCAGCTGCGGTCTTATTGTGTTGCAACTACCTGTTCAGTAGTGTGTGGTGTAGTGTAACTTGTTCTATGTGTTTTTAATAGGAATAATGTATCCAGGGATGATTACATGCTGGGACATTGTGGCATAAATATCATTAGTACAGTTTATATATTATATTTTTGGGGTGGCATTTTGGCATCCAATGTGTTGTTCTCTTCTGTGCTGTTCGTTTTTTGTTGTTCTGTAATACACAGGTGAACACAAGTAGTGCCCCAAAAAAGCCACAGCAACATCATTGAATTAGCTGTGCATACTCAGTCAATAAAACCACTCTAAATCTGCTTTTATATACTCTCTAGCGCCTCTCTCACTCTCTAAGATTCTCTCACCCCTCACGTGGATGTCTTCTTATACAGATTTAAGTCGTCCAGGCTGGCCTGCACAGTTCAGTTTTTCATATACAATACTAGCATAAAGCAGAACATGTCTGCTCTCCTAAAGTAGAGACAGCTCTGCCATTGCATTCCAACTGCTGCTACCAGCTGCTTTTCAAAGCAAAATAGAGCAGATATTGAAAATATGAACTTTGAAGTCATGACAGTTGTAAAATAAAACATACCCACTTCTTCGTTGGCTACAATTCAAATAAAGTGTCATGCTGACTGCAGCATATCATAGCATAAGTGGCGTGTGTAATTATGTCATTGTTGAGTCTTAGGCAATTGGAAATTTTTTTGAGTTTGAAACTGGGAGAATTGTATTTCCTACCACTACTTAATGCCTAGTGTTGTTGTTAATGCACTTTGAAAAATGACCTCTTTCTGCAGTTTATGAGCATAGGGAGAACTATAACTTCAAACTAATTAAAGAAATTATATGACTGGGTAGAATGTTCATGATAATAATGTTGTGGAATGACTCTGTAAAACATGTCTCTGAACTGAAAAACCTGCTGGAACTGCAGAGAACCGTGCTTGGGGAACTGAACCTGACATGTTATAGTGTTATTATGTTGCTTAGGGAAAGAGTTCATTAAAACCAAGCGTGACATAACGCCATGTGATTGAATTACAGGGGACGTTACACTGCACTGTCTCACTCAATTGCAAAACCGCATTTCATTTATGAGTTCCACTTCCTGATTGGTTCCCTGAACTGCATTCTTGTTTCCTGTGATACAGAGAGAGAGAGGGAGAGATGAGAGACAGATTTGATAGGCAAGAAAGTGGTCTTCGAGGTGGTGACGAGAACTCAGGCAGGCAGGCGTCGTTCCTTGGCATGAGGAAGTCATGTAGCACACTCTAAGAAACGCCTGCAGAGATAGAGGTCAGGGGTCTCACTTCATCCTCCATGGCATGGCTACAGCAGAGCTGATCCTCCCTGAACTGGGGCAGGAATGCTCCTGTCTGTACCCATCTACTTCTCCAGATGCCAGGGTTTCTGATTATGGGCGGCACTTGAACCGGCTCCGCAGACCTCTGTGTTGTCCCAGAACAGCCATGCGACCCCGAGAAGAGGAGAGACACGAAAAGGAAGTGTTGGTACCAATAGAACCGGACAGGTCATGTGCTCCAAGGACCCGCTCTGGATTGGGCCTAGATGTTGAGATGAATCACCGTCCCGTTAAATGGGTTCTTGTTGCTGCCAATGGCGTGCGCCAACGGAATCGGACGGTCTTACAAACACGCGTTACTCCGGAAGCCACGATGGCAGGCTGTCAATTTTGATCATTTGCATATCTTGTAGGCGTGGCTATCAACATTTGGGTCGTCAGCTGCACATCATAATATCTTTACAGGTTTACTTCCTTATCACCCAGACAGATAAGTTCTACCTTTATGGGCAGCACACAGCAGGGGTTTATCGCTGAATGTGTGAGGGATCACGTGAGAGAGATGACCTTTACCCTTTCCAGACCTGTGTTGGCTGGCAAGCTTCTGCTCTGGCTCTGTCAAAGCTACAGCAGTAAATACCTGTACAATCACCTCTTCCCTGGCTATCAGATGATTCATACTGTTGCCATGCACTGAAATAGCTCTAATCTCTCTCTGCTAATACACGTTAAAGTGCTCTCCATCCAACCCTGCCCACCTCTGTCGTACTGTAAACCCAGCGGACAAGGGTCATCCCGTGACACAACCCGCCGCCGTTCCACGGTCGTCCTAACCACTCATTTTCGTTTGCAGGGGGGAATGTGCTGGAGTTAAGGTCAAGAGCCTTGTTTCACAGTTGAATGCAATACGTCAATGCTGTTTTGTACTGCGCCTATATTGACTGAAGGTGAAGTGATTTTAGGGGAAGACTTTTCAGCTATTGACAGTCAAGTGCACAGCTGCAGCAGTCAACAGAATGTCAAGCTCATCCAATGCACAGCGCTGTCGACACACGTCCACTAGTGATAGTGTAAAGGTCTATCTCACTGTTAACTGGCTGGTCAAAATTGCTATCACATGAGCAGACAAGAGGTACAATCTGAACTGATTGGAGTTGACGGATCCTTCCCTCCCGGATCCCTCATTTTCTCCTGATGCGTTGTCTGTTTAGGTGTAGGGCTAGCCCTACTTTCTGCTGTGTGTGTGTGTGTGTGTGTGTGTGTGTCTAAGAGCCAGAGTGTTGTTAAAGGGCTGGGCAGTGGAGCTATATCCATCAGCCAGAGCACCTTCAGCCCAGAGCAGTTGAGGTCCTGACAAATTGACTCCTAAGTGTAGATAATAAATTGTCGCCCAACCCCCTGATGCTGTGGAATGGCAGGGAACAGGAGACCCCAATTAATGAGCGCCAGAACACGGCTCACAGGTGAAGCCTGTCTCACTCTCCGCCCCTGGCCGTTCCACATTCCTCCCCCTTCAGCCCACACTCACAGCCTCTCCCTTCCTTTTAACCAAACACTGTCAAAGAGTGTCGGAACCACAAAGACAAAAAAATCGCATGCTTTATTTTGCCACTTTGCCCCATTCCTGTCAATATTTTAATAAAAAATTATTTTAATTATTATAAAAGAAATATAAAATAAAATATGTTCCAACCATTTGAGGACGTGTTTTCTGCTGAGCTGTGAAAAGTGAAAAAGTTGTTGGTCTGGTTTGATTGCGAAGTGACAGCATCCAAAGAGCTCCATGAGCAGCCTTCAGACACCAAATCCCCACTGACCGAATCGCTAATCCTAATCAAGCGCAGATTACACTTGGAGATCCAAGATTAGGGCCGTGCTATACTCTGTTTCCATCAGACCACACTGAGTCGTGAGCAGAGGAATGCAGGAGGTTTTGAAACTCTGAGGGTGGGAGAGAGAGCGGGAGGGACAGCTTTGGCTAATCCACCAACTCACCCAGGTCATTAGCGACTGACCAGATAAACATTTCACAGCAGTTTGTTTGAGGGAGCTTCATCTGCGGTTGGTGGCCCAACCCCGAATGGAGCCCTAAACACGACCCCCTGTCCATATACGGAGATCTGAGAGGACTTGACAGGTGTTAGTGATATGGGAACAGCGCCACCCTTGCCCTTTTGATTGACCAGGTGAACGTTTCACCATGTTGCTTATATGAATGAGAACCTCTGGGATGTCCACAGGGGTGGACCGGGGGTGTAAAGCTCAGGGGTCGATTGGGGATTGGGTGGACCTTCTTTAATGGGCCGAAAAGAGGTGCCTAATTGGATTAATTAGCCAATCCATTTGAAGTCAATACTTTGTAATTTGCCGACTCAGGCTGGAGCTGGACTGATAAGCAGTTCTATTAGGAGAGGCTGATCTGAGATAGGGTTGAGTTTAGTTCAGATGATTGGAGGAAACGGCGGAGCCCCACCTCCCCCATGCCCCAAGCACCAACTCAGTATTTGAAACCTCCGGGGAATGCGGCGGTACGTCTTCCCAGGCCGGGGTTAGGGTCGAGGGGGGAGGATGGAGCGTGTGAGGGGGCCTTCGTGTGTGTGCGCTCCCTAGTTAAAGGCTTAGGTAATAGACTTGGGTGTGTCAGAATGTCTGTGGCGATGGGCTCTGACTTGGTCTGGGCAGACAAGAGGACATTAACGCAAGGACGTTCACAGGTCTCTTTAAACACCGTTGACGGGCCTGCGACGGGAAGGTCACCGGGAACCTGCGGGTGTCACAAGGGTTTACGTTTAGAAATGGAAATTGACATAGAAATCAATCGTCCTCCACTGAAATTTTCTGCGCGTGGAATTGATAGATGATCTGTCTCCACCAAAAGGCTGATGCAGCTCGGGTTGTGTCTCAATTAGCCTCTGACGTGTCTAACACCGAGAACTCACTCACCCCCAAATGGCGGGATGAGTTGTCAAACGGGCGTTCTGTGGTGAAGCCTACTGTTCAGTGTAATGTCGTAGCAACATATAATCTCAACAATATGGACTCCCTCCAGCCGTTGATAACCTGGCCGAGTACCGGTCCCCTCCTCCGGCAGTTTCCTCCCCACTCCACTGGTGTAAAGTGGGTTGTTAGCCCAGTGGGAGAGAAAAAGGGAGGGAGGGAGTGAATGCAGCTTTCTTTTCTCTCATCCCCTTTTTGTTTTGGCCTAGTTTTTTTAAGGCTTGTCTTTTTCTTTCTGGCCGGTCAGCAGAGAGGCTTTGACAGATAAACCAGGCCGACGCACAGAAAAGGCCTGTGGGGACTGGAATGGGGAGGCAGCATTGTGCGGCCTCCACGGGGCGATTGTTCGGAGAGGAGGAGGAGGAGGGTCGGCGATGTTACTGAAGGACCGAGCGCTAGATGGAAGTGAAAGGGGAGTGCACAAAGGCTCTCCGGGGGAGGATGGCAGGGGGTTTGGTGGAGAGGGTCGCGGGCGGACATACGATAGGGTCGCGGGCGGACATATGGTAGCATGTTAGGCTGGCATTAGAACTGCTGAGTAAATGGGAGGTTACAGCTGGTTACAGGTTTCATGTGGTGGTGGTGCTGTTAGTTTAGCCGTAGTTGGTCAAAATTCTGCCTGCTCAGAAACCAACCAACGACCCATTCAAACCCATTCGGCTTCTGTTGTGGTGAGGAAGCTGTGCCACCATGGGGTGCTTTGTCTCCGACTTCCCCCCTTTAAAATCTTGCACTCGGGAGCCAGAGAGCGTTTTTGCAATATGTTTTTTATTTAGATAAACACTACTCTTTGCCAGATTTGCGTTGGAGATACAATCTGTGCAATCTGGTGAAAATATGAATTGTCTCCTGTCGCCTTCCGCGGTAACTGGCTATTGAGGTCTAAAGACGATATCTCACTTTGTGTATTTGAGTGGGATTAGGAGTGACATGGGAAGTTTGATTCTGTAGGACCTTCCAGCTCCATAAATAGAATCAGAGAAAATTGTGTTTTAAAGTTGGGAAGCAACAGAAAACATTTCACACGGGCACAGAAACAGTTTGTCCATCAGCAGCAACAGCTCTTCTCTGACGAGGCCGCAATGTAAGTTACCAGGTGAATAACGATGTCAGTGAGTTTATACACCTTCCACGTCAGGGGTCTGGCCAAAAGGCTGCACACTCATGTTTCACCTGATGGCGCAGTGAGAGTTTCTCATCGCTAGTGTGAATCACAAATTGGATTTACATTATTATGTTAAAGTTGTTTTAATCCATGTTTTTTATAGTGCAAATTGGCTCTAAAATATTTCTTTTGGTTTTTGAAGACTCTTTGTCCCCCCCTCTTTCTCTCGCTGTCTCTACTTCTAGCTCTGAGATTGGCCTCCCTGCCTTGGTGACCGTTCTCCTGCCCCCTCACTGCAGGGCTTGGATGAACCTTTGAAATGCTAAAACTATTCTGTGGTTGTCTGTCAGGGGAAAACTCTCCAAAGAGGTTGAGTAGGATTAAATTGAAAAAAAGAAAGGCAACTCATTAGTTGATTTATTCTGATGGATCTTCCCCCGACATCAACCTGCCTTCTAAACCCTTCCCTCCATTGAGCCTTCTTCAAACTTCAATTGCATTTTGTTTATCTAATTTGTCCTCAAATTAGGGCCTCAGCTTTTCTTCCTGTTTTCTTATTGGATTTAATTGCCGAAGCCCAGACTGTAAGTGAAGTTATTGAGTATTCTTCTGTGTCGCCAGGGCAAGCTTGATCAGCAGCTTTTCCCAAGCTGTTCCTTCGTGAGAGAGGGATGACAATGAGAGACAAAGAGCAGGAGTCGACTGTGTTCACCCCTACAGACAGACAACCTACAAAGCATATTGACCTTAAAGGGGACCTTAGAATGCGCCACCAAAGACTTGCTATTGGGTGTGGCACTGCTTTACATAGCATTTCAAACATGCCACGTTGGCCCGAACCTCGATGGTTGAACACCTTTCGTGGCTAAGATGCCAAATCGAACGGCTATCTCCGACCACACGCGCGGGCCAGACACCGTAACCACCGGAAGCCAGCGAGCATTTCGATACAATCCTCCAATTACAGCTGTAGGTTTTTCAGGTTTTCGAAGAGCTTCCTGAAAGGCCCATGATGTTGTCCGTCACGTGTCACTGTCACCACCCCCTGTGTCCCCAAAGGGCTCTAGCACCGCATGCACACCACACACAGCTATGGATGCCCTAATCCAATACCTAATCCGCAGGTAGGGCTTTTGAGACAATTCCTAGAGACTTACGTCACTACATCGCTGATACGCTCAGTTTTTTTTTTACTCCGCTGCTTCTTCTGAAACATAAGCTGGGTACACTTTAGAAAACCTGTTAGCGAGAGAAAATAACTTTGTAATTGCCTTGTGTGACCCGCTCCTTCTTAATACACTTATTTTCAAACAAAGGAAATGTGAAGCAGAGTTGTAGAATATCCCCCCCCCCCCACTGTGTTTTTGCCTGCTGGCTGCGTTAATGCAATCCGAGCTCCTGGCCTAGATCCCAGCGCGGATACAGTTGAGCTACTGTTACCTCAGCGGCCCTGCGCCCCGATCTCTGATGACGAAGGCCACAACACCTGATTGTTGCTATTCTTTCCGACATTTCACCTGACACTACGCTGTTATGGCAGCTAACCCCGAAGCCCCCAACCCCCCCCATCATCATTCCGTCCACCGGAGATAATGGCGGGGGAAGGGAAACCCGGCGATTGGCGGACGTACAGTTGGCAGTTGGTATCGGCCGTTCTACTGTCATCTCCGGGCCCGAAAGCGCTTTCTCTAGCGTTCTCAATCTCTCTCAAGGACGGGCCCGTGCTTCCTGTTCCCCTCAGCTGTATCCGCTGTGGGTGAACGCTCCGCTAGAGCCAGGAACTCACTCACGGAAGGTGTGACCGGGCTGTGACAATCTCTGTAGTGCTAGAGAGCGTTGCTAGGAATGTCCTGAAATCTCTACTCTCCAGATGTCTTTTCCCCCTTCCCCAACATAAACCTGTCAGCGGATTATCACATCACACCATGTATTCATGTCTGTGTAAGTAATATAATACAAACAGGCCTCTGATAACCAGGCACTGACTTCTGAGAGAAGAGCGAGCGCCGAGGAGCAGCCTCAACGGCGGTTACGTATTTGGGGATTGTATGTCAGAACGAAACGGAGGACATGCCCTCTGAGATGTATCGGCATTTACAAAATGCTCGTGACTGGTTTGGCAAGGGATAATTACAATGATACGTCTCCGTTAATTGACGTTGCTGGGATCTTGTCCAGATCTCACTCCCTTTTCCATTTCTGGAAAGAAAAAATGAGCTTCTGTTAACTTACAGGCAAGTTGTCTGTCTCACTGGGCGTCTCCTTTAATTAAACACTGCATTGATAGATGGGATGTCAGAAACAAGTCTGTGATGGGTTATTTTGCGTTTATAGCTGTACATACTGGATACCTGGACAGGACAGTTGGATTGCGTTCAGAATCAGATGATAAGTGAGTGTTGCAGAGTGGACTGGCTCAGTAGCAGTCAGCTGTCTGAAGCTGGAAATGTCTTTTTAATGCCAGGCTGGGCATCCTTTCACATCTGCAGATGTCTCAAAATGGCCTCTTGGCACAATGTGCCCCTTCATTAATTTTGACCGAATATTTACTGTGCATCACAAGACGCGCATTAAATCCTGGTTTGATTTTTCCAGGCCCCTTTTTTAGTGTTTTGGGGGTATTTACATTTTTAAATACCCCCAAATGCTTAAATATCACCATACCAATGTTTTCAAGACTGTGCCATAGGAGTTGTGGCTCCTTTAAGTCTTATTCTACCACGTAGACATTTGTCTTAAATTCCCTTAGGAGCCAAATTCAAGTACCAAAGATAATAATGGCATGGTACCTCTCCTATCCTGAGTCACCATCCTCTGTCACAGTCTTATGCTGTGTGGCGTAAGTTCTTTAGCTCTCAAAGTCTCGCCGTCAGTGTTTCGAGATTCTTCTCTCAGACATTAACGCTGTAACCTTGACCAAACGCGGTTGCCAAAATTCCCCCTCAACACCCGGCTGTTGGGGGATTTGTTACAGAATGCTGGTTGGCTGAACATTTCCCGAAAAGCTGTTAAGGTCATCAGCTCAGCGTTCAAATGGTGAAACGTAACACGGCTCTAAACAGTCGAGTCTATCGGCCTCGGCCATCTCCCGAATAACATTTAAAAAGCATTAAGTGTTTTCTGGCTGTGGCCTTCTCTCCCTGACTCTGTTTGGCAGCCCTTCAGAGCTTTCTCTTTTGCTTGGCTCTCTGCCCAAGTGCCATACTCTCTATATGCCAGCTGAGCGTGCTGGTCGTGTCTGTCCCCTTCTGCCCCCCTCCGTCCCCCGTCCCCACGGTCCCCCCCCCCATCTCCCCCTTCGCCCCCTCAAGGCAAAAAAAAAAGAAAAAAACATATTTGAAGCGGTGGGGTGACCTTGGGGAGTGAGATCATCGTTGCTGTCTGTCACGGCACCACACTAGATAGACTTTTTTTAGGTCCCACTGTTGCCAGTTCAGAACCAGATATGGGACCTCTCAGTATTATCTTGGTGTTATCCGTAAAGCTCTGCGCATTTTCACATTGAGCTCACGTACAGTACACCTAGAAACTGCTCGTTATGATTTGCTCATCTCTGGAAGATTTCTGTGTTTATTTTCAGGAGTGGTAAACAATTTGTCCTGTTATAATGGTCCTATAAATGTCCCTGTGGGGAACATTCTCTTTTCTATCTACTGGAAGTCTACATGAGAGCATAATGTAGTCAAGAGGGCCTTAATGTTTCCGTCCCGTTGGGAAATAAATGTTCCAACATATTCAATTACCCAGTGGAACTTCTCTCCTCTGCACTGGCGGCACTGCTTTGATGTATCATGGAGATCACATCGGTCAAACCTCATTAAAAATCAGCACTGCCACGGAACCAAAACAAGAAGTAATTGCTCCTATTCTCTCGCCCCATGCTATATCCCTTTGTGCTTCCCTGGATCCCGACCTCCACTCTGGAACTCTGTTCAATCACAGAAGAGTTGGCTTTGAGGCCGTAGTCCTGGTTCTGTTTTAGTTACTGATACTTTGCACCAATCTCTGGCGGTTCTGAGTGAAGGACATCCACAGTGAATGAAACCCCATTGTCGCTGGCTGCGATAGGTGTCGTTTTGTATCGGGTGGATTCAGAGTTTGGGAAAGGATGTCAGGTGGCTAATCGGGTTTGACTGGGGCGAGTCACCGGCAGCCCTTCTGTCTCTACACACATCCTGTGCACGCTGCTTCATCAGGGCTGGCTCCAGCTGTCCATCCCTTAAACATGTCCCCCTTGGTTCAGAAAATGGACAATAATAAAGTCTAGGAACTGTATTTATCATATGTGCCCATTTGGCCCCTTGCTGGGTGAGGTGGGTTTTGTTAGCGTCTAATGACATGCACTGTGGCAGCTTGGCTTTGGAGACAGGACAGCCACAACTCATCGGGAATTGGGTCCCTCGAGCCTTGGCTGAAATGTTGCTGTTTTCTTCTTTCCATGTTTGATTCCCTTGATGGCCTGTCTCTTAGAACTAGCGTGGTTGTTTGCGGTCATTCCTCAAATGTACCAATGTACTTTTTTTGCAATTGGAGAAACAATTTGACGTGCTGGAGAGGCTAATGTCATTGAGCTGTTATTGTGTCTCTCCCACTGCCTACCCACGACCTACGAGCAGCACCGCTCCCCTCTCCATCACCTCTGCCTTGTCATGCCATCCTCGCTCTTCATTGGCTGTGTGAAAACAGCCCGGAGACAGAGGGAGGAAAATACTGCCGCCATTGTTTTAGCTCCAGACAGGGGCCCCAGAGCGGGATGGGGCCCATCCTCCCAGAGGAGCAATCCCCTGGGCCGCCTCACTCCCGACCTGGCCTCTATTGCAGAGGGAGCTCCAGGGATGGCTTTCCCAGTTGACAGTGTGCAGAGCTTGGGCTCGCGCTCCCAGCCTGAGGGCTTCCACACGGCCCTCTCCTCATGAGTGATGGGAACACTGCCAGCACCCCGGAGCCTCGGCTGGCACCCTGGTAACCCCCCCCCCACGACCCTGCTTACTAACCATGGCAGACGAATGCGGATGTCAGATTACAGGAGAAGCCATTTCTACCGCGTGTAAACACACTTAGCGCCGTTTCTGTCATGGCAACAACCCCAACCGAACCAGGTACGAGCCTGGAAGGTTCATTTGGGGCTAGTAGCAGTGCTGACTTTCCTCCCTGCGTTTGAAGCCTGACGTTTTTTTATTTTTTTTTATGTGAGCTTACAGTTAAGCTGCTGTAATTTGGATTGTGTGGCATTTTTTGATTGGTGTTTGGTACCTGTCTTCAAGTCTGACCGCAGCAATGGTGCCGCGCTGTTTGGTAAACCTTGACAAAGGAAGGAGGAAAAAAGGAGAATAAAAATACCGGTCCCGTTCTCTACCTCCTCCGCCCCTGTCTCCTCCTCAGCCTCTCGCTGTGCCCTCTTACACAGGGAGTCTTAATCCTAGCTCTCAGCAGTGTAAGTGATAGCCTTGTGTAGCATTAAAAACCGGCCCCTGGTGAACACTACACAGACCCTCGGCCCCTGTCCATCAGCTGAGGTCTTTAGCTCCCATTGTCTTTATCAGGTTAGCTTTGCAAAGCTTAAGCCCATTCTGTGTTTCCTGACGCGGTGGGACCTGTGTTGTCGTCTCTTGTTTCTCCGGTAAGTTCTTTGAGATCTCTTCCGATGGGAGGTGCGGGTGTGCCAATGCGCTCTACTGTATGTGCTTGTCTTGTCTTTGGCTCGGCTGGCGTGGAAGCGGCGGCTTGCGGGTGTTGGAGGTTGAGACAGAGATAGGACAGGTCTTGTCTGTGTCACAGGAACAGGAGAGATCTTCTCATCCGTTTGGGACCGGACTGGTGTCATGTGTTAGCAGTTTCAGGAGGACATATTGTTTTTAGTGTTTTTCCTCTGACCCTCCATCTCCCTCCCAACATGAACTCGTTAGTCTTTCATCGCTTTTTAAAAAGGTAGTATGTCTTCATGAAATGAAACTAAATAAATAAATGAAATGAAAAGGAGCTATAGCTGTGACAGAAGCCAACACCACCCTATCATCTCAAGCGACCGTTGCTATGGAAACGCGCACACACACACACACACACACACACACACGCACCGATCTGCAGTGAGAAGGGGTGGCTTTTAGACAGAGACTCACAGGCTGAAGAGGAAGGGATTTGATCGGGACTAGAAAGTTGCTTGGGTTGTTCCGTTGTCAGGGCCGTACATTAAGACAAAACGACAGAACGCAGAAATCTACTGCCACCCGTGTCCGCCTCCAGGGGGCATTTCTTCCTCGTCTGCTCCCGGCCAACCGAGGGCCACGCCGAGGCCGTTATCTCAGCCGTCAATCCGCCTATAGTCCCCTTATCAGGCAGTAATGGGCTGGGCTGATAAGGGGAGCCCCGCCTCCCTCTGCCTTCGTCCGTCTCCCTCCGCTTTCATCCGCCTCCCTCTGCCTACGTCCGCCTCCCTTTGCTTTCGTCCGCCTCCCTCTGCCTGCCTTATCTCGCGTCCATTCCCCATATCACACAAGAACTCTGCTCTGGCAGTGACGGACTTAGATTCTCCAATAACACATCCGACTGTTCAGCTTTACCCTCCCTGTTTATGAGTTGATAGACCTTGGATGGTGGGTTGTCATAATGGGGTTGGAGTTACAGTGTTGCACCCGTCATTAGGTTAAGCGCGTAATGACACACACACACACACACACACACACCTCGCCGGATCATTAGGCTGTGAGGTGAGATTAGTTCGGATGATGTCATCCGTCAAGGTCGCTGCTTTATCATCATAAAGGCACAAACATGTGTCATTTTCCCCCTTCTGGCCCAGTGGACCAACAGGAGTGGGAACAGCCCTAGCTGGCTCCTCTGCCTCCTGCCAGGTCTCCGGGGACGAGGGCAGGCAGGTGGCTGGCTCCTCTCCTCTTCCTCAGTCACTGCCAAGACGGCAGCAGTGGAAAGGACACGGAGTGAAGTGAAAAGCACCTTTCTGTTTGAAGTTGGGGAAGTCACTGGAGCTGAACTTATTAGCTGCTTTTCGCATCTATTTTTCTTCCCCCTCTCAATAGCTCTCCCTCCGTCTCTGCCTCTCATCTCACTCTCTCTCTTTCTGGGCTTGTTTTCCCTTTAGTCCTGCTAGTTGCATTCTGGGTTTTAACAAGCATGTAATATGTATGACTTTACCTCCAGTGGAGCGTGTGTTTTGAATTGCAATGCCGTGCTGTCTTTGACGGCTAGGCTGAGAGACCCCTAACTGGTTCTGACGGAGCCCACTTGGTCTCCGGTTATCTCCCAGTACCAAGGCTGCCCTGAGATGACAGCTCCACACAGTTCCACTGTACCATAGGACGATTCTCCGTTGGCAGGACAGTACCATTGATCGGTGCTTCTTAGACACTCTCTCTGTGACTTCTTTATCGATTGTGTTGTTCACAGCACTAGTGGCAGGCTAATCTCGACAATTGATTCGTCCGTTTGTCCGTTTGTCCGTTTGACTTCCGGGGAGAGTATCTGCTGGCGTTGTTTCTGAATTGCCGCTTTTCCTTAGAAACTGTCCTTGTAACGTATTGTTTGTCTTTTGTTTTTATGAGTTTGCTTTATGTTATTGTCTTTACCCTCTGGCTATTCTGGATGTGAAGTTGGACATCAGTCGACTGCCTCGTTTTTGCCTCGTTTTGAAAAATCACTAACATCATAAAGCTAGTAGCTAATCTTGGCGTGGTTTGTGAGCTGGGTAGCCGAAACGCTAATGTTACAACCGCGTTGAACTGTGTTGAAGGACTTCCGATTTTATTCCACTTCAATGGACACCTCTGCATTTTGATAACATCAACATCACACCGGATTTCACCTGAAACACGTTTTAAACTTGATTGGCTCATACTTTCCTCCAGACTACCACATTGCTGGCTGGTTAGCTCTACAGTTCATATATCCCTCTTTGGCCTGCGTTGTGTCATCCTGGTCTTCACCTGTTTGTTGTGACCTGGGCTCCAGCAGACGACTTACTCTGAGTAAGTCACCACTGTCTTTTTGTCTGTTGTCTACTGGTGAGGGCTGTGTGTGCTGTGGGGTCTTTTAGCAGCCAGGGTCTGGTACTGGCTAGGTTGGTTTTATAGTCTGTCTTGTGTTTCCGTGTGATTGTTCTGACAACTCAACTGGATCCATAATCTTTGCCATGTATCAGCAACCATACCTCCACCTGCTTCTGCTGTTGACATTGTACCCTGGATTATTAAGGCTCACACCCAACATTCGTCCTCCTATAATATTCTACTCCCGTTTGGATCTACTAGCTTTGAATAACAACTACCCACCTCCTCCTGTTGTAACCCAGCGTGCCCGTGCGTCTGGCATTTTCTGTAGACGTCTCTATCAACATCGAGGCTCCCGACGTAACTGGTCTACCAACTCTAACACCTATAGCAACATAATCTCCATATGGTCTCAGTCCCGTCCTCCTAGATACCCACCATATCGAACTATAAATCATTCTTTTCTTCGCCCCCTCCAACCTATGACCATCTGCACCCCCACTGCACCCTGTCGAACTACCAATCTTGCTCTCCTCAACACCCGTTCTATTAACAATAAAGCTCCACTGCTACATGAATTAATACTGGATAACAAACTGGACTTCCTTTTTCTCACGGAAACCTGGCAACTGACAGATGATTTTTTATCACTCAATTTAGCTACTCCCCCTGGTTACAATTATCTGTGCCACCCCCGTCTCACTGGTCGTGGTGGTGGCCTAGCTGTATTATACAATTCCACTAACAAATTAACTGAACTGTCATTTACCTCATTCTCCTCATTTGAATACATTGCTTTCAAAGCATCATGCTCCCTGACCACCATTCTTATATATCGTCCCCCAAAACACAACGAATCATTTGTATCTGATCTAGCAGACCTACTCACAATCATTACACCTTCCTCACCCCACCTACTCCTGCTCGGTGATATGAATATTCATGTTGACACACCAAACTCCAAACTTGCCTCTGATTTTATTGCTGTATTGGACTGTTTTAATATCACCCAGCACGTCCATTTCCCCACTCACATTAAGGGCCACACACTCGACCTTGTCTGCTCTGTCGGCCTTAACCTCTCAGATATTTCCCCTTCTGTTTTCCCCCTGTCTGATCACAAGATTTTACATTTTTCTTTCTCCTCCAAAATACCCCACAACACTGATAAGCGTCTAATCTCCTTCCGTAATATCAAAGCTGTCGACCCTCTCCATCTCTCCACTGCCATTTGCTCTGCACTACCCCTGGAACATGCTCCCAACAACCCTGATGATCTGGCAAATCAGTTCAACAGCGCTCTCTCTTCCTCCCTTAACACTCTGGCACCACTTAGAGCTAAGCATGTTTCATTCACCACCTCATCTCCCTGGTTTACTCCTGAGCTCCGTTCTCTGAAGCAGGTTGGCAGACGCCTGGAACGCCTGGCTAGATCAACGGGGCTCACTATTCACACCGAAGCATACAAACATCACTTCTCTACATACAGAGATGCCCTCAGTACTGCTCGGTCCTCCTACTTCTGCAACATTATCAGTAGCTCTAATATGAACTCACATACCTTATTCTCAACAGTCAACAAGCTACTTCAGCCTCGCCATAACAACCATACCTCACATACTCTCCCTGCCAGCACTTTCCTTTCATTCTTCAAAGACAAAATCAAAAAAATCAATGCATCACTGTTAGGTCAGTTTCACTGTTCCCTTTCTCCAACCGCTGATTACTCACTCTGTCCACCGCCTGTCCTTCGCACTCACCTTCATACATTTTCCCCCATTGACTCTGACTATATCACCAAAATTATACTCTCGTCCAAAACAACTTCCTGTTCCCTTGATCCCATTCCAGCCTCTCTCATTAAAGCCTGCCTGCCTGCACTCTGTCCCTACATCACACGCATCATTAACCTATCCCTCACCCATGGCATTGTCCCGTCCATCTATAAAACTGCTGCTGTCACTCCCATCTTAAAGAAGCCTGGACTAGATACCACCATCCTGAACAATTTCCGCCCGATATCCAACCTCCCCTTCCTTGCCAAAACCCTGGAAAGGACGGTTGCCTCTCAACTCCAACAACACCTGCTTCACAATGACCTGTTTGAACCCCTCCAGTCTGGTTTCCGCCCACTCCACAGCACAGAGACTGCACTACTCAAAGTTGTCAATGACCTCCTCATCTCTGCTGATGCTGGTTCCCTCAACATCCTGATTCTCCTGGATCTGAGTGCCGCATTTGACACCGTGAGTCACCAGATCCTCCTCACCAGGCTCAGGGGTCTGGGTGTTGAGGGAACCGCACTCTCCTGGCTGCAAACCTACCTCACAAATCGAACCCATTACATCTCCCTCAGTCACCAAAAATCTGAAATATCTACAGTCACGCAGGGGGTCCCCCAGGGCTCTGTTCTGGGTCCCTTACTCTTCATTATTTACATCCTCCCCCTTGGTCAGATCCTCCGCCACTTCAACCTTAATTTCCACTGCTACGCTGATGACACACAGATTTATCTCAGCACCAAGTCTCTCACCAACCCACCTCTGGCCCATATTGAATCATGTCTCTCTGAAATAAAAAAATGGATGCATCACAACTTCCTCAAACTCAACAGTGAAAAAACAGAACTTCTTCTCATTGGCACCAAATCCACCCTTAGTAAAACTGGCACATTCTCTCTCACCATTGACAACACTGTAGTTTCTCCTTCCCCCTGTGCTCGCAACCTTGTGGTCATCCTTGACACCACCCTCTGTTTCGAGCAACACATTAAACATACTGTCAAATCATCTTTCTTTCATCTTCGTAACATTGCAAAACTCAAATCCTCCCTCCCCCCACCTGCAGCTGAAACTCTGATTCATGCATTCATCTCCTCCCGTCTTGACTATTGTAACTCCCTCTTGTCCGGCATCAACTCCTCATACCTCCATAAGCTCCAAATGGTTCAAAACTCTGCTGCGAGGCTTCTTACTCATTCAAAGTCCTGGCAGCACATCACCCCCATCCTCTGTGAGCTTCACTGGCTCCCTGTCAAACAGCGCATTGAATACAAAATACTCCTCCTGACTTACAAAGCCCTCCACAAACTTGCTCCCCCCTACCTCTCGGACCTTCTTCAACACTATCAACCTTCACGCTCACTCCGCTCTTGTACAGCAGGCCACCTCATCATCCCCAGATCCAAGCTACGGAGCTTTGGTGATAGGGCATTTTCCAGGGTTGCTCCCCGGCTCTGGAACTCACTGCCACAATCCATCCTTGACTCTGACTCTCTTAACACCTTCCGACTACGCCTTAAGCCATTTCTGTTTAAACAAGCCTTCCCATAGCCCCTTTGTTGTTGTATATTTTATTTCTCAGTGTTCTTTGTTTTGCTTGTTTTTGTAAAGCGTCTTTGGGTCATTGAAAAGCGCTATATAAATCCCATGTATTATTATTATTATTATTATTATTGGTTGTGACCATGTCCATCAAAGTTCTCCGACCAAGACCTCCTACATCGGCTTGATGGTAATCTGAGAGACAGAGAGAGAATATACAGTAAGCCGCATCAAAACACACCACCCGTGTTACGGACTCAGAACTCCTGGAGGCTGTCATGCTGTGTGTGTGAGGAGAGGTCAGTCTGGAACTCGGTACTGTAGATGGGGTTCCGACCGTTCTCTTCTGTCAGTGGATGTAACAGTTGATGCACGGTGGTGGTGGGGGTGGGGGTTGTCTTTATTACTGCAGGGCTTTTAGTAGTAAGAAACTTAAATTGGATTGTTGCTTTTTGTTAATTACCTCAGTGGTGCGCCCTAGCACAGCCTCTCCGAAACCCATTTCTAGTTCACAAGTCGGTGTAACTGAGAGAGGGAGAGTGTGTTAGTGTGTGTTAGAATAGAGTGTGTGCTAGAGGAGCAGAGGTTTTAAAAGGAGCGTAATCTGTCCTGAGGCACCAATCGATCCGAAGCTTGCAGTAGAATTCCCACCAGCCCCGCTGGAGAGTCCGCGGATCACCATTAGCTCATTTCACATTCTCACATGTTGGGGGGGGGGCGTCGATGAGAGGAGAAGAGGATTGCGGGGGAGGGTGGGGGGGTGACTGAGCAGAGAGAGTAGAGGGGTGTGCTAGGCCGGGAGGAAAGTGGAATTGAAGTGCTGGTTAACGTACCCCTGTACGCTCCCGCGCCTCTCTTCCAGTGCGTGAGTGTGATCTTTTGAGGGAGCGCATGCGTGAGTGTCATAGGAATTACACAGGCTGGTTAGCTACTTGTCGGTTGGGTGAAAGGGCGCACCTGTAGAGATGGGCGTGGGACTGTTTCTCCCTAGACAAAGTCCTCCGTAACCCTGCTCGGTCTCCTGCCCTCCCCGGTGAGGGGTAATGGAGCTGAAGTAACCTGGGCCACGGAGAACACTACGGGACACGCAGAGGATCAATGGCTTTGAGAAGTGAACACACACACACCGAGTTCACCCCCGGGCAGGGATTAGTGACGCCACCTCCCCCTTGCCGAGGTGTCCGTCAAACGTCGTTTCAACACTAATGCTGTGTAACTTGATGTGCGAACAGACGCGCACGCCCGGTCACACAAATGGTGTAGCTCACTGCCGGTGCAGTGCGTCCAGCCAGGTGGAGTGCTCAAAGTCTTTCGGTGAAATTTAAACTTCAAAAAACACCTAGCTGAACACCTTTAAAAACAAACATGAAGCCTTGTGCCAAGACGGGAAGTGAACCGCGACAGTAAAGTGCCAGTAAGCCGGGAGAGAAAAAGCACGTCTGTTTTGTACACTATTTGGCCAATCTAAATAGTTAATGGTGCAACCTCAAAACCTGCTCTCAGACTGCTGGAAATTAAAAAGGAAGTAAATGAGCGCAGGGAGAGGAGGGCAGGCAGATAGCTTGCTGCGTAGCTCTTCAAAGGCCTGTTTAATAAAACATGCGGGCCTGTCGGATCTCTGGTGAAGGGCTCTGCTGGGTGTCGGCATGGGCCCTTGGATGTTGAAACTAACGAAGGGTGGAGCGGGGATGCCTCGTAGACCCGACGATGCGGTGCTCAGGCTGACTGATGGGCTGGGCTAGCCTGGTTAGCGTGCCGGCCGCGGGATCAAAGGCATGCAACGGGACCAGGTTACTAATTGGGGTTAATTAGGAGTGGCTCGGACTGAACAATCCCACAGCCTCAGACATCTGAGACAGACTGCATGTTATTATGGGCTTCATTCCATTTTTAAGTAGAGGAATGGATTTGCTAGATCTTGCTCTGGGCTTAGGAATAACTCTCTGTAACACCCACATGCACGCACATACACACCCAAAGGCCCACGCAGAATATCTCTTAGAAAAAGGTAAAAATCCCTAATACCCCAAGTAAAACCACTCGTAACCACAGTAGGAATTACTTTGACAACACTATTCCATGGCTATTGCTTCATCATACTGTGTCAGCATGCATAATTTAATGTCTACATTGAATATCATTTTCATATCTCTACTACTCTATCTACTCTTTGAATCCTATTCCATTTTAAATATGAAATGTTCAGAGTCAGCTCTTGCTGTACAACACCCTACAAGCCAGCAGTAAGGGAGTGAATTGGACACAGTGGAAATGCACTCTGTATTTGGGGGACTGGGTTAATTATGGTCACTTGGCTCCCGTCCCTGTTTATGTGGCGGTGATGAATCTTGTCCCAGCTCTGCCTGGCTCTAATTCTGCTGACTTCCCTCTAATCACGGCCGACCGCTGGAAGATGCGCTCTCAGCACCACGGTTAAGGGGAAATAAGGGTCTAAATAGGGGAGGGGGAGGGGGAGAGAGGCATGAGGCAGTGTGGCGAGTCCACGGCATGCTGGGTAAATTAATTGTGGCCCTGTGCTACCAATTAGTCCCGGCTTTCTTTAATTGGTGCAGAACGGGTTCCAAAGGCCATTGTGAGGAGATCTGGGGTGCAGGTTTGGATAAACAAACACTCACACACACACCATCACACACACAAGGATCTACTATCCCTTCGGGTAAGGAGGACCCTAGATGGTTGGGATTTAAAGCAAATCTCCTAACTTAGGACCTGATATGTCATCAGAATTTGGCTGCCATCTCGCCAACTCAGTCGGGAATGTTAAGCTGTTACTTGTCTAAGTAGGGCCGTTTCCCAGTCACATCCGTCAATTGATTCGAGCGGTGTCTCTTTTTTGACGACCTCTCTTCTTTTACTTTCCCTCTTCCTCACTCTTCTTCGCTCTGTCTCCTCCTCACATTTCTGCAAATAGCTGCGACGTTGCGTTGCTCATCTGAAGGAGACTTGACTGTATGTAATGACAGGCCGACTTCAGTCCAAGACTGGTCATTTAGCGGCTCTCTGCTGCTCAGCACCTGCTCGGGATTACTTTAGACTATGTTTGCCAAAAACCTTGAACGGAAGACAGAAACGTCCGGTTTTCAGGAACACCGTCATCTTCAACCTAGTGGGAACAGTTTTCTTAAAACATCTGCTATGATTGGTTAACAATAAACAATCATGACCCAGAGACACTACCATTTCTTTACATCTGTCGCAATTCTCACGCCGTCTTGATTCATTCCTGGTTGCGCGCGCACATTAAGATAATGACAATACTGCATTTGCTGTGTTTGAATTGACCAAGGCTTGACTCGCGCCCTTATGTCCTTGTCTTCACTCTTTCCTCTCCTCTCTTCCCAGGATCCCGTCTGCGTCAGGAAGACTCTCCGCCCCGGATCGTGGAACATCCCTCCGACCTGATTGTGTCCAAGGGGGAGCCGGCCACCCTCAACTGCAAGGCGGAGGGCCGCCCCGCTCCCACCGTGGAGTGGTACAAGGATGGCGAGCGGGTGGAGACGGACCGCGACAACCCTCGATCCCAACGCATGCTCCTTCCAAGCGGCTCCCTCTTCTTCCTGCGCATCGTCCACGGACGCCGCTCCAAACCGGACGAGGGCTCGTACGTCTGCGTTGCCCGCAACTACCTGGGAGAAGCCGTGAGCCACAACGCATCGCTGGAAGTAGCCTGTGAGTGAAACTCTTCACGTCGTGGCTTTTCTTATTTCCTCTGTGGCCTCTCGGGTTATGGTGGGAATGGGAGAGAAAGGAAGGGGGTTTGGGCTGAAGCTGAATAGCAGGCTCTAGTTTCCCCTTCAATGTGCTCATTGACTTGGATAATCTCACAGGAGATGGTTCAGGATGTGTTCAGTCCCAGTGGCCCCACTAGGCCCAGGGAGGCCTGGGGGAAGAGTGGCCTGATCATACCAGGGTGAGTGCTCCTGTGAAGGGCCCTTGGTAGGTGGTCAGGGAGCCACAAAGGGAACAAAGCTCTTTCTGTTGTCCCGCTAGCTCTGGTGTTTGCTGGGGAGATTGATCCAAGTTTTGGTACACAACCCAGGCCGCTCATTGTATCTGCATTTGGTCCTCTTTTAATGGAGAGCGGTATCTCAGTCATTCCATTGGTTGTAGACTAGCGGAGCTCCTCTTTATTGCCTGCTAGACTGCCTTAATGATGGAGCCGCTTTGATGTGGAAGGGACGTTCCATTATGCTGAGGGTCACTGGCTACACTGAAAGGTTTGGGAGTAAAAGCTTTCAAACAAAAGGTCATAGGATAATATACATGGAAAGAGGACGGACGCCATCGCTCGGTCTTTTTTAACGTTGTCCTCATGGTTCCGTAGGGGTTGGTTGGATTCTGAGGTCAGCTTTTTAGAAAACGTATTATCCGGGCTGTCTGTCTCTCTACTGACCTGAAGGGGAACTTGGGATCTCGGATATCAACCGCTTCTCAAGCCTGCCCAGGAGCTGTCACCAAGGCCCTCATTGTAATCTAATCGAGACAGTTGGAGAGGGGGATGGGCTATGGGCTCTTTTCAGGAGGTTGGTGACTGGCTGGGGTTAGAGGGGAGTGGACTTGGGGGTTTATACTGAAGGCATGTTTCGTAGGCTCCGTGAGTGGACGAGGTACATTCTCAATCATCTGCGGGCGACTTTAGCACACATCCCTATTCCCGTTTGTCGGTTTTGTAAATATTTACAGCGTTTGACGCTCGGCCCCTTTGGATACCATAACAAAGGAGTAATTAAAGGTCATTGAAACGGCCATAATTAAGAACAATAAATTGAGGGTTGTTTTCGGGCGCTCTTTCTTTGAAATGAGAGATCCTGGGAGGACCTGAGGGGATACAGTGACAAAGGCCTGGTCACAGCTGAAACCGTGCCCTGTGTGTTAAGGTCGGTGGGGACGGTGTCGGGTCCTCGTCCCCTCTTAGATCTTTCCCTGGAGTCAGGCTCTGCTGCACCCAGCTGATGACCGTTACGCTGCCAGTCACTGCATGGTTCAAGGCCTACCTTCAGAAAGACAGAAGGTCTTCCGACGAAATAGAAGAAATCTCCAGGAGAAATAAGACAGTCTCAAGTGTCTGGCACAGGGCGTCGGTTTCTATAAATCGTAACGCTAAAAATATTCCCAGCCAAATGTGGATTATATAGGGTGTTTATTTCAGAGGTGGGTTTTTGGAGTAGAGAAACATACTTGGAAGGGGATGGTGGCAGGCCAGAACAGAGAGAGTGGCTGGCCCGGCCCTGTCCACAGCACTGGGCTGCTAGCTTGGGTACATGGTTCAAACGGACCCATAATAACAAGGTTCTTAGCTGCTGCCCGCTCTCTCTCTCTCTTTTGCTCTCTCCGTTTCTCTCTCTCACTCTCCGTGACCCCCTTCTCCACCACTCACGCTCCCACACATGTAATTATGTTGTCGGAGCAACTGGGATGGAACCCTGCCGGAGAGAGCAGGCAGAGAGCTTATACAAGACCTCATTTCAACTTCAGTACAGGGACTGTTGTAACTTACGTGCCACGGACCGATTGTGTAGGATGTTTTAAAAAGCAATTTGGACATTGCATGTTTGTGTTTTCTGAGAAAAAATATGTTAGCCAAATCTCGATTGTAGCCTAGTTTATCCATTTTACATTTAAAGTTTTATTCAGAGGACTTATTGGCTAATACCCCTGTGATTTTAAGACGTACTCAGAGCCCTTCTCCCCGGGGAAACTTGAGAAAAGGGAGTTAAAGCTTTAACCGTGTTTACTCTGCCAGGCTATCAGAGCCCTACAAGATTTTACTTTAAAAGCTAAAAACACAACTTTTGCATGTTGTTATTCTAAAGGCCTGGCTTTCACAGTTTACCCACATTGGTGCGACTGTAAACATAAGCCATGTTTCAACAAGTCATGTTTTGCCAGGCTGAGGCCAGCTAACCCAGTTTGTTTGGTTTATCATTAACCACACATACAGTACAGAGCCACAATCTCTCCATCTGACCCCCTTAACATAGACTGGGTTATTGCATTCACCATGAGTCCTACTGGCCCTGTTTATACTACCTCGAGGTGGGATTCATGCTCTCTGTTGATGTTTGCCTTGTATTTGGAACGATAATGCCAAGTAATGAGAATGCCTTTTGTATGTGTAATAGTATGTAGTGGAGAACGGAGAGGGATCGGTACTCTTAAACTAGTCTGACTGAGGACGGACTGAACTGGCTGTAGTCCTCTGACTGCTCTGCCGGCCACATTGTCATTTACACTATCAACTGCCTTTCAAACAATGAAGGAAATTCCCCATTTTTCTTTTTATGTGTTTTACTTTCAAGCCTATAAGTCTTAAATGTTTTCACTTGCAGCTGCTTAAACAAGGATCAAAGCCAGTACTTGTTTTAGACTCTACAAAAAAAAAAAAGAATGTCGCCTTCTGGAGACATTCTTCCGAAGGGCTGACCATAATCCTCAGTGCTGTGTTTTTTCTCCTGTGTGTTAATGTGTTGACACTGTATGGGTGCCAATGAAAAGGATCTTCCCTCTGCTCAGCTCCCCTCCTCTATCTCTCTCTTCCTGTCTCACTATCTCTTTCTGACTCAGACTAACGCGGTGCAGCGTACAGTTGACTATCATCTGGGGCTGGATCAGAGTGGTCCTCTTACCCCATGCTCTGTACAGACAGCAGAGCCCGGAGAGTCACTAAGAATAGTTTCCTGTTTCCTCGGTATGGACAGTGGGAGCGATAGTGAAGTGAGTTAATGGACAGCACACTGCTTCACTTGACAGAGCGATAACCCAGGGACCAGCTGTCTTTTTTGTGGCCCAGTCTGGTCTGGCTGTTTGAAGAGAAAGAAGGCTTACCACGCAGCGCAGCATAGGATTTCACCTCACAGCATACTATATCACCGCACATCGTAGCATATCACCTCACAGCATACCATATCAGCGCACATAATAGCATATCACCACACATCATAGCATATCACCACACAGCTTAGCATATAACCTCACGGCATAGCATATTACCACACTGCATAGCGTAGCATAACACCACACAGCATAGCATATCACCACACAACATAGCATATCACCACACAACATAGCATATCACCACACAACATAGCATATCACCACACAACATAGCATATCACCACACAACATAGCATATCACCACACAACATAGCATATCACCACACAACATAGCATATCACCACACAGTGTAGCGTGCCATGTCAAGCTGTACATCTCATTACTGGCGCAGGGTTAATGTGACCCGGAGTGCACTGGGAGGGTTTGATCCTGGCAGACGAAGGGCAAAGTCCAGGGGTCATCTGTGAAGTGGGGAGGGGGTAGTGGGGGACAGTTGGCATGCGCCAGTGTAAAGACTAGGATGGCCCCCCTCCCTCTTCCCTGAGCGCCTGCCTGTCTCCCAAGCAGGAAATCCCTTGTAGTACATCTGTTGGCCCTCAAAGAGCCGGGGTCTTTATGTTAACCCCCCTGCCCCCATCCAAGTCCCAACGTATGAAATCAATGAGGATTCTATTTCATACCCCTGTCCTCGCTTTCTCATTGTCTTTTTTCCCCCTCCTTTTCCCCTATTTTCCCCCATTGCTCTCCTTTTCCCTGTCCCTCTTTTTTCCCGACTATCTACCACAAAGGGAAATAGAATCACAGCTCAGACTCGGGTCTCATTCATTCCTCTAGCCTCCCACTCCTCCTTCCAGGAGACTCACCATTGCTTTACTACAGTGTTTGCCTTTCATGAACTTATTATCAGGACCCTGCCATAGAGAGGCTGACAGCTCCTGTGTGCTCCTCCTCCTCACCTAGTGGAAAGGATTTAAATTCCAGGAATGGCCCTCGCTCTTGGTCTGTCACTGTTCTTATATATCATTTCTTTTTCAGAAGTTTCTGTTGATTAAGCGTTGCAGTAGGTTTTAAATTCTAATTCATCCCATCCGAGATGGAGGGGAGCGGAACACAGAGAATGAGGAAAAGGCGAGGAACAACCGCCTGCGGCCCCCCGGCGACGGTTGGCATGTTGCCAGGGAGCTGGGGGCTGCCTGTGCTCCACCTCTGTGGCAGTTTTTTGTGTCAGGTTGCTTCACAGCATGTTGGTGAAAACATGCTAGCCGGGGCCTGCTCCATGAGTCAGCTAAGACGTGGACCGAGATACAACGGGAGACCCCGCTCCCCTGCGCTTAGCCCTGGACGAGACACTAATCTGGCCCAAGCTGGAACAGCATACTGTTTCCAACTCGTTGACGAAGACTAATGGCGATACGACTTAGTCACAGACACCGGTGATTTAAAAAGGATTAAGCCCCTATTACTATGACATCATTCTGTATGTTCCTGAAACACATTTGGCTTGATTTAATAGGTTGTTGGGCGTGGATGTACTGTAGTGTAAGACTCTTTCTTTCTCTTTCTCTGAAAGACTCTTAATCTTTTAATGATATGGGTAACAAATGGCTACCGAATAATTACATGCCCTCCCCCCGGACATCACTGTCAGCTCTAACCTTCTCCAACCTCACTGTGAATCTACGAGACAACATATGAATGTCAATTCCCCTCATAAAGATACCCGGAGAGTTTTACTATGCCCACCACGGGTGATCCGCTGAGCGTCCCGTTCTTCATTCCCAGATTTGTTGCATTAAATCAATGCCGCTCATGTAATTAAACGTGCCTCATTTATTTGTTGGCATGGGTCGATGCGGATGTGCCACTATGTGTAGCGGAGTGGTTTGAAACACAGCTATTAGCATGCTAGGCGAGCTAGCCAGCTGGACGCTTCCCTGGGAATATGTTGACCTAGAGAGCTCCTTTGCATATAGATCAGGCCGGGTACGCGTCCTTCGGCCCCAGTGGTCATGGGGGGGTGGCGGTGTGGGGGGGGGGTGTCGGCATGCTGTCCCTCTGAGTCATGTCATGCTGCGTCAAATGTCACACCGCGGGTGATGCTGGGGGTGTTTCACAGCGTGGTTGTGTTGCCCCGTCCCCCAGCCCCCACAGGGCCGGCCAGGCGTGAGAGTTGCTCCGCGCGGGACAGGGAGCGGTAGGGGGAGATCACTGGGACGGAGGAGGGACCCCGGACGTGGGAAAGGGAGGGCGGCGTGGTTTAATGGGGAGAGAATGACTGATATCCTGACGACGGACGGCTCGGTCAACGTAACGTGATTGGTTTCCTCGTCCCCCTGTCACTGGGATGGGGGCGGGGGGTTCGGGGGGTTCCTTCCAATGCCCCTCTGGTAGAGAGTGGGATGTTAAGGCTTGTTTGAAGGCTCCTGTACAGTGATGGGTAGATGGACTGACCCGTGCGATGATCGATCATTGTCCGGCTGACCGGCGCGACAGCTGACCGGGTTATTCAGCCAAGTCAGCACCAAGAAACCATGTCTTCACCTCCCACTTCACCCCACCCCTCACTTCTCGCTTTCCCTCTGATGAAAAAGCTGCATGACCAGAAGAAAATGAAACCGTTTCTGTTTTAGGGCCTGGAGATGACAACAATGCTGAATTGGGTTAGGGTTATTTCCATAATGTGCATCCCAATCCTAAGCATTTATTTATTTGTTATGGTGGATTCTGTTTCATTTCCTGTTTCTATCCTGTATCCAACAGCGGATCTATCCCCTATCTTATTTGATCTCGTATCTGATTGCCCAGGGTGGGGTTTAGGAGGAAACAGCCATAAAACTATAAATAGCTCTTAGTTGGTTATAAAATAGCCCACTAAATGAACAAACAACCTTGTGTACAGATAAGGAAGAGGGACGTTATTCGGCTGGATGCCCTTGCTAGCTTTTGAACCTGCTGCTCATAGGCAGGCTATAAAGAGATGTAGAGTTAGATGTACTAGAGACAGGATGAAGTGCTCCAGCCGTAGCCAATCCCTTTGCATATCCGTGCCTCTCGGCTCTACTCTGATAGAACACTCATGTAGGAAATTACCTCAGACGACGGCGGATAAGTTGACTCATATTGAGTCTGCTCAACACATTTTGTGTGTCGTTGGGTCTTTCCGCAGATTATTTGTCGTCCCCGCTGCGTGACATTGCGCAGACAACCGGTAATCTGCTCTGAGCAACGACAAGGCCCTCGCAGCTTTCCGACCGAGCGCCTGTGCTCTCCCAGAAGCCCCACACTGGTCTCTCATCACCGCTGTGACCGCTGATTCAACACAAAGTAATCCCAGCCTGGGGCTGCCGCCGATGAGCTGGAGAGGAGAGGATCATGGGTAGGACCGGTGGCCGCCCGGCTGGGTCCCACGGAGAGCCGGACGCGTCTGTGCGATACGACAACGACGCGCCCTCTGATTGGAGCGGCGGGGATAACGGCGTGGTTTTCAGGGCTGGCAATGCAAGCCGGCGGCAGACGGTGGTCCGGCAGACGGTTGTCGGCTGAGGGTAGATAAGATACGCGTGCTTTAGTCTGAAGCCTCTGCGGTCCCTCTCAGGCCGATAACAGAGTACTTCAAGATTCATCCTCTTAGCGGGTGTGTGTGCGCGTGCACACCTTTGCGTGTTATGCATGTGTGTACATTTCTGTGCACTTGAATGTTTTTTTCTTGAGCCGGGCAACTGACGTGGCGATGGTCAGCTGGGCCTCCTCTCTCAGCCAGGGTCTGGTGAGGTTGTGTTGGAAGATGTAGTTCTGTTCTCTCCGCTGGAGAGCTGATGGGGGGTTAGTTGTCTTGTTGTGGGGTTTAATCCCCCTCTCGCTCCCAGGCTCTCCTGTGTGGCCTCCCTGATGTCTGGATAATGTACGACGCTGTTCTGCTCCACTGAAGTACTCTGTTTATTAAACCGTCGTAAAGCCCCTCGCTTCAAGTGTTCGATCGGACCCCTTGATCTGAGGCGATGGGGGCTTGAAAGGATTAAGGTGTTTGGAACATAGGAACTTTTAAACGTGGGAAATTCGTATTGGGCAAAACGAGATGGATACATAGCTCGATGTGAACTCTTGTGGTGGAAATGTTTTCTCCGTTTTAGTATGGGTCTAAACAGTCATCTGCCGTTGTTTGCAAATGAACAGCATTTGTATTATTTCACAATGCAATGTAAGTGCAGTGAAAGTTTCTTTATATACATTTTGTGCAGATGCACATCCTTGTAGAATGCGGCCACAGCCGGGAGAATAGGCTTTATTCACACCAGCTCTGGAGCCATTAGTGTTAACTGACTTGCTCAGTGGCAGAAAGTAATTGTTCAGCACGTCAACTCATGGATTCGATCCAGCAGCCTTTAATTTATAGGCCCAATGCTCGTAACTGGTTATTTGCTCTACAAAAGGTTTTGGGGGTAAATGCAGAATTTTTTGTTACATAAGAAGCTGAAGCGTAAGATGCATGTATTTGGTATAATTACACTTAATAAAAGGGTGGCTGGTCTGTGTATTCAATATGACCCTGGGTCTGGGGACAGTGTTGGACTCGGGGGGCCTTCCAGAAGTGCTGACTTAACCCAATCTCTGCTTCGGTCCCAACAACAGAAACAGCTGCTCGTGGATGATGTTGGCTACCGACCATACCCTTTATCTCATAGGTCTCTCTGCCCTCTAATTAACTCATTTTCTGACCATGTCAGTCTGTTGGACTGAGACTTCCAGGTGGCAAAGAGACCAAGTGAGAGAGACACAAAGTGAGACACAGAGACAGACACAGAGAAAGACACAAAGAGAGAGACATACTGAGAGATATATACTGAGAGAGATATACTGAGAGATACAGAGAGAGAGAAACCGAGAGAGGGAGACAGAGAGAGAGACAGAGAAAGACACAAAGAGAGAAATATACTGAGAGAGATATACTGAGAGATATATACTGAGAGAGAAACCGAGAGAGGGAGACAGAGAGAGGGACCAAGAGGAAGAGAGAGGGACAGAGAAGCTGGGAGACAGGGAGAGAGAGACAAAGAGAGAGACAGCAGAAGAGAGAGAGGCATTGAGAGAGAAATGGGGAGATCAGAATCGAGGAAAGGAATGAGAAATTGCATTTGCCATAGTGCCTTTGTCTCTGAGCCAAGTTATCTTTCATGGATCGTTATGGTGGCATTGGTTGGGAGGGTGGGAGACGATGGGGAAAATGAAACAAAGCGGCAGAACTTTATCACAGATGTAACATGTTGCAGGGGCTGCGGTGTGACAGACAGGGAGGATGGTAAGGTGAGGCAAGCAGCAGACAGACCGATAAAGATCAGCCTTTGACAAGGTACACACAAATCCAAACAAGGAAACCATAAACATGTTGTCCCCCACAAATGATGAGCTCCCGCCTCAGTGTGATTTTTAGGAAGCCTGACCTCTATGACAGGATGAATCATTCACACGTATTTGGTAAAAATTATTCCAGTCGTGTCGCTTAGCAGAATGCGAATCTTTGCCACATTTTTTTCACTGGGTCAGTCAGGAGATAGAAACCTGTTTTTGCTATAGCTGCACATGAGGTTGATAAGAATATTTGAGTGTGTTATAATTTGTGTACAATTGTTTGTTTTAAATATAAATTACCTTAAAGAAATGACTCCTTCACAAGTCACTTCCAATCTATCACCAACAATAACAATTGTAAAAGCAGTTTTGAGAGTTAAATCCCTTACCTTATCTTTTTTACTACATTCATATTCAGACATTATAATGTATAATGTACAATTACAGAAGGGGGATTGTGTTTTTATCATATCATTTATACATATTCCCATCATTATCAGACTTATTTTGGCAAGTCTTTTTTTATTAAAATATGTAGAAAGATCTTGAATTTACGTTTGTTTAAATTACCAACATTATCAGAAGCAACATTTTGAATATAATTTATGCCCCTGTACACCGGTACAGGAATGACAAAACACTGGGACCAGCTATAGGTGATTGTTGTATATGAATATCGGAATCTGTCAAAGATATCAGAATCAAGTATCAGAATCTTTCTAAGATTATTCTTATCAGTCCCACCCTACTTTATAATCCACAGTCATTGTATAATCTACTACCATACACTCAGTGGGCTACAGTTGGGGAACCATGCCCCTTGGCATTCAGTTCAGTTGTCTTCTAATTGTTCTTGGTTGCTAATGCTAGCAGTAGCTAATCTGATCATGAGGGTGTTAATTGAGTTTCATCTACCAAGGCTTATAGCGCTGGACAGTAGAGACACCTGACCCCAGGCTAAATTAGGCCTGCTGGTACTGTATTAGTTAAAGGGCTGCATTATCACTGCATTGCTGTCAGGCGAACCTCTTGTTATCCTAAACCTCTCTGTCATGATGGACCTCTAAGACCCCAATCCCTTGCTGGCGGTTGAGTTACCAGGAAATGCCTCCCACTCAGCAGTAGCACACCTCTATGGGACAACTGCAGTGGTTAAATCACAGAACTGCTATTACTATGTGTCTTTATTTGATCTTTTATTATGAAGGATATTATTTAAACAATATTTAATTAAAAGTTTTATGTAGTATCAGAATATCTTTATTACCTTCATAGACAAGCTGTTGTCTGGCAGGGGAGATACCTGTACCATGTCTTTGTTTCAGCTGAAGAGGGTGGGGCACTGAAATGAAAGAATCTGTATGTAACCTTACACCACATAGCATTCTATAAAAGCAGAGAGAGAAAGAGAAAGAAAGGGGTGAGTTTCATAGGCCCATTGAAATTGAAGTCTCTCAAAGCCATCCTCTGGTGGCTTCAGAAATGTCTGACATCCGAGTCAGTGAGGCTGTGGGATATATGAGCGCGGGGGGGTGGGGGTGGGGGTGGGGGGTAGTGGGCCTATCTCGGTGTGTGTTGGTTAAATCAGACGCCTGACCTCCCAGGCTGTGGGTGACCCCCTCTCTCTCATCTTCTTGCGTCAGACTCTGTTCCGGCACACTGGGTGCTCGAAACCAGTGCGAGGCCGCTTTATCGTTTCGTTTTCTATATACATTTTTGGATGATCGGCTAGAAACATTTTGATTTAAATGTTTTTCCGTTGGTGGACTACGATGGAGAAGGCGCGTTGATCTGAAAATAAGACGAGGAAGCTACTGGGCTGTCGGCCGGTCGTTAATGTGGTACCCTTTTTGATGGAAGGGATCCTAAGTCAGTAGGTGTGTGTGTGTGTGTCTGACCCAGTCCTCTTCAGATGGCTCTGCCTCACTACGAAGCTGTGCATTGTCATCTCTGCTAAAGCAGTTTCCGGTCCATCCCATAGTGCCCTGAGCCACTGGTCCTCCATGTTGTGCTGGGACAGATGAGACTTTGGTATTGTGACCTGCTCCCTGGACCTCTCTCACGTATGCGTCTCATTGGATCCTGCCAGTGGGATTAGCACAGTGCCGACTCTGCAGGTGGTGGCGTAACTTCATTTGACCCCCTGTTTGGACCTATAATAGCTTATCGATCGGCTGACATTGATGCAAGGAGCTGCACGGACGGCTACCGAGCGGACGAGTGAATAAGTTAATCATCCCTCAGTGTGCTTTCGACTGTTTAATCACATCACCCGGGGGTTCACCGTTGCAATCCGAATTCTGTTTCAGTCTCGGAGGGCTTGAACGGACGTGGCTGTCGGTGAGAGTTTGGCGATCACCTCCGGTGCTCTTGTCTGGCACGCTCACCGTACAGGTCACCGTCGGCCCCAGGAGCTCTGCCGTAATCCACTCTAGTCTGAGGGGTTCCTATTAGCCGCTGCACATTGGTCTGTGTGTGCTGGTCGGGACGTTTCCGTGGCGGGACCCAGAAGCCCCTGACAGCTGGTCTGACCATCACGCCTCCAGTCATCTCCCGTGTGTTTTTAACAGTGTGCTGCGTGAATGTTTTCTCAGAGAAACCCCGGCCCATTAGAAATGCCTTCACGCAGAAGCTCACCCAACCTCCCGGTTACATGGAAACAGCACATGTTGCTTTTATTTGACCGGTGACCCTCTGGCTTCTCATGCTACATTTAATTGGCGGCGGTGGCGGCAGGCAGATGCTGAAACTGAGCCTCCGTGCACGACTCTTAACTCAACACAAGGGGTTTCGATGCGATTAGGACTCGTTGCCCCTTCTCTAACCGGGAACTACGACTCTTGCGACTGGAGAGACGTGTGTTTGAAAACCCTCTAAAGATTGCATAGATTGTTCTGGGTGATATTCAGGGGGTGGGGGGTTTGTCGTGAAAGGGGCTCACCTCAGGTCTGGCAAGGATCAATCTGTCTGCACTCTGATGCTTAGTTTAACCAGAGACAAACAGTCGCCGGGGGAGGACAGAGGGATGAGGGGAACAGTGTAAACAGAGAGACGGCACTATGACCTTGTCCTCTACACTCACACACGCACACACACACACACACACACACACACTGACCGGGTGAACTAATCCTTATCAGGCATCTGGGAGACAGCTAGACCATCTCGGCATAACCTTTTCCTCCCCCGTGGTCATCCAAACAATCCTGTCTCCAGGTGGAGGCCCTGCCGAGGCTGTACCAGACCACCGAGTGATCCCCACGGAAGGACGTACCGAGCTGTTTCAAAATGGCCGCTCACACCTTTTGCATTAAGATGCAAAAAGAGAGCAAAAGAGGAGGGAACAACAAATAAAGAGACGCACGTCGAAGAGGACAACAAGCTCCTGCCAGACAGCTGGAAGTGGACTGAAGAGGAGATTCAGTGGTTGGAAAGGGGGCCTTTCCCTCGGCTTGCGTTGTGGAGATAGCAGGGACAGGTGGTGTTCTGTTCCCTTAAACAACTCAGACAGCTGGCAACTCTCTGGCAGTGTGTTCATCGTGTGTGTCTGTGTGTGTTTAGATCTGTGTGTCTGCGTTTGGTAGTTCTCTGAGCCAGTGCCAGCTGAGACAGCTCCCTAAAGTCTCTCAAACTTTTATACCCATGTCTTTTCTCTCCCTCACAGCAGCAGTTGTCAGCTGCCCAGATTATGCCAGTTCACTCGACTGGAGTGTTTTTCATCCTGTCACACTTGCGTAAGAACGGCCGTGTTTAAAAGCCTGGCAGAGTGTTTACAGTCCTGGCCAAACGTGGACCGCTCAGAGTTTGGTTATTCTTGCGTTAATGAAAGTGTAGTTTATTTTTCTGTGACATTTGCCTACTTCTTCCGCTCCTTCCTGACTATGGACGTGCCCTCAGCGGCGGTACTGAGGACTGTTAATATATGTGTCAAATATTCAACCACAAGCAGTGATACATTATCTTCAACCTGACAGACAGAGGACACATGTAGACATATGACCAGGAATGCTCAGTAAACCCACTCAGAACTCAGCCTAAACAGTCTCCGGTATTCATTTGTGTAAGTTGTGTTTCTGTAGTAAATATTTTTTTTACAACCAATAAATACAGTATATTTCCATTCCAGACTTTGGACTAGAAAAGGGAGCAGTTTAGAGGGCTCTTAAAAGGCCCTCTTCATGGGCATGGCAGATGCTTTTATTCATGTCCACTGGTTAGTTTGGAGTTTTTCCTCTGTTGGCTTTGGGCTTGTTCCACACACAGGCATGTATTTGATGGGGCTGTGTAGAACCAAGAAGGCCTGCTTTGCCCCTGTGGCGGAGTGCTTTGTTTGCAGAAAAGACATGGGCCTAAATGGACTTTATGTGGTAATTTGCAGCTGGCAAACAGACACTGTTTTCTGTGGTTCGGTTCTGGGCTGCCATATTGGTCGGACTCAGGACTTGGCCGGCGATTGCGATCGCATACCCAGTTACCGAATATTTGCGTTGGTTGGCGGTTTGTCGGGGCCTTTAACTCTTTGTGTCCACTTAAGAACAAAGGTGAGGTTACAGTCGCCAACTGGCCCTGCCACACATTGACGGAGGTGACTTCTGAATCTTGATAAAGGAGACCCAATGGTCTACATGAAGAGTAATACGTCTTCTAGTCGCTCTTTCTCTCTGTCTTCCTCTCCTCTATCACCTTTCAAGGCTTCTCTTTGAACTTAAAGCCATGTTTTTTCTAAGGCCTTCGACTAATCCATTGATGTTGTAAGCCCTCAGGCGTTGCCTTGCATGGAACATATTTATCTTTTTCAGTGCGAAATGTTTCATATGTTAAGCCGCATGGTCTTTTAGAGTCCTCCCAAATGGCAACACCTGTTCATCTTTCATCCTTTTCTTTCTGAATACATTATCACTTATTCCTCAAAGTTCTCCATTATTCTGAGTTGACAAAGTGGTTTTCCACATGGATATATAAATTGTTAGATGATGGAGGTATGAGTGTTTTTGATCGCTAATCTCTTATTTATGCAGGGCGCAAAATGGCATTGAATCTTAACAGCGCAATTATGCTACGCTCCAACCCATTGGATAAACTCCTTATTCTATCATTTCTACCCATAGATTGATCATTAATCCTAGCGGGCTGACTCTGACGGCATTGTGCTGTGCTGAGCATTCATCATTTAGACCTGAGCTCCACTTGATGAACTAATGTATGACTTGCTCTTGGAGATCAATATCTCCTGATTGGCTGAGAGAAGTTTGCCCCCCACTGCATATGTTACTTCGACCTAGACGAGAAAATAAATGCCTGTTTGAAAATGTTAAGAGTTGGAGTTTTCTTTCATGTGGTGCTTATAGCCAGACAATGTTAAATACCGTTTTAAACAGTATGTGTGCCGGAACGAGGTGAAACATTTTAGAAGCCCTGCGTGGGACAATATTTCTTTAAATTAGACTGAATCCCGCATTTCTTTGTTCCTGACATTTTTTGTTAACGATCTTTGTGGTATTTCAATGTTAGTCGGATTCAAGCTAGCGTGTGACAGACGTTCTCCAATAGCGGCATGCAGAGTAACTCTGTTCCCATGGCAACCTCCTTGCCTTTTAAGTGGCTGCTGACATCTGATATTTTAGTTAAGAGGCTCAGTTGCAATAGTTTCATGTAATTTTGCAATATACCAAGTTACTAATTACTGGGAATGCATTTATTGTTTGAGAAATATTACAAAGCATATTCATGCATTATGTATTCTATGTGTCAAATCAACTTTTGTCTGTTAAGAAATCGGATAGATTTATTTTTATCTAGCTACCTTCCACAGTGGCTGATAGACCAGAATGTTAGCTTAAGGCACCATGGTGCTTTTATTCATGTTATATTGTATATATACACATTCAAAGGCCGGTGATGTTGGTGCCCATGCAAATTAGAGATGTACTCCGCTTCAGAAAAAGTATTTACTGTTACTGGACAAAATGTGACCCACTTAGCTAAGTCAGCATCAGTTAAGACAGCATCAGGCTCTGATGCTGACTTAACTGTCTGACTCTCAAAAGTTGAGTTATCTCATCTATTGGACCGAAGATGTAAATCATTATTTTAATCAATACTACTACAAACACAGATGTTCTATATCCTGTTATACCCCTGCATGTTTTTCATCCCTCCCTCTTCTGAAGAGCAAAAATGCACGTATTTATGTTGCGCCTGTCCAGAGGGATTAGAATAGTAGCACAGACATTTAGTTGATGATAATGGCTCAACACGGCTCTCAGGAAAGTCTTTGCCCTGAATGAATAGTCCTTGTGATACAAAAGGGACACAGTTCTGTTAAAGATTCAGATATGGTCATTTCTCAGATTTCTTCCCCCTCAGTTGTTCTGGTGATTTTCTGTAGCTGGGCAGACATGAAAAATGTATTGTGTTCTGAAATATTGCTTTTTTTCATCCGACACAGTTTCAATGTCTGTTCTGTCCCCCCAGGGGTTGGGCACTTAAAGCCAGCTTTGTTCTCCAGATAATTTATCATTCCTAGACTAACGTTTTTACAGCTGTCTGCATGTCACACAGTTGCCTCTCTTCTTGGTCTCGTTGTCAGTGGTTTAACCAGAGAAGAGGAGATGGACTTTAGTAGTGAAGAAAAAAGGATGATGTTTTGTAGACAAGCTGCCGCCATCTTTTTAAGATTATCCCCTGTCTTTGCTCACCTGCTGTTGTTTAGCTGTATGACCTGGACAGGTCCTAGTCCGGAGGAAGCGTAAAACCAGCGGCGCTCAAACGAGACGAGGCAGAATCCACCAGTCTCATGGTGTCTGGTGATCGTCACGGGAGACTGGATCAAGGTGACCATTCTTAACAACCTTGGAGTTGTCTGCCTGGCCGTCGGTGGTTGGCTAATTCCTGGGTGCAGACGGAGCAGAGAGGAGCAGACTGGGGGAAGCGGTCGTAAACGAGGAACCAATGGACTGGTTAAGAGCTGCAATCTCGACTGTAGCCCTGTCTACCCCCCCCACCACCACCACCACCACCACCACTGAAGGGCAGTGCAGTGTTTGAGCAGCCCTGGCCAATGTATCACTGTGACGTGAGATAAGGCCGAGTTTCTCCCTGTTAGTCTGCTAATCCCTCCAGCCATGGCTCTGTGTTCGTCGTGTCTGTCCCTCTGACTTCTCCAGTGGAGGAGCGATATGGACCAGAGGAAAGCGGGTGGACATGACCTTAGATTTCTAGAACATTCTGCATATTTTTTATTTAGTTCTCTCTGTGCACGCTTGCTTGCAGGCAGACATATGGGTCTCTGAGTCATCGGGAACAGGAAATCTCTAACAACAGCATGTTGTGTAAACCAACGCGAGTCTCATTTTCTGTTCAAACAGATTATTATCAATATTATTGTCTTGCTGTTAGTCCTACATTGCTCCCCGCCGAGGCGGGCGAGGAGCTGTTCTGAGTGTTGAGTAAAGGCCACACGTTGGCCGTCCAAAGTCAACGCACGTTTGATGTCAGGGTAGAGGAGTGCCCCTCACGCAGCACTAAGTTAAACAGGCACTCTGCAGAGGAATCCTTTTAACAAATGCTCACAGACGACTGTGTGGACCGAAGTGAGACGAATGGGACCCTTGAGGAAGTCTAGATAGGAGTGAGTGTGTGTGTGTGTGTGTGTGTGTGTGTGTGCACATGCGTGCATGCGAGTGTGAGCCTCCTCAACCATGGCCAGGGTCCAGGATGGAGATAGTCCCTGAGAGTGCTTCAGTTCACCGGGCAGCTTCTGCATCACCCCCGTCTGCTGACAGCCCGGCCCTGTAATTGGCTGACAGAGACTTACTGTAGCCTGTCCGTGGACCTGATCACAGAACAGGGGAAGTAACCCATATCTCGCTACTCACACAGAAACCAGCTTGGCCGGCGACTGCGATCACGTACGCCCGGTTCATATGGTGGCAGTCTAAACATAATCTAACTCCCTGACTCTCCCACTTCATTTCGCCCCTGAGCAGTTTGTCGGCGTTAACGAAGAACCCCCAGCGTCCTCCTAACCATCGCCGTTCCAAAATAGTGCCAACGCCACGTTAGCGGAAAGTACAGGCTCGGTCGTTGTGTTAATGAAACGGTGTCGGGCTAAGAACAGTGCTCGGGCTGAAATGAGCCTCGCCCCAGGGAAGGGCTGGGTCGTAGGTTAGTGCCTGCACAGCTGTCCTGGGCATTGTCATTAAAGGTGAAACCCAACAGGATGTCGTCAAGGTAGTCGAAATGCTTGGTGATCAGGCCTAACGATGATGCGTGTGCCATGTTACCGCATGTCTTTCTCCTTTCTGGGTTCAGATAATGTTTCACTAAACCCTTATCGACTGCTTCTTGAATCCAGCTACGGCGCATATATTACCCGCCCAGATCCAATGGAGAGAGTTCGTATGTCACCTATGCAATTGTACATCTTTCATCTGAACTGATGAACAGGCATGTGCGCGGTTCAGAGAGTGAAATGCAACTATAGACGTATTTAAATGGCAACAGCGCAGAGCACTTGAAGCCGTACAAATCACAGCACTTATCTGTTTGATGTGGCTGACAAAAAGCAGTGATAGGAACTCTGAAGAGCACTTATGTAGGGGCCTCATCTCTCCTAGCCCCATTCTGCATTTCACATGTAAAAAGCTCTCTGTGTTTTACTGTAAAGTAACCAGCATTTATATGATAATGTTCCCAGGCTACGAACCCTCCCACCTAATGAGCTTTGCCCTAGTTGCTTGTTATAATTTTAGCTTCGACTTTGACAAGAGATTTATTTTTTTCCTTCTGGAAAATGCTGTTTATTTTCTCTTGTTAAGAAACTTGAACAAACTGCCCCTTCAGGTATCGTACCTCAGTCAAAGTATATTTCTCTAAAGAAGTGTTTCTTTGTCAGTCACTTCATCTTTCAGCGGTTCCCTGCCCCAGAACGACTGGTGTCTGTCAACAGGAGAGTTGGGGGTCCTCCATTTTCCCGTCCCCTCCTCGCTGACCTCCCCTCACACCTTTTAACCCTAAATGTCTCTGTTTATAAACTTTATACATTTTGACAACTATTTCAGGGGGGGGGGGGGTTCTCAGCGTGGGAGCCCCTCTTCTCTTTCAGCGAGGAGAGAGAGAGACGTTAAGGGCTTTAAAATAATCACATGCCGTTTCACTGGGTGGGGGGGTTCTCTAATTGAGCCTGCAATGACCCCTGACCTCAGCATGCCGTCTGTTTTCTATCGTGGCGGTTGATTGAAATGGGTGAAAGTGGCCAGAGACTAGGGATCGTTCTATTTATTTATATTCAGCCGGTCCCCCCTGCCGGATTAGCACGCCAAAGGTGGGTCCACCGTGGAGGGACCCCTTCAGATCCCCCACTTCTCTGGGAATATAGAGCAGACGGAGGGGCCAGACTCCGCTTCTCTTAGGGGACTCAGGTTGGAATGTGCCACGTGAGGGACAGGTTAATGGCATATGAACGTTGGCTGTATCAACTGTTTACTTGAATGCAGCTCTTCAAGGGCTCGGGGGCTTTGTTGAGGAAGTAAGCCCCCATGCTCCCTCACTTGGACGTAGTGACCCAAAATGGCAGGCACCGCTTTCAGATCAGCGTGGTACCTCATGATCTCTAACAATGAATGCTCTAACTCAAAGAAACAACACTGACTGTTTCATTTAACATTTACGTTTTTTTTTTTTTTTTAGCTGACTCGACTTAGATCAAGTGCATGCATTTCCATACTTCTTCATAGACGTGAAATGTTGTGTGGAGACATTGACCAGTGTGCGTGGAAGGGAAAGCCTTTTGACTGGCAAATCAGACTTCTTGTACACAAGGTTGACAGCTTGCTTGTGTACCAGGAAGTGGAGGCCGGATGCATGATCTGTGTCAATCACAGGCAGTTCACCTGACTACATCACTGGGCCCATTTAGTCCCCCCCGGTTCAAGGCATCAAGCACTGGCTTTGTTCACTGCGATCTGTTTAGTCAGAGACATAGCCTCGCAGCGAGCCGACAGAATACAGATTACGCTGCGCTGTTCCTCATCAGTAAGGATGAGGAAAGACGTGGCTTCGTCGCTGCTGGTAATAAGTGAGGTAAAGTAGGAAGGTTTCTTTCTTTATAGAATTCTGTGGAGATTTATACTTCAGATGTCACTTCTGCAAATTCTCCTGTAGCTGGATGATTAATGCAGTGAGATGTGTATGAGGCACTGTGGAGGCCAGTCTGGAAACTGAGGTGGTTTTTGATGAAACATCTCTAATTTGAATCAGTGTTTTCCTCTTGTTCGTTCTATACGCTGCATATTTTTCCTCCATCCACTGTGAAAAAAGATAACATTAATTAAATTCAGCTGAAACTCGTTTCAGACGACAGATGGATAGTTTTCCAGACAAAAAAAAATGCTTAATTTACTTCCCCATCTCATCCCTTTCCCTAAGGATATTTTTGGTCTTTTTAGTGATGTTTGTTGCTGTAGACTGTCGTGCTAATTGAAAGGCCTGGCAGCCGGAGACTGGTGACAAACATATGATTTAAAAAGCTCTGCTCTAGTGGGCCATCAATTGTGCAACAGGATCAATTGTTGCTACCTTGCAATTAGCTGCTTCATTGCGGGATCATTGGCCAGTACCGTCCAGGTTTAGGGGTTTAGAAACTGAATATGCCTGTTTTGCCTCATCGTGCACTAGTGATTTCTTGTGGTGGCTCTTGTGCCCGTGAGTTCAATCAAACTATTTCACCGGAAAAATTGTTTCCAGCATGCACGGATTACGCTCGAGACTACCTGATTGAGCAAGCTGCCTGCTAAGGACCAGAATGGCAGCAGATGTGCTTCAGAGGACGCACACCTCGACTTCCACTGTCCCAAGTCCGCCAGGAGCGGCTCGTATGAGGCACGGCTTCAATCAAGAATTTGACGTCACGAAATTAGGTAGCAAAATGGGGTAAATGTGGAAAGATCTGCTTTCCACATTTACAAAACAAAGATCTGCTCCCTGCTTGCTGCACTCTCTTCTGGGCATCCCAGCCCCTGCTGTGTCCTCTGCCATTCTGCGGTGGAACGTGTCCTTCAGGTCCCGTGGTGTAGGAGCGCCGCAGCATCCCATGGTGACGCTGGCAACACAGGCCAGCGGTCAAACCCCGCCTCCGGCTTCATGCTGCAGCCGTGGGCCCAGTGAACTCCCCAGACTCCCCATGAACATGTGGCTGTGTGAGGGGCCAGCAGCTGAGAAGAATAGGTCCCCGGGGCTAGCGGTTGTGATGGGGACTTTTAATCATTCTCCGCTGTACCCAGGAGCTCCGGAGTTTGATAGAACCTCCCGGCGGGCCCCTCTAGGACACCGCAACTCGCCCCGTCACCTCCCTCTCTCCAGGCCACCTTCCACACCCACAATCCCCTGACTCAACCCTCTCTGCACCCCTAATGACGCTGGAGGACACTGGTAGGATCTCACTGCTGCAGTCTCCTGGGCTTTTACGGAGCCACAGAGGGCAGGTTCTGGAGGGGTGGAGAAAGGCTGCAGGACGGAGTAGATACAGTTAGGAAGTCAGACAGGCAGCGAGAAAAGCGGAACGAGGTTCAATCAACCTCTCGAGTAATTTAGTCTGATCTGCGTTGAGGAAGAAGAGGGAGGGGGACAGGAACGCGAGCGGCAGCTTCTTGTCTCTCAGCAGGGGAGCCAGGTAATACGTGCCACTTAAGAACAGCACATGACAGAAAGCTCTTATGTCTTTTTTACCGTCCATATTCAGCCTGATGTTCCATCTGTTACTGTCACATTACTTCGGTGCTCCGTGCCATTCCTCGGCTTTCCTGATTGGTTGAACCTAAATAAGAGGCCAACTTAATGAAAGTGGGGTAAAAAAAAAAAGAAAGAAAGTGGTATGATTGATCTTTCGTTTTAGGATGATAAATAAAAGAAGAAATGTGTTCATGAATAAAAACTGTCGTATTCCTGGTGTCTGTCTCTGTTTGTCTTCCTCTTTGTTCATCTCATCTGCTGCCTCCTGGACAGTCTCGATCTCTTGACACTCTGTCCAGTCTGGGCAGCAGCTGTACTGCCGTTTGCCTTCCCCCAACAACTGAACTGCCAGACTACAGGGAATAAACGGGAATAGCAGGCGGTTCTGGTAACTCTGGTCTGGGGCACAGGAATCATGGATTAGGGTGCAAAGCTTGCCATTGTCAACCAAATGTAAATGAATCCCGGTTCTGTCCCCCCCTGAAGGAACAATGGAGGGTCTCTCCTGCGAGTCCCCCTGAGTGCAGCTGGGGGAGGTGGACGCAGAGTCAGACCTTCACCATGTCAAACCAATCCTCTGTTCACAACACTGATCGCAATTACCAGAGGGGCACTTCCGGAACATTCCCCAAAATTGCCTGGCAAAAAACACAAATCCGTTTGAATTCTAATTCACATATCATACAAAGACATTGAAAAGTGTTGGGCAAACCAACAAAAAAAAAAAAGAAGATGAACCATCGACGGTTTATGGTTTTCGGGGCAGAGTTTAGCATTTTAATAGAAGAAGACTCTTATTGACGGATTTGCATTTGCGGTAGTTGCCTGATCTTTTAGTCCAGCTTAGGTGATGCTCTAGCCTGCGGAGAGAACCGGCCTCCTACTGGCAGAACAGAACCCGACCTCTGGATTCTCATGGAGCTCCTTTACTTGGCAGAGACAGACATGTAGTTGGCATAGCGTGGTCGTCTCTGCCCGCCACTTTCATCCGAGTGTGGCTCTCCACCGCTGTCCTCCGTGACCGGTCTCCACATCAGTATTAGCCTGTGGGCATCATTAAGGCAATGTTTGTGGTTAATGCACTTTCCAATGCCTCTGGGAGCTTACATTCGAATCTCCCCTTTCACAGCAGTTTGTGTGTGTGTGTGTGTGTGTGTGTGTGTGTGTGTGTGTGTGTGAATGCGTGGGGTTGAAAAGTAATAATCAGCAGAAGTAGGACAAGAGGTCCCGCTGTTGGAGCTTGTAGTATCCCAGGCAGCCATTCATTAATTATCTTCCCTCAGCAGTCTCCTTATCTCTCTTTGTTTCCTCTTTGTGTTATTGCTTCCAGCACCTTGTTTCATGCTGCTTTAATCCACACTCTTTTGTTAAATGATTTGCCTATGCAATGGCCTTGGGAAGAAGAGAAGAAAAGGGAAGATATGTCGCTTTGTGTGTGTGTGTGTGTGGGTGTGGGTGTGAGCCCAACTGCATGTGTGGTAAAAATAAAGTCATGTTGGGTATAATATAAGGAGTCATGTTTGGTATAATATAAGGAGTCATGTTTGGTATAATATAAGGAGTGATGTTGGTATAATATAAGGAGTGATGTGATGTTGGTATAATATAAGGAGTGATGTGATGTTGGTATAATATAAGGAGTGATGTTGGTATAATATAAGGAGTGATGTTGGTATAATATAAGGAGTGATGGGATGTTGGTATAATATAAGGAGTGATGAGATGTTGGTATAATATATGGAGTGATGTTGGTATTATATATGGAGTGATGTTGGTATAATATAAGGAGTGATGTTGGTATAATATATGGAGTGATGTTGGTATAATATATGGAGTGATGTTGGTATAATATATGGAGTGATGTTGGTATAATATATGGAGTGATGTTGGTATAATATATGGAGTGATGTTGGTATAATATAAGGAGTGATGTTGGTATAATATATGGAGTGATGTTGGTATAATATAAGGAGTGATGTTGGTATAATATATGGAGTGATGTTGGTATAATATATGGAGTGATGTTGGTATAATATATGGAGTGATGTTGGTATAATATAAGGAGTGATGAGATGTTGGTATAATATAAGGAGTGATGTTGGTATAATATATGGAGTGATGTTGGTATAATATATGGAGTGATGTTGGTATAATATATGGAGTGATGTTGGTATAATATAAGGAGTGATGTGATGTTGGTATAATATATGGAGTGATGTTGGTATAATATATGGAGTGATGTTGGTATAATATATGGAGTGATGTTGGTATAATATATGGAGTGATGTTGGTATAATATATGGAGTGATGTTGGTATAATATATGGAGTGATGTTGGTATAATATAAGGAGTGATGTGATGTTGGTATAATATAAGGAGTGATGTTGGTATAATATATGGAGTGATGTTGGTATAATATAAGGAGTGATGTTGGTATAATATATGGAGTGATGTTGGTATAATATATGGAGTGATGTTGGTATAATATATGGAGTGATGTTGGTATAATATATGGAGTGATGTTGGTATAATATATGGAGTGATGTTGTTATAATATATGGAGTGATGTTGGTATAATATATGGAGTAATGTTGGTATAATATAAGGAGTGATGTTGGTATAATTTATGGAGTGATGTTGGTATAATATATGGAGTGATGTTGGTATATTATAAGGAGTGATGTTGGTAGAATATATTTGGAGTGATGTTGGTATAATATAAGGAGTGATGTTGGTATAATATAAGGAGTCATGTTTGGTATAATATATGGAGTGATGTTTGGTATACTATAAGGAGTGATGTTTTTTATTTAAGTTTGAGTCATGATTTGTTTAATTTTTTTAATCAAATAATTTAATAATTCTTTGATTGTAAGAGACAAAAATATAATTATCTAAAATGTTTTTAGCAGCAGTTTTTCAAAAATCACTATACAGTACATACAGATAATTATGATTCCCATGTTATCATAGGTCTACTCTCTTTTACCAATGTTCTGGGAGATGTTAGCATGCGCGCACACACACACATACACACACACAAACACCCACCACTTTTATGGCAGCCATGTGAGCGTCCAATTGAAATATTTGAACAATACTATAAAACAAAATGTTTGAAATTCTGTCCGAATTCTCAATATACAGTAAAAAGCTGGGGTACAGTACTTGCCATGGACACAAAAATCTTTTCAATAGTTTCAAAATATAATAAGTGATAACACTACTATTTATGTTCTTTAACATCGGAAAGTTTTACTTAACTCTTTCTACCTAAGGACTACAACAGAAATGGTAGTGAAATGGAATGGATTTCCTTTTCTGAATTCAAAGAAAGCTGTTGGACATTAGTAGAATTGAGGTGCATTCAGTCATAGCATTGTAACCATTCTATTGGATGGGTAGCAAGCTAGCTTAGCTTCTGTAGGCTCCATATTTAGTTCATGCTATTAAGCATGAGAAAGTGTTTTTTAAATTCAAATTTCTTAAATTCTTCCTTATATATTGTTGCTCAAAGCTGCGTGCATAGTTGATGTTCAAGCACTTTAGTGGAGACGACAGCTGCTTAGAGGGGTCGAGCACACTGCGGTGTTGTGTGCCGTGCTTCAAAGCGTCCCTGGAAACACGTGCGCCCAAATGCAGTAGGTTCCATGTGGTGAAGAAACGGTTGTGGGATTAACAGCGTAGAAAAAAAAAAGATCAGTGGCTTGAAAACAACATTTCGTTACCACATTATTAATGGTGACAGCGCTGTTTTTCTATATACCAGCACTTAGCAGGCTCCGACAGCGTTAGACACGCAATGTGAAGTGCAGCGTAAATCTCTCCTCTTCCTCTGTTCCGCACCTGCCTGCTCACAGTCTTACCTTATGAGTCGGCCTGTCTTTGAACCAATCACGATAGCGGGATACGCAATGAATGTTTGAACAAAACACACAAAACCCAGCTGTCTGTGGTACATGTCTGTGTGTTCATAGCCAGGTCTATAGCCCGCAGTTCCAGCACTGCTATAGCGTACACAGTCGGGTTAATGGTCCATGCCCTCAGTGGATATGGACCGTACCTCGCTCACCGACCCAGTCACAGGCACTTAGCTTTTGATGAATGCCATGGTTTTAATGTGCTACCGTAAACGTAACAGCCGGCGGGAGAGCAAGGGAGACACCTCACGTCCTCTCCCAACTCTTCCTCTACATCGCAGGCGGTCCCGCCCTCCCTTCCTAGTCGTTCCGTCTTCCCGGTTGGTCCCTGGCACTGCCCTGGTGTGAGGCGTCGCCCTGGTCACGTCCAATCCTCTGTCCCCGAGGCGCTCCCTCCGGCAACTGTCGCCTCCGTTACAGTAGACGTCAAATGGTCTCCCCACAAAGCCATTATTAACTCAGCTGTCATTGGGAAACGCAGAGGGACGTTGGTCGAATGCCTCGCAACCAGAGGTTCGGTCCAGGCGGTGTTGGGGAAACAACTAGGCCCTGTAATACGAGGTACTGTTTGGTACATTGCTGGTTAAATGTTTCTAATTGAGGGGGGTCCCGTGATGGACGGTGTTATGACCACTTCAGCTGCGATCTTAAACAGTTACTACGCCTCCACGGCCTGGGGTTGCCCCCCCCCCCCACCTCCGTTCCGCTGACGATAATGTCCAGCGTATCTTACGTGACACATGGCCGGGCCTATGCCCTCGTTGCATTCCCACACTCCGCTGCTATTCTTACTCCTTTCAAACCTGTTTAACTTCGGGACGCCCGGAGTCAAATACCAGCGGCCTCGCTTCAAAGCCCAAAGCACAAGGGGCTTTAACTGTTGAAGACCAGAACCAGCGATGCAGCTGCACTGGGGAACCAATGCATGGAACTCGCCAACGTGACAGGGAGGATTGATTGCCCAGTGGCGGGGTTTTAACGTGTCAGGCTACCTCACCCGCTCCTGTCCTGTGACTCTCACCATAGATAGGGACTGGGAGTTGCTGTTCCTGTCATGCAGATTCTATGGTGTTGTCGTTTGGGGCTTTAGGCTCAGTAAATCCACATTGCTAAGGAGGTGGAACCCTCTGGGTTCTTGGAACAGTCATTAGACAGGGAGCCAGCTTCAAATCCCTGCCTTTAGGACCAGACACCACCGTGACCTTTAGGCTCAGAGTGTTGAGGTCTGTGTGACCGGTGGAGGACAGGTGGGGATGTCATCACGTCAATGGTGCGCGCTCGCCTGTGTGTGTGTGTGTGTGTGTTCGCCATCCTCAGCAGACTCTTGACCCTTTGACTTGGCTAGTCTAGCATTGCAGAAGGCCTGTTGTCTTGTTAGCGAGATGTTGATGGCTCCGACGTGAGGTGAAGAATACAGGCTGCTTTAGGCCAGCTCGACCGAGGGACCTGCCAAGCTGTTAACTCAAGCTCCGTGGAGAGTCCTAACTCCCGTCAGCAGAACATCGGTCCGTTTCAGAAACCCCGGCTCTTGCTTTTTGGCGATTGTTTTCATCCCTACCCAAAACCGACTAAGTCCCCGGGCGCCATGTTCGCATCGCCCACAGTTGACACTGAAGGGAGGAAATCGGAAACTCACTACTCACTGACAACTGTGAAATCATCTGAGATGGAGCTAAAGTGTGGATTAGGCTGGACCTGCTCCAGGCCAGAGGAACGACAAGAGGGAGTTTGCGTTTTCTCAGACTCAAACTGGAGTGAATAGATTCTGAGAGGCGCTGGGATTGTTTTCTCATCCTTTGTCTCGTCTCCCAGGAAAACCTTCAACGGCTCTGCCATCTCTCTCCACCATCTCTCCCTCGTCTCTCCCCCTATCCCCACCTCTCTCTCGGGGGGGGGGGGGGGGGGGGGGGTGCTATTGCTATTGGTCCGCTTCATCAAGCGCAGCGCTGTGGGGCTAGAGGAAATGCCCCCGGCGTTGCCAGGTCTCGGGCGCTATGCTAGCTGTTCCTCGCATCCCTGTGTGTGGTGGTTCTATAGAGGTATTGACGGGACCTGTGTTCCTGACTAACACACCAACCAGTGTAAGACCCTCCTGCCCGTGTCGCCCACTCAACCATTTACCCTTTCCTTGTGTTTCCTGTTTTCCCTGTGTCTCCCGTCTCCATGCCTCTATTCCCAGTCTTCCTCCTGAGCCCTTGATTTCACTGGCATGTTGCCCTGGCAGCATTCTCTCGTCTTCTTCCTCCCCTGGTCCTGAACGATGACTGGGGCCCTTGTTGAGGTGTTGCTGTTCCGCCTGTTGGCCGGGGCCCTTTTGTGAGTGGCCCCTTTAGCCTTCCTCTCCTCTTTGAGTGTCCGTCTCCGCCCCCTCCTCTTACATCCCTCCCCAGCCCTCCCCTCTGGCACAAAGCGGCTGCCGCTCCGCGAGGCCATACATGTCACATACGTCACGCCTCAGGCCCTTATTTAGGGCCCTGTTCCTGGCTCCTGCGCGTCACTGCTTAAACAACGCCTAGGCCAGGATAAAAGAGAGGGGAGTGGGCAGCCATTCACCAGTCAGCCAGAAAAAGAGAGAGAGAGAGAGAAAAGAAAAGAAAGAGAAGGAAAAGAAAGCGAGAGCTCTCCGTGAAACAATGGCTCTCAGCTCGGGTGACATTTTGAACTGTTAAAAGTAGGACGATTGTGAAGAGGTAGAGTGACTATTCACCCACTCGGAGTGGCCTCAGTTCATCAGGCTTTATTAACAGCGTGAATGTGTTCGTTTGGCTGGAGGGGACAGTAGAACAGAGCCAGCCAGCCCCACACAACATTGCCTCTGTTTCCACTTCTCCCACACCCCCGCGCTCACACTGGCTCACGAACGCACACACACACACGCACGCACACACGCTTTCTCAATGTCTTTCCCAATTCCTCTTTCTATATCTCCACATTTTTCTCTCTCTCTGCCCAGACACATTAACAAATACAAGCGTCTATAAAACACCGCTCCCAGACCTCCGCCAATAGCCCAACTGGCTGTGTGCTGGGCAGGAAAAAGCCATGCCATTCATGCCATTGTAGCCTGTTCTTGGTCAATCTCATCTTTTTTTGTGGTTTTGTTTAATAGGGATGACTCATGCGCTTTCTCTGGGGGTGTTTTCCACTGTGAACTGTATCTGAACACCACGTGGGTGAAGTCACCTGGTTCAGCTTGGCTCAGCTGTTACTCTGGTATTACAGAGGTTAGCTCCGGGAGGTTAGCTCCAGGTCCCGGGTGGTCCATAGATCCTCTCAGTGGGGTCAGGGCGTTTCTGGGATGGCACCCCCATCAGCCGTCCACTGCGGCTAACCAGGCACGGGCGACTGGGCCTGTCAGCGGCTAATGAGCCACTACTCCTGAGACGACCTGTTGGGGTCACGGCAGAGAGGCCGGGCCTGTGGTTGAGAATCAGCGAGGTGGGTCCCAGCAGACGGTCCGGTTCTGTCCTCTTGTCCCGGGTTGTTGGGCAGACGGTATGAAGAGATGGCCTGGCCGCAGATAGTGGGAGGAATCGAGATGTCGCTGAATGAACAACACATTTACCCAGCTTACGCGTGCCGTTGTGGTAGGATGTGAAATGCTTTCGCTTTTCAGGTCAAAATACCGCAAGTGCTGTTATTTGACTGACATGAAAAGATGGGCTGCTGAGTGCTCCTGAGTGGTGGTGAATTAGAGTGTTTAGGATGGCCCGGGGTCACGGGCCGCTGGGCCAACAATATGGGTTTGTTTGTGTGTTTGTTTGTGTATGTGTGTTTGTGTCTTCGGGGACCAGGGCTGTGTTTTGTTTCTTCTGGCAGAGTAGGGCGGATAATTGCTGAACCCACTGCTGACAGAGAGCGCGAAACAGCAAGAGTGAAATAACGAGTGAGACAGCAAGAGTGGGACTGAGACAGTGCGACTGAGACAGTGTGACTGAGGCAGTGAAACTGAGAGGATGAGAATGAGGCGGTGAGACTGAGGCAGTGAGACTGAGAGAGTGAGACAGCGAGTGTGGGACTGAGACACTGAGACTGAGGCATTGAGAATGAGGCAGTGAGACTGAGCCAGTGAGACTGAGGCAGTGAGACTGAGAGAGTGAGACTGAGAGAGTGAGACAGCGAGAGTGGGACTGAGGCAGTGAGACTGAGACGGTGAGACTGAGGCAGTGAGACTGAGGCAGTGAGACTGAGGCAGTGAGACTGAGGCAGTGAAATTGAAAGGGTGAGGCAGTAAGCGAGACAGCGAGGGATGCTCATCTGCCTGACCGAACAGCGTGCAACCATGCTGCCGCTGGCAGAGAAACAGAATGAGTGAAGGACAAGTAGAGTGAACGAAAGAACCATCCTAACCATGGCTGACTGCCTGGACCCATCTGACTGGTTGTGTTATCCCACTGGGCCCAGAGAGGCCCTTTTAGGCAGGATTTGGCCTCTAAGAACAGATTCAGGCAAATTGATTATTAATAAATAGAGGAGAAAAACATATTCAAATAAATTGTCCCAAAAGGAAAGTGTTTTTTGGGTATTAATTGTGTTTCAGTCTTTCTCTGTGTAGTTCTGTAACTCCCCAGGGACCCAGCCATTAAGAAGGCTGGGCTGTTGTTTACTCTCTGTAGCTGTATTTAAAAGGGCTCCAAGTTATTCTACATGTAGTTCTGAGTGACTTATATCCATGCTTATTTACAAGCAAAACATATTTATACCACCTTACCTTAATTAGCATACGTATTTTAATGTAACCAACAAGCTTGCTGCCCGTGATTCATTCGTTTTTTTCGGGGGGGGGGGGGGGGGGTTAATGTTCACCTTCCATTGTTTCATGAGAAAAGTGTTCCATTACAAAGCCATTCAGGTCATACCCTCCTATGTCTTCCATTATCCCCTTAATTAATGGATGCACGATGCAACTCCTTGGTAATTACTGTGTAGTTAGGGCCTAATTGCACTCAAGGTCAATGGATTAATTCATTTACCTGTTAGTTTATCTGGCCATCAGACTCATTTACGGCGGTCTGCTTTATCTGAACCTGCACTCACCACTGACCGGTCTCCACCGCTTCAATCAGAGGCACTTTCGTTGGCCCTTTGCAGAGATCTTCTCTCTCCCCAGACTAGAGGATGGTGATGATGGTAAGGACTGGGTTGGTGACATGTAAAGTGCTTGGGTGGTGGCCGGGGGTCCTCGGGTGGTGCCTGGGGGGCCCCTGGTGGTGACGTGGGGCCCCTGAGAGGTGGTGGGGGGGCCCTGGCAGTGGCTGGGGACCTTGGGGTCCATTGAGCCTGAAGGGAGTGGTGGTGTGTTGTGCTTAAACAGTAATGCGACCTTTCCCTGTCGTGGCCCTACTGTCATTTGTTGGGGGTCACTGTCTACCACAGGGCCTCAACAGCCCCTCAGATCCCTGCTTTGTGAAGCAGCCTGCTTACCTCTTCTCACATTCATCTGCTGGGGACACTGGTGTTGATGGTGCCTCCTGCTCTCCTTTAATCTAGACCTTCCTTTGTTTGTGCCAGTCGACGAAAGAGGGAGGACCGGGAGGGAAGGAGGGAGGGAGTGGTGAGAGGGAGGTTGGGGGAAAGAGGAAAATAGAGAGAATGAAAAGCCTTTTTAAAGACGGGTCCCCTGCGATCTTCCGTTCCCTCTGTCTGGAGCTCAGAGATTCATCACTGTCTTATTCAAGTTCTGCCAACCCAAACCCTGTGCTTTAAGAGCCGACATGACCTGAGTACACAGATGAGCTCAGACACACACACACTCTACACTGAAACACATTTACATGCAAAAATAACGGAATGGAATGACAGACAGAGAGGACTTGCCCACCTCCCCAGCCTGCGGAGGGTCTGAACAGTGTGTCTGCTGTTACCGACCTGGCGAGGTGTTGGTGGGGTGCTTGTCCTGCTGGTGGCCGGCTGGGCCTGTCCCGTAGCTGTGTGTGGGGGCCTAATCTGCTCATTAAGTCGTCCGGGCAGCAGTGGGCGCAGATGGCAGTCTGGCACGGGGACAGGGGGCACCCCCGTCTTCCTCTCCGTACCCCCTGTCAGACGAGCACGTCTCAACGGCTCAGGGCACGTGATGCTCATTTATGCTAATGGTTCACGCTTACATCCACATTGGCTCTGTGGAAGCTTTGCCACAACCGTCACAGCTGGGTGTGGTGTGTGTGTGTGTGTGTGTGTGTGTGTGTATTTGTGCACGTCTGCGGTTTTTGACTTGAGCTTGATTTTTGGATTTGATTGGTTGTGTTGTGTAATCTTTCAGCGCCGTGTTCTTTTGTAATGTTCGTCTATAAGTCCCAACAAAAAGAGCTTTCTGTCTGTACTTTCTCTCCTTGGTCGTCACTAAACAATGATGCCAAATTCAGCAGTGATTGATAGGAAATCACACTGAGGAAACAATGAGAAAAGTGCAATGACTGTTCAGTCTCTTCACCACTAAAGAAATACTGCCTTTGGGAGACAAGGAGAGTAACAGTACACACACACACACACTCCAATTCATCCATACCTCTCTTTCTTCCCCACAATGGACCTATGCTAGGTTTACCTGCACTCTGTATGAATGATTACTGGAAAATATTTCTGTCTTTTCTCTTCCTCTTTTAAAATATCTAATTCTCTCCACCTCTCTCTCTCTCTCTCTCATATAAAGATATACATTTCTTTCTCACCCTGTCTCTCTCCCTGAAGTGCTGTAGTGCTAAAATGTAGTTAATTTGACTGGAAGCTTTAGCAAAGTTTACAAGACGCTGATGGACAATCATCAAAACGCACCCTGCCAGCTCACGAAATAACAAACCATTAAAACTATTCTCGTAAATTTTATGTCGACAAGGCAGGGAAAATATGAGCATAGTGACAATCCAGACAGAACGCTTGAGGCGCTGGCAGCATTTAAATGACGAAAACCAGAAACCCTTCCCTTTTAAAAAGTAACCTTGCGCTGTAGATTACACTGGATGACACTTGAGTTTCCTCAAGTTCCAACTAAATCTCAGTGTCAGGTTTAGTCCTCTACGTTATGGAACCCTTACATCACCTCTGCTCTCATGTTCCATTCACAGCCTGAAGAACACGGTCTGAATGGAAGCTCATACCTGTACATTCCAGTGGGACAGCGTCTTCCAGAATTGTGTTGTTCAGTCCTTAGTCAGTGCTCAGTCCTGGTGGACAGCCAGGGCTAGGTTCTGGAGCAGCCGTTTGATGTCTGGCCAGTAGATAGTCTTCAGTCTGCCTGCGTGGCTCGCGGAGGTCACTGAGCTTCCTGTTGACAGCTGTAGCGGGCTGAGGGAGGTCAAGTCTCCTCTGCAGCAGATGCCCAGGGGTCGTAGGGGTCACACTCCACTCTTTGGTTTATGTTGTACCGTATGTCAACCTATTCATGTGCACAGGGGTTTGTCAAGCTCCCTATTCATGTGCACAGGGGTTTGTCAAGCTCCCTATTCATGTGCACAGGGGTTTGTCAAGCTCCCTATTCATGTGCACAGGGGATTGTCAAGCTCCCTATTCATGTGCACAGGGGTTTGTCAAGCTCCCTATTCATGTGCACAGGGGTTTGTCAAGCTCCCTATTCATGTGCACAGGGGTTTGTCAAGCTCCCTATTCATGTGCACAGGGGTTTGTCAAGCTCCCTATTCATGTGCACAGGGGTTTGTCAAGCTCCCTAAACATGTGCAGGTAGACTGAAGTACTCCTACAGGACTCAGAAAACAGCCTGGTGTCCACATTCCACGTGTTCTGTTTGTTCATGGCCTTGTGTGTTTGTGTGTGTGAACAGGGTTTACTATAAATATGGGGCAAACATGACCCCAAACTGTGGTTTAACCAGGAAAATAAGGTTAGTAGGGATATTTTCCATGTCTCCATTTTGAAAGGTCCGTTTGAAAGGTTTAGCAAACTTACAGTTGGGTTTACTGTTGGAATTATGGTTAGGTTTAAGGTTCAAGTCAGGAGTTTATCGGAATTTAATTTATATCTTTATTTAGCTACGTTAGAAGTTAACGTGTGTGTATTTGTGTCGGTGTTTATGTGTGTGTGAAAACCGCGAGGTGTAACTTGGTTGGATGCCCTCATTACCGGAGAGGCACCAGAAGACATGCTTGGTTTCCATCCACCATAGGGAATCCTGAACTTACAGAACATTACAATGGAGTCACTGTGTCATCCCATCCTCACGGCCTCTTTTTTCTCCTCTTTATCCTCCACACCTTTCTGTCTCCTTCCTGTCCTTGCTCCCCCCCTTACCCATAACATTGGCTTCTGCACAATGTCTCCCCGGTGTGATGTCACACATCATTTGTATCCCTGTCGTGGATACTTTGAGTGAAAAAAAATGCTGCTATTTGTCAGTGAGGTTGAGACAGGGAGCATTGCGTGGTCCCGGGTCCACATATGTGCTTAATTGGGCCATGAAGGCTGGCACTGAATATGTGACCCGAGGGAACAAAGGAAAGATCTGGACTGACTCAAGTCCTCCTGTGTTATCATGCGCGTTGGCCCAATGGATCCTTTGTCTAAGACAGACCTCTCCAGTTTATAGCTGAGGAGAGGATTCATTACTTCGCTCTCTGTTTCGATTAGCCCGACTGCTCGCAACAGCATCTCAGTATTCTCCTCTCTGAAACCTGACAGAAGTTGAGCCGCTCACAGTCTCCCTGTCCCTCAAGGACCTAGCTGGGTGAGTTATGGAGTTGTTCTGTGTGCGTTGGCAGCCACAACCGAGAGGCCCGTATCCAAACAGAACACAGGGCTTCGACCAGAGCTAAACCAAGGGACGGCAGCCCACGGCCAAACATATGGAAATATGGGGTAGTTTGGTAAGCAGTAAAATGATACATGCCACAAGCTTATTCCAGACACTTAAAGCTAACTGCAGTAGGCTGTTTGATAGAATAGAGGCTATGGGATTCAGGCATCCTATTCTGGGACAGTAAAGAGCCCAGGAACTGTAAAGGGTCCATCCATCCCTCTCTTCTCCTCACACAGCAAGGGCCTCCTAAAGAAGCTCTGATCTTTGTAAAGAACGGGGATTCAGTTTCATCGCTGAAACATTTACTACTTCAGTCTCTGGCTGCGCTTCCTAAGCATTCACCATGGCACAAAGGATGGCATTGTACAGGAGAGATCTGGTTTTTTCTACTGCCTCCTTGTGAAAAAGCTTCGGCGGCGCATACTTGAAGAGGTTTATGGGAAGGATACAATTTCCCTTTATACCCACAACAATCGCGAACCTATTGTTCAAAGGAGGCGGTCCTGTTCGCAAGCGGCCTGTCAGAAAAAAAGCAGATGAAAAGAAGGAAAACAAGTTAATTGCAATGAAATGCTAAACCTGCACGACGTGCCCGGGTCTGTTTCTCTCCTCGACCGCCACCGACTCCGCTCCCTCTATGCTTTTGGCACGTTCTGCAGCTGCTTTTATCTTCGGATGTTAAATTGCACTGCTCCACAACCGGTTGCCACTGTAATCAAATCTAGATGTATTTTAACTTGTGGGGTAGTGTGTGGGTGGAGGCTTTAGTCTTCTGAATGTGGGCTTCATTTCAGCACCTCCATTGATTTTGTTGTTGCTATGAAGCCATTGGTCGCCTCACACTCAGGCGGTCAACGACAGACTGTAAATGCCCTGGTCCCGTTAACCCGCATTGCATGTGGAGGAACACGTGGCCTGGGCTCGGTACTGTATTTCAACAACATCTCATTGCTTTGAACTGCGGGTCGGAACCGAGTTTGCTTCTTTGGGCCGGCTGCGTGAGCGACGAGCTGCGTGAGCGACGAGCAGGGTATGTCGGACGGGGTGCGGCCCAGTTAAATGAAAGCCAGACAGTTTCTTGTGAGCCCCGCGGGGTAAGCAGTGTTGACAAACGACTCCCCTAGACCCAGCGCTCATCGCCCCGCCGTGGCTCCTGAGTGGCTGACGGCTGTGTGACCTCTTCTGACCCCGCCTCTCTCCGTCAACGCACTACTTAAACGGGGTCCCGCCGTAGTGACGGCCGTCCTCTCCTCAAAAACTACGCGGCACCCTTGACTGAAGCCGGGCTGGAAGGTTTTAGCCGCCGGCTCTGTCAGCTCAAAGCGGTAACAGCACTGAAACAGCCCAAGGGCTCTTTTTTTTTTATCCCGTTTTTAAAAAGCAGCCGACGGCTGAAGCTTCTTTGAGCCCACGTGATGTGAGTCCCACTGACACATGAATGGGAGTGACGGAAACACACCACAGTGTTGGTTCTGCGCCCCCCCCTTCCCCCGCCCTGTCTATGACTAATGTCACTCTTTATGGTGTTGGAGTGCTCTAATATTGACCTAGCGGGAGGGGCGAGAGGCTGGGCCCGGTGGCCGCTAGTGCTGCCGCTACATCCTGGCTGTGGGTCATTGTTTGCCGTTCTCTCAGTTAGAGTCATGGGGCCAGGTCTGACAGGACGGCCGGAGGTTGAGTGGCCAGAGGCTGGGCGCGGTCAACTAATGCATTCTCTCCCAAAAGCCCTGGGGGGAGCCTTTTCACGCGGGTGAGACAAGGAGGATTCCGTCCGAGCTGTCCTGTAGTGAAGCTAGGGATACCGATCTCCTCGATCTGGCGCTAAGCCTCCGGCTTCCAACACTGGTAGAGTTTGTCCCGAAACAGATCTCATGTTCACGACTCACAGTGGCGTCCGGTTTCTCTGGGAAAATGTTGTGTCTGGACTTCTGGCCTCTTGGTGAGGAGATGGTATCAGCTATGTTGTCTCCGGGGAGTCCAGGGCCCTGTCGCTTTTCTGTAATAAGCACCTTTTAATTTCAGATCAGATCTAGACAGACAAACAGCCCCCCAGAAGCCCCCTGAGGTGAACGTCTCAATCAGGCCGTGTTCTTTGTGGGGGACAGGCGGTATTCATGGGCCTATGCAGAATGTGAATGACATTTGTTTTAGACTCTAGGAAAATGCAGGCTGTGCGCTGATACCAGCATACTCGCTCACTGAGTCCAGTCCTCCAAATGCTGTGTGTGTTTGTCCATACGAGTGCTTGACCTTTTGGTTGAAATTGGCCTGTTGGGGAGAAACTCACTGTCTGACTGGAGCGAAGCCAGAGAAAACAATAGAACAGTACTGGCCCTTGAGGAAGGAAAAAAGCAAGAAAAAAAAGAGAGTGAATGAGAGCCCAAGCGAGAATGGAGAAGTGGCTCATGTCAGAAAAAGGATTCACTCTGCTGTCCTATTGATTTTCCTCCGCCTCTCCTCACCTCTCCTCTCCTCCCTCTCTGTCTTTTCAGCCCTTCCGTCCGTTGCTCTTTCAGTCAGACTTGCGATGAGCCCACTCCCACAAGACCCGGCGTGAAGACTGACTGGCAGTCCGTCAGCCAATCAGTCTTGGATTTCTCTGTCCGTCTCCAGCCCTGCTCGGTATAGATTCCTCCCGGGGAACTGGGTAGATACTGTTACAGGCCATGCAGGAGGAAGAACAGCTTGGCGTTACTAGATATGAGTGAAATCAAATCTGTCTGACAGGCCTTTGGGCTGCCGTATTTCTCCTGTGTCAATCGGGAATGTGGGGTTTGACTGATTGGAATGTGCTTCCAACCCAACACATTTATCTGGAGGTTTCTGAGTTAAAGCGTCCTGTTGTTTTCGCTAGAAAGTACAGGCGGTGGTGGTGTACTGTGTCGAGACGGATGATGTTCTGGGGTTCGCCGTTTAGTGTTTTCCGATGACGTTCGGGGGTCTCCCTACGCAGTAACGTACAGGGTTCGTCACGTATTTCACCTGTGTTCATCACCCACCTACGCCCCAGTTATACGGTCATAACGTCCCCCACCTACGCCCCAGTTATACGGTCACAACATCACCCACCTACGCCCCAGTTATACGGTCATAACATCACCCATCTACGCCCCAGTTAAACGGTCACAACATCACCCATCTACGCCCCAGTTATACGGTCATAACATCCCCCACCTACGCCCCAGTTATACGGTCATAACATCCCCCACCTACACCCCAGTTATACGGTCATAACATCCCCCACCTACGCCCCAGTTATACGGTCATAACATCACCCACCTACGCCCCAGTTATACGGTCATAACATCACCCATCTACGCCCCAGTTATACGGTCATAACATCCCCCACCTACGCCCCAGTTATACGGTCATAACATCCCCCACCTACACCCCAGTTATACGGTCATAACATCCCCCACCTACACCCCAGTTATACGGTCATAACATCACCCACCTACGCCCCAGTTAAACGGTCAGGTAATCAGCGACGGACTTCAACGTGCCACAGGCTGTGCAGGCTGTCTAAAGCTGCTTTCTGACGTCTAAACCAACACCCCGGCCAAGACCCTCCCCACCCCCCGCACTTCAAAGGCCTGTGCGGTTGTTGTCGCACCGCCCCACCTTTGTGTTGCCGTTTACCCGGCTAAATCGGAAAGGAGAGGAGAACGAGCAATGACCTTAAAGCAAACCTCGAGTTAGGACTGGTCCCCAGCTGGTGGTGCCTTGTGGGCCTGCAGTGTTAGCTCCAACAGTGGAAGCATGGCGTCGGAGGTTATCGCGCGACTGTGTGTTAAGGGTCCGGTTAAAGACGGGCAGACAGCGTGGTAATTGCATGGTGTTCTGAGGATCTGTGAGCCTCTCCTCAGCGTCTCGCTCTTCCGTTCGGACAGATGCTGTAGGCTCTGTGTGTCGGGGATGTTAATGCGCTCTCCCACAGTGTTCATCATCTGATATCAGGCAGTCTGTAATTGGTTCAGCTCTGGCGGTCTAATGTTGTGAGCTGTGCCCTCCTACCTTTAAGCCCGGTGTGTCCGCGCCCCACCCCAATTCTGGATGGGAGTTTTTGCATGCTGGGTGGGGCGTGCGGGGTGCAGTGGAGAGGAAGGTGCGCGCACGAGCGGGCGGGACTTGACGGTGCCCATCTGGTTGCAAGTCGTCTTGCCCTCCTGGCTTCCTCCTCCTCCTGCCCTCCAGGAGTCCTCCTCCTCCTGCCCTCCCGGAGTCCTCCTCCTCCTGCCCTCCCGGCATCCTCCTCCTCCTGCCCTCCCGGCATCCTCCTCCTCCTGCCCTCCCGGCATCCTCCTCCTCCTGCCCTCCCGGCATCCTCCTCCTCCTGCCCTCCCGGCATCCTCCTCCTCCTGCCCTCCCGGCATCCTCCTCCTCCTGCCCTCCCGGCGTCCTCCTCCTCCTGCTCTCCCGGCATCCTCCCCCTCCAAGGCTTTTCCTCTCCTCTCCCTTCTAATGATGATGGATTGATCTGGTGTGGCGGAAATGACTTTTTAACACCCACGCTTTTGGGGGTTCCCGACCGGCTGTGTTGCATATGCGTGTGTGCATGCATGTGACTTTGTGTGCGTCTGTGTGGGTCCGTGTGTGCGTGTGTGTGTGTGTATGAGAGAGTATTGATATGATTTGGGATCCGAGTGTTGCAACATGCTTTCAGGATGGAGGCCAAAATAGGGCCTTGGCACAGTCAATATTCTCCATAATGGGATGTACCTTCGAAATGACAATGAAGTGTTTTTACGTATGTAAAGTTTATTTTTTTAACACGTGTGAATGTTGTGCTGAGTACGTGCTATCTATAAATGTGTGTGTATTCACGCTGTGTGTGTGTCTGTGTGTGTGTGTGTGTGTGGGGGGGGGGGTTCATGTGGGTGGAGTTTGTGTGCCCTATAAAAGGCTGCTCACAGTGCTAATTAAAAGGCCTTCTGTAGGACAGACCCATTCATCTTACTTATGGCCCAGAGCTGTCACTAACCCACCCGGGGAAGGACTACTGGAGAGTACAGGACACACTGGTATGTGTGTGTGTGTGTATTTTTTAGTACAGGACACACTGGTATGTGTGTGTGTATTTTTTAGTACAGGACACACTGGTATGTGTGTGTGTGTATTTTAGTACAGGACACACTGGTATGTGTGTGTGTATTTTTAGGTACAGGACACACTGGTATGTGTGTGTTTGTGTCAGCGCAAGCAGGTGCCCATTCTGTCTGTATACGCATTTAGATTAAATTTAATTTCGTTGCCTCGCTTTTTTCGGTCGGTTCCACGACCATTTGACGAGAATACGCCTACCCTCAGCAAAAAAAAAAAAAAAAAGGTGATGAGAGCAATTAATGTTGAAGCGAGGTTAAATTAAAGTATGCAGGATTCCCGGATAACAGGACACCTTTATTGGCTGTGATGAATACGTGATACTGGTACTGGAATTCCTAATGTGTGTCTCCGGAGCGAGGTCCTCGTATTCCCCCTGACTCCCTGGATGAACCTACGCTCAGGGCTGCCCTTGTACCCTCCATTTGCCCTCTCATTACCTCGACCGGGGCAGGGTCACTACCAGGGGAGGTGGGGGATTCAGGGGCTGAAGTGGTGACGGGAGGGTTCAGCGTAAATTCTCTTTCCCATAATGCCGCTGGAGTCATTTACCATTGATATTGTTACGGAAGACCCCAGTACAGCGGCTTCATTGATTCGGTGTGAGTGGGTGCGCATTCCCGCCGGCCTGATTGGTGACCTTTGCGCGTGTTTGCGCCGGGACCTCTCTGTCTGCCCGTCTGTAGCTACGGGCAGGCCTCCGTCACGGGCGGGCGGTAACGACCTGCCTATGCACACACCCATCCATCAGTTCATCAGTGTGATTTGACACCCCTTCACCGCTGGCTGGCTGGGTGCGTGTGGGGGGGTGGGCATTATCTGAGGGGGTGCATTGTATTTGCCAGGGGTGAGAGGTGAATGAAAATAGACACAGGGTTCGCAAACAGCATGACTCACTCTTGGGAAATGTCGAGAGATGGGCCCGAGCGCTGAAACGGCGATTCAAACACATTCTGACACACTGACTGATGATGTTTACTACAGAATTGGGTCATCCCAGCTTTTCTTCTTCACCTCGCCAACCTCAGTCTCCACCAGCAGACAACAGAGGAGTTGTACCAGCTGAGAGAGAGCTCAACGAGGCAGCCTTTTTGAAGCCCTGAACGGACTGCAACCGCAGGGAAAGACGCAAAGCCAAAAGATATCAGCAGTAATAGAAAATGGCTTTGTCGACTCGATCAAATCCTAGTCTTCTCGTAGCGTCGGCCAAAAATTTAGCTAGAGACTGCTGTTTTTTCGGTCCCACAAGCTCAGCGGTTGTTGTTGTCTGGTCTCTGTGAAAAGAACGAGCCGCTTCAGCTCAGTTCCTTCCATTATTTATGTTTGTGCCGTTCAGCTAGAGACACCTGCACCGGCGCAGAGTGTGTTTTGCGTTTTTTCGGGATCGAGGTCAAGCCCTCAGCGGGGTTCTGAGAGACACTTGGGGCAAGGGGGTCATCGGAGAGGGACGGGGGAGGCCCAGGCCCCCTCACCTCCACATGAACCGTGAACCACAAAGAGGGCCAGAAAGGGGGCTAGTCTGTAGTGAGTAGATTAAGGCTGGAGCTTGAACATACGGCTGCAGGGCCCCAGACAAATGATAGGGATTTCCTCTGTCTTACTGACACCTGAGCGTTTGCCTGAGGCCTTATCTGGAATCCTCTGAAGGTCTGGGTTCTGAGGGAATGTGCTACCTTCCCCATGCTCTGCCTCATCCCTGATTACTGGGACTGGAGAACCGTCTGGGCTAGTCAGCTTATTACGCCTGTCAACAAAAGGATTACTATTCATTGTGATTGTTTTCCTGCTTCTGGTTACTTCACAAGAAAGCAAAACTTCATGAAACAGCCGAAGTTAAATTATGTTCACATAATTGGAAAAAAATATTATGTTTAGTTTCTGAGTGGAGAGAAATTGCTAAACAAGATGTACTTTTAGCAATTAGCCAATGCATTGTCATTGACAGGGTGGGTTTGTTGGTTGGCATTTAAGACAATGCCATGAGGGCGACATCACTTTTCAAATATTGTTTTGAAATATTGTTAGATACAATCATTGTCAAAGGACAGGATATTTTATAATTATTTGTTTTATGTTTTTTTGTCTTTGAGACATATTTCAGTGGAGCTAAATTGTTTCAACAGTGCAAGTTGTTTCCAGTTGGAGACTGCTAACGGGCAGGTGGAAAGCCGTTGAAGTCTGTTTTCAGACGAGAATGTTTCATAATGTCTGAATCCATGGGGGCAGAGTCCCGTTTTCAATCCAAGAATCTGAATTTGTTTTTTTACACCCGACCTGTTCACAGAGTCTTACCCCGCTATGAGGTGTTCTGCTAGATCACTCACATTGCTAGTGTGTGTCATAATGTACTGAATCAGCCTGGGTCTCTCCACAGGCCGAGCTCCATGTCGTCGACAGGCCTGAGCTGTGGGCCTCACTCAGCATGTGCAAATATGTGTGTGTGTGTGTGTGTTTGTGAGCAGACCGTGGTGTGATGGATGGGCGGGGGCGGGGTTAAAGCGGGGTCATACTGTTTGTTTTGCTCTGTTTAGGTGCGGATTGGGAATGGGACACGGCAAGTCGGGCCCCTGTGATTTAGACTGTGTCTTAATAAGGCCGTTTCGTGACACTCCATCACCATTCTCTGTCAGGGTGGGGGCCTCCCTCTCTCGTTGGTTCTCCTGCCTTTTTCTTTCTCCCTGCTCGTGAGTCCCCTTTGTCTGAGGAGGAAAGGGGATTACTGAAGCGCTACAAAACGCGTAGGCCTAATGATTTTCTGAACAGTTCGATTCCTCTCTTTGATGGCCCCGTTTTGGGTGGAGCAGTGAAAAGCTTTTAACACCCCTGTCTACCACCTGGCAACCCCGGGCCTGTACGTCCAAGACAACTTCTACTATAACTGCTGTCGTGTTCTACTCTCTTTGACCAAATCACAGTTTCTCTCCTGGATGTGAAAAAACACGCGGAGAGAAATCGGAGTTACACGCGCGACAACTCTTCCACACAGGAACAGAAGGATGTCTTAACCTTTTAGCCTTTCTTAACGTCCATTCCATCACTGGGCTCTTTATCCTGATATATGCCGAGACATCCGTCACCAAGGTTGGCCTTATGACCTGCGCCGGTTTCGGTAAAGGACGGTAGCAGTAGGATGGATCACTTATCTGTAATGGGCTGTAACTCAGTGCCGCTGTATGAGGTGGCCTGCTGTTTGGTTCCAATCACATATGTCACTGTGACAGGTCAGGGCAGTCTCAGAACCTGGTCCGGTTTTCGGCTGTGTGTGTAGGAACATACAACCCATTGTTACTCTGACAGAACAGACCTGTCTGTCCTCGGTGGACTGGTCGGTGGACTGGTCACTGGATTTGGCGGTGGGCTGATCGGTGAACTGGTCAGTGGATTTGGCGGTGGGCTGGTCGGTGAACTGGTCAGTGGATTTGTCGGTGGGCTGGTCGGTGAACTGGTCAGTGGACTGGTCAGTGGGTGGATTGATTTCCTGCCTGTTGGGCCCTGTCCGGGGCCTCCCCCGGGTAGGGCCACAGTGTCGCCGGACCCCCCCGTCTCAGTTCCAAGGTGTTACGCTGCTATATTATTGTGCTGGGGGATATGAGGAATGCACTTTCTAACTTTTCTCAGTCTCCTCCAGTTTTACATTTTAGGAGGAGATGAGGTCCTGGTCCACACCTGCGGAGTACCTGGTTTGGGGGGCCCGTTGCTGTCCCTGTCTTCCAACTAAGCTTCTTTCTTCAGAGGTGTAGGTTGAAGGCAGGGAGAGTCTTGTCTGCTCCATATGAATTGTTGGTCTGGGAGCTGCTGTCTCTTACTCTAAGGTGTCTGCATTGTTGATCTGGGAGTTGCTGTCTGTTTCTCTATGGTGTCTGTATTGTTGGTCTGGGAGTTGCTGTCTCTTACTCTATGGTGGCTGTATTGTTGGTCTGGGAGCTGCTGTCTCTTACTCTATGGTGTCTGTATTGTTGGTCTGGGAGCTGCTGTCTCTTACTCTATGGTGTCTGTATTGTTGGTCTGGGAGCTGCTGTCTCTTACTCTATGGTGTCTGTTTTGTTGGCCTGGGAGCTGCTGTCTCTTACTCTATGGTGGCTGTATTGTTGGTCTGGGAGCTGCTGTCTCTTACTCTATGGTGTCTGTATTGTTGGTCTGGGAGCTGCTGTCTCTTACTCTATGGTGTCTGTATTGTTGGTCTGGGAGCTGCTGTCTCTTACTCTATGGTGTCTGTTTTGTTGGCCTGGGAGCTGCTGTCTCTTACTCTATGGTGTCTGTATTGTTGGTCTGGGAGCTGCTGTCTCTTACTCTATGGTGTCTGTATTGTTGGTCTGGGAGCTGCTGTCTCTTACTCTATGGTGGCTGTATTGTTGGTCTGGGAGCTGCTGTCTCTTACTCTATGGTGTCTGTATTGTTGGTCTGGGAGCTGCTGTCTCTTACTCTATGGTGGCTGTATTGTTGGCCTGGGAGCTGCTGTCTCTTACTCTATGGTGGCTGTATTGTTGGTCTGGGAGCTGCTGTCTCTTACTCTATGGTGTCTGTATTGTTGGTCTGGGAGCTGCTGTCTCTTACTCTATGGTGGCTGTATTGTTGGTCTGGGAGCTGCTGTCTCTTACTCTATGGTGTCTGTATTGTTGGTCTGGGAGCTGCTGTCTCTTACTCTATGGTGTCTGTATTGTTGGTCTGGGAGCTGCTGTCTCTTACTCTATGGTGTCTGTATTGTTGGTCTGGGAGCTGCTGTCTCTTACTCTATGGTGGCTGTATTGTTGGTCTGGGAGCTGCTCAGTTGAAGTCTCGTCTGCAGCCAGGGTGTCAGCTGCAGTAGTAATTGAAATAGAATGCAATCGGCCGACCCCTCACCCGGAACAGGCAGGTTCACTGTGCCACATCCACACTTTCACGCCACACTGTCTCTGAATAAACTGTATGGGAGCAGTTAGTCTCCTTCCAACCCCGTCACATTCATCTTCTCAGCTTCACTTGGTTTACTAGTTTCCGGGATGTCAACAACATAAAATTACCATGTAAAGGGAGCCTCAGAATTTTGTGTCATGTGGGGAATGTTGTATGTTTTGTGTGTTTTGTATGTCTGTGTGTTTTTGTTTGTGTTCACAAGAGAAACAGGACGACAGCAAGAGAGCCTGTTTGAGCGCTTGGTATGAGTAGGCGCTCAGTAATTCATTCTAGATAAGAGCTATATGACTAATGGAAATATACAGGTACTAGTGTGTTGTCACAGAGGCACCTGATATCAGCAAAAGACCCCAATGACTGACTCCAACAGACCCCAGTGACTGACTCCAACAGACCCCAGTGACTGACTCCAACAGACCCCAGTGACCGACTCCAACAGACCCCAATGACTGACTCCAACAGACCCCAATGTCACAAACACAGCTGAATTATACCTGTCTTAAGAACTGTCCTCATAATCTTTAAGAGTGGAGGATTTATTAATTGATTCAGTCTACATTAGGGATAATGACTTCCGGTGAAGGGATTTATCTCTGGTGTAGGCAACTTTTGGATTTCTCATCCTGTGGTAACAGACAGTCCTCTATCTGGGCAGCTGAATGTTTCAGTTTGTATCCTGTCCTAACCAGGCCACAGTGTTTTGATTAGCTCCGTACAGTGATCCATGGATGAAAGCATTCCCATCATGCATTTCCCTGGGGATGTGGTCTCTGTATGCCTCAGCCTCCTGCCGGGGGAGATGTGGGAGATTCCAGAAAGACCTTTAAACCTCAATGAGAAGTGAGGATGAGGGTGGGTAATGAAAATATGACAGCGGGGAGAAGCTTCCAGAACCAGCAGAAATATGTCCCCATCAAAGGGAAGGTTTCCCTTTTTCCTCTCTTCATCTTTTATGTATTTTTCCCAGACAAAAGCGTACTTTTCAGCTGTATTTCTGACGGATGCCTTGGTGATAATTAGCTTTAGGATAACACAGGGGGACGGTAAGAGGATGTTGTCCTTTCAAAGGAAGGCTCTAGAAGGAGGAAGCTGGAGACTCTTGGCCCCTGCTGGAGATTATTCTGGTCAGTCCTCTCCTCTGTCCTTATAGATCAGAATGAGAGAGGTCTTCCTCCTCTTTCTCCTCATTTTGCTTGTTCGTCGTTGACCGTACGTCGCCGCACCCTTTCATTTAGGAGGTGTAAGGCTCTGTCATTACATGGGAGAGCGAGGCGGCGGGGGGGTTGTGTGAATGCAGTAGTTATGTCCCCACCCCCTCTCCTAACCCCAGATGCAAATGTCTGCCTCGTTAATGGAGGGTTCCCTAATGCTATCAGCAGCTCCTTCGATCCTCTCTTAGCGCTGTCTTTCCGGACCTTTCCATGGCCTTCTAAGGGGAACAAACAGAGATGCAGGAACCCGTATTTAAGTATTTCACATCTCTCTAATGTAGTATTTTCCCCTTGAGCAGCTGCCTGGTACAGTTCTGCATCGGTTCGTTCCCCCGTGGATTAACCACAAATAAATCACTCATCAGGGGCAATAAAAACATTATTTCAGGGCCCCAGGTCCCCTTGCGGTCCAGAACTATTCTTTATATTAAACTATTTGGGGTTGGAAATGTTTTGTATAGAGATTTTTTTTGTTCTGAGAGGTGAAACATTGTCAGCGGCGACACGCCGTGATGAGAAAGTGGTGGAGGGACTGCCCCCCCGACCTGACAATAACGTGATGCCGGGAAAGCTAACTAGCAATGCTACTTTTCCAACTTTCTGGTTTTTTTTGTCTGGAAATGGTTCAGCTCTGGGAACTAAATCTAACCGGTTGGGCCAGGATGCGTAGGAAAATCCTGGTGCTGTCTCAGAAGAAATGCCTACGTCACATTGAAGCATGCAAAAAAAGGAAATATTCCTTTAAATTCAACAAATGAAAGCAAATGAAAGCCAACGTAAGCGTTTAAACGTGACCATTAAAACTTGGTAAAAGGTGAGAATTCATCTCTTTAAATAGTTTTCTTTGGTGTCTGCTGTTTACCCACTTCATCACTAGCTAGTTCCCTTTAGATAGCATGGTCAGAAAGAGCCACCTTGCATGGCTGTTTAATATTGACTCATATAGACAAGCTCAACACTGTGTAACAGGTACATTTAAGTCAGGTCATGGACACAGATTCAGTCTGGTCAGCTCTGTGTGTAGACAGGTGATAAATGCGTTTCTAACTGCTTTTGAAACGACTTTTTAGTTTTGCATATTAGTCACCAAATTACATGGGTATCTCCTGGTTAATCATTGGCATCCTTGACTTTTTCCACTCAGTTTATTATGCTTGATGCATTGTGTCCTTGTCGAAGCGTGTGGACATGTTTGTTTTCACATAGTCCAGTTCGCATTGACGCTTTATGATGCTTTGTGACCAACCTTCTGTTCCTCTCTTTCTCCAACCACCTACATATCCCTCAGTACTGCTGTCTGTATTCAAAGAACATTTAACACAACTGTGTGTGGAATGGAACATAGCCCTTTGGTCTCTTGTTGTACAGTGGGAGGTTTTTTCATTACGTAGCCCCCACCCCCCCACCCCCCATAGCCAAGCCCTCAGTGTGATAAATCCCCATCACCTGCTACGCTCCCTTTCATTGATTGATCAGTCGGAGGCCCTGAGTGGCCGTGGAGCTCCATCAGGAGGACCCAGGTTCAGTTAGCTCTTTTTTAGGGAAGACTTGATGAAATCTCGTTCTCTTCATCGACCCCCATCTCCCCACCCAACCCCCCCCCCACCCAGCTCCTGCCTTTCTTATTCTACTCCTGCCTTTGTCTGCTGTTTTGATGCCGTCCTCCGAGTAACAATGAAGGAGGTTGAATTATTACGTGCGTGCGTGTCTGCATGAAACACAGGTTCAGGTGATAAATGTCTCCTCTAGCTTTTGGGAGAAGAAAAGATCCGCTGACAGCAATAGCTTTTTTCCTGCTACCAGAATTAGACTGCCTTGATTTATAAGAGCCTAGTTCCTAACATCCTCTCAGTCTTTGTGCTAATTTTTATTAATGTCTTCATTTGTTATCCTCATCAGCGCACTATATAAACCTATTAATACAGAAGCCATCACAATTCCTGCCACGATGCCATTCTTTAGGCCACTGACCTAAAACTGACTAGAGCTTGTTGTCATCAGTCCATATTCCACGGTGTACAAGAGAAAAATATAGGCCGTTGGATTTACTTTAAGTGTAGCTTTGGAGTTTAGAAGCCAGTGGTGTGGTTTTGAGAACCCAACCGTATATTATTAGAGAGATTAGGATTGAAAGACACAGACGAATGCGGAGAAAGACATATACAGATAGACATCACAGGACCGGCCAGAAACACAGCGGAAGGCGGGATGGGGAAAGGGGGAGAAAAACGGTATCAAACCCAGTTACAAAACATGGAGGTCTTCGACTCCTCTCCTTAGGGACAACCAGACATTTCACATTTTTGTTCTAGCGCTGAACACGCTTGATTCAATAAATAAGGGCTTGATGATTAGCTGACCGGTCTAATCGGGTGCACTCGCTCTGAACTACATCCAATACAGATAGGGCTGCTGGTCCCTGAGGAGGGGGTTGACCACCTCTGGAATGACTGCCTGGGCTTGGTGGCGGCGGTGGGAAGTAGTGCAGCGCAGATTGACTGGTTCCGACTGTGCGTCATTGTTCCGTTGGCGTGTCTTTGTGTCCGGCGATGCACACCAAAGGGCGGCACACACAGCTGGAACAGCGGAGCACGACAGGAATCCTCCCTCGGGCATCGCAGGAAACCGTCCCTACCAGCGCTGTGCACGGTGCTAACACAAATACGCTCTGTTTCTGACACAAGCATCTTGTTCAGTCAGACTTGCTGGTTGGTTTTGAAACTTGTTTGGAACAACTCAGAAGACGGATAAACAGCTAGCTAACTTTAACCAGCATCTTAGCAAATCCCCACTTGTTTACTGTTACTGTTGAAAGAGATAACAAGCATGGTCACAGGGAGGCGTTTTGAGCAGGTGGAGCTGTGGATATTGAAAGCACAGATGACGCGTCATCAGTTGCTGTGGTAAAAGTCGCTGTTCCTGTGTTTTAAATGTAGCCTTCATAAACCTCTGCGGCAGTAGGACTACACATGGCAACCAACAAGGCCAGTCCGTGCCAGCACGGAACATCATGGAATGGTTTAAACTGGGCAAAGGGTAATAGCCATTAGCTGTGTAAGCACTGCTAACAGGCCAAGCTAACACGATTCCCCCACACCTAACACAGTTCTGCTTGCTCCGTAAACAGGGTCGTGGGCTATGGAGCAACTTGGTTGTGTTCTGTGTGTCTAAGTGGTGTTAGTAGAGTGGACCACGGGGACAGAAGACTGATGACTGTCCTTTACCCATTGAGCTTAAATCATCACTCTGACTTGATCACCCTACCCCTCCTACATGGCCAACCAGACCACTAGCCCCCTCTACCTTCATCCGACCCCCCCTGCCGGCCACCATTTAAGAGGCTCGATAACCCCGGACTGCTGATCAAGCATCAGGGCCCATCCCAGGTCAGAGTGGAGTACCTCTTGACCTCAGGCTGGTTATCTCCAAATGATGATGTATTAAAACACAAAGCCGACTAATGGCTCTGCACTCTCAGTGCATTTCACATCTGGGCCGGCCTTTGATCATGGGGCCACCCGCCGCACAGCCCTTCATATGGACACAGGAAGTGGTGGTGAAAAGAGGTCAGGGGTCGCGGTTTAGCGTGTGAAGTGGAACTGTGGCTAATTATTGGTTCGCTTTGGCCCTTTGTACTGGGAGCCAGCTGGAAGGCTCTGTGGCACCAGAGACTGAGGTCTTTAATATCCTGCACGATTGCCGTGTTTCCTCAGTGTTTCCGAGTTGTTTTCTTTTATCGAAGAGGATAGGGCGCATTCCTGGAAGACAGAAATGCAGGCTGGGTCTTTGATGCTCATTGGGCATGTTGCTCTGCACCCTGAGAGTAGATTGTATCAGCCGGCCAGGTCGGAGAATGGAGTTGCGTGGCCTTCAATTGTGCTGTCTAGCTTCTTCATAGACTGTAGTTGTGTCCTAAACTGGATTTGGAGCAGGCCGAGTTCCGACTGGTGCGGTAGTCCTGTCCTTTCTGGTGACTTGTTTGAAAAAGAGGGATTCTGTGTCTGAGTGTCTGTGCGAAGAGCCCTGTCTCCATTCCTGTGGTAGACAAAACAGCCGGGCTAACCAAAGAATCCACTGTTTTGACACGACTTGGCCGGGACAACCTGGTGCTCTTTTAGAGCAGAAAAACCTTCAATTTGGCTTGACTTAAGTTAGACATTTAGGATTGTCAGGCATTTCTAGAGTAAATGAACAAATAGGCCTAGTCTGCATTGTTTAGAAGATGGTTTATGATGGAAGCTTTTAATCAGAGCATGGTGGTCGTGGTTCGGGTGTGACGCAGGTGTGGCTCACCACAAATACTTTTATTGGAAGTTTACTTCTTGGAACTGATGTATTAAATTGCTTGAGTATTTCAGGCGTCCTAATTGTATTTTATACCGGATGAATGAATAAGGACTTGTTTGATAGTGATTGTGGTTGAGTTTTTGATCAGTGCCAGCTTTTAACCACAAGATACAGTCAGACAAAGAACCGTTTTTAAGGCAATGAGTCACATTATAAGCAATATACACCTAACAGCCTATTAAAGCCTAGTAAAAATGAGAAAATTAGTTGCAGAATGTTTGAAGAAAAAAATACAATAAATACTTTTTCAAAAACTGCCATTATGGGATTGATTCAAAATGACTGACAAATGTTTTTTCAGATGTTGATCACAAAACAACTAAAAGTGTCAACCTGAACAATTAATGAAGGTATTAAAGCCAAGGAAACAGCACCTTTTAACATAATAGTGGGGTTGCATGCATCTTTTAACATGGAATTAGTTATCTTTTATCTGGGTGGGCTAGAACACTTGTATGATACCACTCATAACCATAAGCTGTTCAGGGGGATAAATCTCTTTCAGAGGAGGGGCTGACGCTGAATATATCCTCCTTGGTCTCCTCGGTTTACCACTGAATATCATCTTAACTCACTTTGACAAGTCTCTTTAATAGAGAAAAGGATAATTATACTCAGCCTCAGATTAAATGACTCTGAACCTCACCAGCATTGGCAAAGGCATAGAGAACTATTCCGGGTTGCCAGTGATTCATTGTTTATTAAATGGTATCTCATTAAGTCTAATTCAGCCAAAGGTTTTTTCTGGATTGTTTGGACCCTTCATGGTTATAATCAGGCATATCTTTTAAGCTCGCTGTCAACTCAGCTTGTCAGGTGATGCTAGTTGTTCGGTGTTCCTTCTGTCCTTCAGCTCCAGAAATAGTCTCTCCTGACTAGCAATTTGGATGTGGTTATTAGTAATTCTGTCTGTCTGAACTGTATTTACTGTGAGGCTGGGAGATGTGGCTGCATGTTTACTGGCCAGACACTATGTGGTCTATCTCCGTCTCTAACTTTCTGTCAATCTGTCCGTTGACAGACTCTCTCTATTCATCTCCATCTCTCTGTCTCTCTTTTTGTGTGGCTGTCTGTCTCTTTGTCTTTCTGTCTGTCTGTGTTCCTGTGAGTTGAGGTTACACTAGGTCTGTGGCATGGTTCACTCTAATTGGCCCAGTGTTATGCTACAGTACGGTTCTTCCCAGTCCTTCCAGCCTCCCTCCCACTCCTCCCAGCCTCCCTCCCACTCCTCCCAGCTTCCCTCTCACTCCTCTCTGCCTGGCTGGATAATTGGCTGCTCTGTCCAATCCCCTCCCTTGTCTTTCTCTCTCTCTCCGCCCCCCCGCTGCATTCTTACCACTCCCCAACCAAGCCAGGAACTCTCCATGGATCTTCTATTGACTACCCGATCAAAAGGAATGCACAGTCCCTTGTACCAAACTGGACTCCCACTGTTCTCCATGATCAGACGCACACACACAAAAATACATAGTATGAAATGCTATTCTTCGTATTGTATATAAGGGGTAACATTGAAGTTACTTCACCTATGGGGGTCCGATCCCCTTGCAAAAAGAGATGCACACCGCGCCAACTTCCCTAACCAATGCACGGACGCCAGTGTTCATTTCGTCAACAAAAATTGTTTTCAGTGGTAGTTGACGAGATGATAACTGACTAAATACAAACAGAAAAAAGAAAAACAACATATAAAATACTTTCCATTTTGGTTGACAAAAACGAGACTTGACAAAATTATCTTTGTGACAAAAGTCTTATATAACTACCATAGCTGGAAAGGAGGATTTTGGACAGAGAGGTTCTCAGTATTAGTATTAGTATTTTTGTCATGATGAGCTTTCAGTCAACAAAAGACTTCTGAAACTCCATCATCCCAATATACACGCACAGGCGAAGATCATGGTGTGGTGCCTGGAGGCGTGGGTATACCCTAATTTGTTAACTATCAATAAAAATATATATATATTTTCTCCGCTCGTTCTTACATTTCAAACGGATATTTCCATCCATCTCAATTAAACTGCTCAAACAATAACGCGTGTGCAGCATGGATTTTCCACTGGCTAATTACATTTTGGAAATTCCACGCTTATCCATAATTTTTTGCTTAGTGCACAACACAAAGCAAACATTTTTTATGTACTGTATAATTGTAGGCAATATCAACATTGTAAGTGAAACATTATGATATGTTCCATTAGCCTTATTTTCTATGGTGATATGTTTACTATCGGTTAGTGAGGCAATAGAGAAAAATCTGTGATTGAACTAAAATGTGGCTAAAACATTTTGGTGACTAAAATGGCTCACTGTTTTCCTAATTTCGACGATAACTAGACAAAATCATTATTCGAATGGTAAATACGTGACTATAACAAGATATTTTATTCAAAATGACTAAGACTAGACTAAATATAAAAGGGGGGGGTCCCTGTATGGAAATGTTCATAAGGAGGTTTCCAAATCAAAATCTTCCCAGCTTCAACCACCGCCGCAGTCCTCCAGAAATCACGGTCCAGGTGTGTCTCCTTCGCTACGAGCAGGAGTCCTCCGTCTGTCTTAAGACACGAGAGCACAAAGGAGGAAGGTGAAAACGGAGCACAGACCTTGCAGTCACGGCCCAGGCATAGAGGGAGGGATTTAGTCCTTGTGACACTGAGAAGAACCCCCCCTTCTACCAGACAGATCCTCGCTAGTAGCCTGCAGTCAGGGAACTGGCCTGTTGACCTCTGGGAAAGGCCCGTTGGCTCCAGACTGAGAGACGTTGTCAGCCCGCCTGTGTAGAACACCTCTATTAGGAATACCCAGCATGCTTGGGCCTTTCTAATCACGAAGAATACAAAACAAAATCTCCAGAGCTGAGGATTCAGTCGCTATACTAGACTCACATTCACCGAGCTGTGACGACCTGTCACGGCTCTCTAACACACACACTCACACACACCACAGAAACCACACACGCAGCTCAGTCGCATTCTGCTGGCGCTACATGTTCACCGGTCTAATTTCCCTCCGTTGAGGTCGGCCTATGGCAGAGCGCCCGATGAGACAGCTGGTTGGACCTCTGTCCGGTCATGTGCCACCAACAATCTTAAAGGATTTTGTGTGTTACCTTGTTTTATATTCTTTTTCAAATGGTGCACATCTTCTCCCAGGCACAGCAGCTGGAACAGTGGGAGAGGCTCTGCTGTTCGCTCATTTCAGTGAGTACAGTAGGCAGTCCATGGCCTCATTGTTGAAGTGCGGTAATTAATGCCACTTAACTTACACTAACTAAGGGGAGCTCAAACTGTCTCTGGAGCCGGTCTTGGAAGCAGCTGAGGACAAGCCAAGACCTAGAAACCAAAGACAAATAACCCAAGATTTTGCCGGCCTCTGAAAATGTACAATGACACAAGCCATCTGTGTGCGATTTAGCTGGACTGTTTTGTCATCCCGTTCCCTGCGAGGTGGCCCTCTGAGAGAGAGAGGGAGAGAGAGAGAGAGAGAGAGGGAGAGGTAGGGAGGTAACATTATCAGTACAGACCGCTGAAACACAGCTACCGTTCAGATGGGGGAGGAAAGAGGGAGGGACCCCAGAGATTTGCTCGCTGAGAGACGGAGGTCAACAGCGGAATACAAATAGGCTTTTATTTCCCACCTGGAGCTTTGAGAGAGTGAGACAGCCAGCTGTGCTCTCCCCTGCCCTGCCCTACCCGTCTGCCTGACTGCCTGTCTGCCTGCCTGTCTGTCTGTGGCTGGTGGCTGAGAACCGAGAGCTCATTAGGGGCGCCAGGAACAGTGGAGAGACAGGCGCGAAGAGGCGAGGGATGGAAGGTGTTCAGACTTATCTGGAATTGGTGTTTTAAGACATAATGATGCTTGTGGTACTGCACTGTGTTCCCTCACGCTCCTGTCACGGCGCTTAGACATGCTCTTCACGTTACCTCAGGGAGACAGTTAGCCGCTCTTTGATGGGGCTGTAAACGTCAACACCCACCTCTTGGCCAAATGACACGTCCACCTCTTACCCTGTGGGTTAATATCCACGGCAGCGCAAGGAAACATCCTCCATTTATCCAGTTGCGTTGAGGCGTGTGGCGCCGGAAAGCAGCTATATTTAAGAGGCATTGAGTAATGCTGCTTTTCAATGTTTCCAACAGACAATGGCATTATGGAACAGTAGAGAGACATGGACTTCATCTACTGACCAGAATAGATGAAACCACATCCATTAGGCTTCAGCTTTGTTGCGTGTGTGTGTGTGTGTGTGTGTGTGTCGGGGTGTGTGTGTGTGTGTCGGGGTGTGTGTGTGTGCGTTCCACTTCAGAGCAAACATCTGAGGACCCGATGACCCCAGTAGGAAAGATTCCAGCTTAAGGGTGGAAAACTTACGGTTGGGCATAATGTTGAGTTACTTTGGGTTAGTGTGAGGCATTAGGGCTATGTTAGGTTGATGCGTGAAGGTTCGATTATTGAGTTTAAGTTTAGGGTCCCCAGATGGATTGAAAAACAACCCACTGAAATACCTACACACTGATTAATCTACCCTAGTCAGAATGCAAAGTCCTTTTGGCCCAGTAACCTTGACAGCATAATGGAGAGGGTTAATCTTAAATGGGGGGGGGGGGGGTATTAAGGATGGAATAATGAAGAATGGAATAAGAAATAAAGGAGTGAAGGATGGTTGTCGATGAAGAGGGGAGGAAAAGACTTGTGGGATGGAGGAGGAGAGAGACAGGTGATTATTCACCAGTTACAGGTAGAATATGTGCATATATCCTATTTATTTCTCCCCCTCTCCTGACACACATTTGTGCAAGGACGTTTGTGCAACACACTCTCACGTGCGCAACTAATAAAAGGGATGTGTCTTTTTGGCTACAAATTGCCTTGGTTGGAATTCTGAATTTCACGCGCTAACAGGCTGTCTGGTTTTAACCAGCTGAAGAAAATGTTGCTTCTCCATGGATTTTATGTTTGTATGGATGCCGTCTCTTGTATAAGACTGGCCGTTTTTTTCTGCATAGGGAAGATTCACAAACAGAGCAGGAGGAGAAAAGAAAGTCGCAAATGAGGGCCAGGTGTATGGCCGATCAATTTCACGGCCTTTTGTTTGGCGAGGCTGCCTGCTGAAGGAGACTGTGGTAATTGGGACGCCAAGTAATAGTTTCCCGGCATTCATTCATTTTTTTTGGACACACACATACATCACAACTCATACACCATGACTCATACACCACAACCCATACATCACAACCCATACATCCACACCCCATACATCCACAACCCATACATCACAACCCATACATCCACACCCCATACATCCACACCCCATACACCACACCCCATACACCACAACCCATACATCACAACCCATACATCCACACCCCATACACCACAACCCATACATCACAACCCATACACCACACCCCATACACCACACCCCATACACCACAACCCATACATCACAACCCATACATCCACACCCCATACATCCACAACCCATACATCCACAACCCATACACCACACCCCATACACCACACCCCATACACCACACCCCATACACCACAACCCATACATCACAACCCATACATCCACACCCCATACACCACAACCCATACATCACAACCCATACATCACAACCCATACACCACAACCCATACATCACACCCCATACACCACACCCCATTCACCACAACACATACACCACAACACATACACCACAACACATACACCACAACCCATACATCACACCCGATACACCACAACCCATACATCACAACCCATACACCACAACCCATACACCACAACCCATACACCACATCCCATACATCCACAACCCATACATCCACAACCCATACATCCACAACCCATACATCCACAACCCATACACCACAACCCATACATCACAACCCATACATCACACCCCATACACCACAACCCATACACCACAACCCATACACCACAACCCATAGACCACGATGGTGACAGATAGGCAAAGCAATCTGGCATCTCCTGGTAACCCCCAAATCTCCTTTAACCTTTTCTAGTTCCCCTTCTCTCAATCGAGCCCAGTCCGTCTATAGCTTGTTGACATTTGCCAGATACGCTGTCTGCTGCCGGCAGAACCAGAGGGTTAAAAGGAGACATTATTAAAGAAAATAACTTTGCTCCACAGTGCCATGGCTTAGACAGGTGAACCGTCAGCAACTCAATTTCACCTGCCCCTTCTATCTCTCGCCACCAGCTTAATGTCTCACACAAAACAAAAGTATCATTACCATAAAATAGAGTAAGAACTTGGGCTGGTTTGAACATTGACTAGTGTGACGAGGCCTACCATGGATGAGTTTAGAAGGTCATACTATGTTTCCTGTGCTGGCCTTCTTCATATGCCGTTAACTCTGTCATTTGGAATGTATTTAATACTTAAATGCTACTATATGTAGATGGTTTGAAGTATATTTAAATGAATAAAAATGTCTGTAGATCTCATAGACCTCAGCTCTAGGAAAACACTAACGTGATGTGGATAAAGACCCAAACAGTAATACCTTGTCTTGGCCCGTATTACAGGAACGGTTCCATTCAGTTACTTGGTTTTCCACATATTATGGTTGGAGGATTTCAGGATGTCCTTCTCATTCCTTTCCCGATTCCAGGAATCCTTCATCTGGGATTTGAAAGAAACCTTATTGAGGACTATGCAACTATATTCAGGAGAGCCAAGTACACTTCCAGTATAGTCTCCTTCTCTCTTTTAGATTTGACACGGATATAAAGGAACGTACCCTGTGTCATTCAGCAGTATTGCGATGTTTCATTATACCAAATGTTTTGGAATGACAATATGTAAGGAACTCCTGGGATCTCATTATCGCAGATAAGGAACACAAGGTATCAGTCAATCAAAATGGTTTGGATCATTGGGATCATTGGGATCATTGAGGGGTAACCGGTTTCACAGTGCGTTCGTTTTGAATGAGTTTGTAATGTGTTGGGTTTCCAACACTTTACAAAACAAATGTGGTGTGCTTTTAATTCATTATAATTATAAATATGATGTACTTAACATTAATTCTATGTACATTTCTTGCTCTTTAACTGATGTACAATATACTATCAAAAAGTACCCCCCAAAATAATATTCTTAAATCTTAACCGGATAGTAATAGTTTTTAATTGTAAGTACATCTTTTTAATTGCTTTAAGATAATTCAGATAATATATCCATCACAGAAATATATTTATGTGCATATATATTTGTTTTGCATTGAGATGTTTGATAAAAAATGTGTGTGGTTCCGTTTGGCAGAGGCTTTTGCAAACTCATATGAGTGCTCCTGGGAATCAAACTCCCCTTTCCTGGTGTTGCAAGCCCAATTCTCTAGCAACTGTGTAACAGGGAACCACCGTTAGACGTTCTTTCATATGATGTATGTAACCTGTTTGGCACAACCTTCTGATATAAAAACCCTCTACTCAAGACCTAATACTAATATTTAGTCTAAATATTTTATAATATAAAAGAAATTGCACTTTAGACTATTATCCAACGTAGACACTGAGAAAGTGGGCAAAACATTGCCGGATATCTCCACTAAGTATGCACACACACACACACACACACACACACACACACACTCACAGAGGTACATAGCTTTCATATTCTCAAAACTCACTTTCACCACCTATTTCTCTTTCCTTAATGGAGACAATTACTCTTTGAAACGCCTGCGTCGCTGCACAGTATGGCTAGCTCATTGAAATGGTAATTCTGTTGTTTTTAATAGCGGTCTCTCTATAATGAAGTGCTGGATAGAATTTTTCCAGACAAATTGCAGTCCATGTGAGTAGATTATATTAATGTGAGGTGTACAGGGATTGTCATGTCTGAGTAGCTGATGTGGGGTTAGAGTCCCAGTATATAATTACACAGTCTCATCCGTGATTGGCCCGTGTTTGGCTAGTTGGGTCGGTAATAGGAAGTGTGAGATGTTATCTCCACAGGGTGCAGAGAAACTGTGTCAGTGTGTTAAAGTGATACTGAGGTACTAAAATTACTGTACCTCCCGTCACCAAACCCCCATGGAGTGATGGCATGTTTCTTTCACCAATGAGCTTTGTTCATTATTCTTGGCTAGATGTACAGAGGACCATCACACTGAGCAAATGTAGCGTGTCTTTAAATCTAGACAGTTGAAAATTCTCTCTACACCATAGTGATGATTATGGGATTAAACTGGGAGAAAAACATGTTCAAGCATGCACAAGGGATGTGACAAACGGACAGTTTCGTTAACTTTTAAAGCAACATTTTGTTCTCAGCTTTCTAAACAATAATGATACATACTGTATAACGTTCTAGGTGAATTGGCAGATGTAGTGTGTTGTGCATTAGGTTAGAGCCTCCGTGTGGGATAAATAAGGATAAAACCTGTCTGGCTAATCAAGTAAGGTTGGAATTAAAATGACATAACTCAAAGTTAAGACATGTTGCAGCAATAACCAGCTAGGCTTGTCACTGACCTAATAATTTGAATGGAGCTGGGTGGTTTGAAAAGGTACAGTCACATCTTGTTTTCTAAATTTGACTAGTGTTGGCATTAGATATCTATCCTAGCCTTATCTCGGGTTGAAGGAAGTCAACTGACATTATGATACACTGACTAACGGGGGGAGACCTATTTCTAACTCTATGCACGAGACAAACTTCTGTGGACTACTTGTCATTCTAGAATATGATCTGGTCCATTTACCGAGATTCAGTGTCTCTCCACTCTGGTCAGTCACACATTCTAGACCTCCCTACCCAGCATCCCTCTTCCTGTTACCTCGCTGACCCCAGACAGGACGCCGACCAGACAGACGCGGAGGGGTCACTGTCTCCGTTCAGGACCACAGGGAGAGGTCAACAGTCACGGGTAACCTGGTGCACCTCCTCTACAGATGACCCTGGATCTGTCGAACCGCATGAGAGAGCCACTGGGGTGGGGCTTAGGAGCGGAGAGCATTCCGGGGAGGAGGAAAAGGGATAGAATGACACGGGAAAATGTGGGGGTTGCTGGTGACACGGGTAGTCTCAGGTTGTGCCACTGAACGGCGACGCCAACCTGGGAACAACAGTGTCTTTGGTATCAATCCGGGTCACTAAGCTGATAGCGGGATCTTGTTCCTTCCCCACGTCCCCATGATTGGTGTCCGGTTAGGCTAGCTGAGTGTTCTCGGGAATGTCTTTAAAGTAACCGAGGCCTAGTTCTCTTTCCTTTCTTAGCGGTTTGTCTTTGGTGAACAAACGTTCGATTGGGAGAGCAATTGGGAGTGAGCGGATTACAGTAAATAGAGGAGGTAGCCCGTCCTGTCCCCGGGCCAGCTGCACAGCTTTGCAGTGCATTGTGTAGCCAGTGCTGCTAATCGGCGTCCCGTCTTGCTTCATTTGTGTTATCTCCCAGCACCGTGGAGCGTTTCTGCCATTGATTTTCAGAGATTGAATTAAGTGCATTTTGTGCTTGATTACATCCAGAGAGCAGAGAGAGATGACGCTTACTGAAATGAAATCAACTCAAGACGTGCACATGGATACACACAGAGACACATACTTATTTTATTTTGCCCTTTTTGTTACAAGTCCATACTGGTAACAATGCTATTATCCAGAGAGGAAATAACACAGTCTACCGACTGTGAATCAGCATTGGGCTGACGGACCAATGCCATGGGAACTACCAGAGCTGAGTGTCAGCCAGTCCGTAGACGCGTCAGAGGCCCGGGCTGCCCAGTAGCAGGTCACTCCCATCAGATGGAGGGGGCCGGACACAGGATCACCATCAGTGTCACACTTCCTTAAGCTCATTATCTCAGTGTGTTGGTGGAACCCTGTGAAGTCTGCAGCAGAATATTCTCCCAGAATTCCCTTTGCTCCAGGACAGGAAGGGGCCAAATAGGAACCAATTAGCTTTGATTTCAGGCCCATTAGAGGCTTTTCTTCAGCCACATTTCACTGGATGCTATCAGTTGGGAAGGGATGTCCGGGTAGGAGAGGGACTCCCCATGGAAGACAATGGCTTGCTTGTTGTCTGTCTGGTCTAAACAAGTGTATTAACACTGTTAAGCCCTCATAAGAGTAAATAAACCAAACTCTCGGTAAGCTAAATGTAAGGGCCAACAGCCAGATACAATTAGAGGGAAGGCAATGTGTTCTTATGGGAGCTACTAGACACAGTGTTCCTTTTGCCTGTTTTGTTTTGGACTGATTGAATAGAACAGACTCGTAAGCAGTGTTTGTTGTTGCTGGGCTTAGGGATATAGTTGGCCAAGTTGCTAGGTCTTGAGAGCTTGTTGAAGTGGGGTACAGAGGGGCAGGGAGGGCTTGGGCTGCTCTGAATAGGAAATTGAAAAGAAACAGAACATTCAGCGTTGGGTTTCAAGAAATAATAGCTATGACTTAAACGGGGGGAGACAAAATGGAGCAAACACCAGAATATACCGTTTTACACTTGGCTCCGAGAACAAAAAGGAAAAAGGGGTAGACCAGACATTTCTAAAATGAGCCATTTCATAGACAACGACTCACACACACACTTCAGTAGATGAATGAAAATATTGCCTCTGTAAAATAATCATTCTTACTGCTGGTTTAGTGGGTGTAAATGTGTTCATATCTGTGTAAGAGCACTGTCCCCAGTAAAGAAAGAAACAGGGAAAACCGCAGTCTGTTCCCAGATTGTGTCTATCTTTTCATCCCTCGACTTTAAAACTGTGGCTATTTTAGATTCTGGTGTAGTCCTGTCACGAGAGATCCAACCGTGCCGGCCAACCTGAAATCGGTCCCTGTCTGTTTGCCAACCGTTGACCCGGCCGAGCCCCCATCCGTACCCCGATGTTTCCACTCGACAGACTCTACGATGCTGTTGTTAACAGCCGCGGCGCCTGCGTAGCCTTCAGTTTAGAACAGCTCGGTGGGGTTCCCCCGACGAGCACCAGGGCACCGAAGCTGACGATCAGTGGACTTACAGGAGGCCAGATGGGACATATAGAATAACCTCCTCCCTGAGACGTCCCAGACCGCCGTCTTTGGCTCGGTGCGGACGTGTTTGGCGCCTGCTTCGAAGACGGCGAGTGTGCACGCGTGCCCTAGTCGCTGAACGAGCGTTGCACCTAATCTGTCTTTATTTCATTTTCTTTCTCATTGCTGGAGTTATTACGGACAAACTGAAACACACTGAGCCAGGAAATGAACTTTTCATGGATTTTATCCCGCTGTTCCCTGCTTGGATGTTTGCCTGTGGTTGCTGTACGGACCAGAGGCAGCGCTGGAGCCGGTAGCCAAGGCAACGCACAGTTAGTGCGTCTTAAGAGGGTTCACCGGGGTCATGACCCTCAGATCTAACAGAAGCTTTACAAGCCTCAGGCGCTGAAGCTACAGTGCAGTGTTTTCCAAGGTAATCCACCTGGATTTCGTCCATTGGGTGGGATGAATGGAACAGGCAAAACATTGATTTGAATGAGGACTGCTTATTTACTCCTTACATTTAGTTTCTTTTGCGCTTCTCTGGTGGGTGAAATCCATCTGGTTAACGCAGCGAAAAAATATGTGTCCCCGGTGGGATTGTCTGAAAGAGAACGGAGACTAGCTGGCCTTCATGTCACTTTTAAGATGTTTCAGTTCACGCGCTGTGGTGGTCGCGGGCTGTGTTTGGAAAAGTGGGAAGGGCTATGAGGCGCCTAACCACACTGCCGACAGTCTTCCACGGGCACTCGGGCAGTTTCTATGGACGGGGCATGGCGTCACCTTTCGGCAGGGCGGTAACGTTCACACGGCCTATTGTCCGTTCCCCATGGTCCTCTCCCAGGCATACATTCATCCTACATGAGGACTTTGTTTTTCCAACAAGCGGCCCAGACGATGTAGTCACGGCAGGACAGTCGGTGAGGAGGGACGGTCATAGAATAGCTAGTGACAGACGCGAGGTGGAGCCTGGGTTTTAGGAGCGCTGAAGCTAGTCCCGTTGACAGACCTGCCACTAAAGGGAACACACACGCCTTCGCCGTGCCTCTGATGTCATCATTTCCACTCACTTGACTGTGTGTTTAAGCAATAAGATGTGAAGTGTTCTGTGGCTCCTTTGTTTTCCAGGCACCTTCTTCACCACCTCCCTCCTTCGGCCATTCCTCTGGATTTATTTTTCACGAGCCGCGCTGTTATTTTCGTCCCGTCTCTGGAAGCCGGGTGGTCGGGACGGTGGTTTTTTACCCTAGAAAGCCATCCCGCAAACACGGGGAGAAGTGGCCGTCGCCAGGGCGTGTTGAATTATTCATGGTTTTCTCATAATCGAAAAATCCAGTGGGTTTTATGAGGCTGCATTTTACTTGCTAGATGATTGTTATGGGGGCTGTGAGACAGACCAAACACGGCCTTGGTGTCAGAATGGGAGTTGCACTGGTGAAATTCTCATGGGGTTGGGTTGGGGTCAGCTTTGGGTGCCGTGAGCCCCCACAAACCCCCACTCCATGCCCACTTTTTGTTTAATCTTTTATTTTCATGACCGAAATCGAAACGCGTTCCCCTCTCTGTTCTCCAGCTCAGGTGAGCACTGACGTGGGGAATGTGGTTGACCCAAACTCGTGAATGTCCTTCAAACCCAACCGACTTATGTCAAAGCTCTTTCATCACAAAGCACGGTCTGTGACCACAGGTGATTTGTACCATAGGAGAGAGCCTCTTATCCATTGCCACTTCAAAGCTACAACGTCTATTGGAGAGCTTCCCATTGTCTGCTGTGCAGGTGTGCTCTTTCTCCCACGGGGGCCGCGGCCCATGTAAAGCCACACACCACAATGGGAGCCTGCAGAGATTGCTATCTCTCTCTATCTCTCTGTTGTCGGAGACCATGCAGGCACTTTTACAGAATGTGCTGAACACCAACACAGACAATGAGATTTAGATTCTCTGAAAATTTTTGTTTTTTAATGGTGCAGTCTGTCAGAACTCTTCATTGCGGGTGTGCGTCCAGCTCTGTCCCGATATCGCACAGTTTTCTGCAGTATCTTTTGGGAAAACTTGGGAGGCGTGTTCCGAGGCTCCTCCCTCCCCTATAGGCGGTACCAGCCGGCAGGCCCAACCCGCATTCCAACCGTTTGGTTTGATTTTGCTTGTCCTCAGCGAGCTGCGAGCATCCCCTCTTCAACTCAGCTTCCAAGGTTGACAAGTCCCATCTCATCCTCCCTCTGATCCCTTTGTTCCCTTTTTGAGAACAATGTAGCTTTTTAGATCCTAGCCGTCTTATCATGGCCTTGTTGTCATATTTGACCTGGTAAACACTAAACATGGATCCATGCGCTGATTGGAGCTGAGCATAGATGGGAGGAATGCTAGGCATGTGTTATCTGGGGTGGGAAAGGTTCTGTCTGTTCACTCACTCCTGACTCTGCATGAGGAGGTTCAGGTTGTTTAAGGAGGAAATGTGAAGCCGGGGGTGGGGCTAGATGAGCTGCTGTCTCTGGGTTTTCTCCCTCTGTCTGTTTGTCTCTGCCTCTTTCTCCGCTCTAGACACCCTTATGGTGGTTTGGGAGGGTTTGGGAGGGGTTTTCCGGGGGGTGTTCCGTGAAGCTGTGTCTTGTTTGACGCTGGGCATGTCCATGTCCAGTAGGTGCTAATGAGGTGTCCCCCCCCCCCGACCACATGGACTGGCAGTACTTCACATACTTCTGTGTCTGTACACGGAGCTGCTCACGAAATACCACCACTGAATACACACACAAACACACACACATAAAAAAAAATTTAATCTCACAATTTACAGGAAACCAATTGATTACTCATGTTCAAAAGCCTGTCTGTCCGAAACATAACCTTAACCTTTATCTTAACCTAGCCCCAAAAAACCGAACCCAAACTCAGAACATGATCACCAAACCTCACCTCATTTTAACCATAACCCCAAATGTAACTTTTACCCTAAACCCAGTGAAAGGTCCCCAAATGGTATTCCTTGGATGTTCAGTCCCCACCAGATTATTAAAACATGAACAGATACAGACATACAATCTCCCTTGTCCACAGACTTGTAGAAAGGAGCCAGAGACAAACTCAGACCAGCTTATGGCTCCTCCTATGAGCCAAGAATCATACCATGAAAAGGAAGAAAACACTGTATCATATGTCCCATCATGCCCCACTGTTTCTCCAGTATTTCCCTGTATTAGTTTCATGTCTTGTTTTCATTAAATACGTTTTCCCTTTTCCTTTAAGTGCCATGATGGAATGTACGGCAAATGAAGTAGCCAAGGTTTAACTGGCCACATGAGCTCTGTCCTCTCGTCTCTTCTTCTCTTTATACTGTGACCCTGATAAGGGCTGTTGAGTCAAGAGGCAGTGTTGGTTTAGTATACCTAAAACCTCAGCCCTCTCATCCTCTGCACACTCCTCTGGCATCCAGGGTCTTCACATCTGCAGCCCCCCTCCCCCCAAATCATCCAGCCTGTTCTTCCCTCTTTTAATTTCCTCTCCCCCTCGCCTCCACTCGTCCTCCAGTCCAGATGGGCCCCCGGGTCGTCTCCACTTGTGGTAATCCCTACGCGAGTCATTGGGTCTCTGGGACAGGCCCGGCCGCATGGTAGTCCCACGTCAGTGCGGCAGCCATGTTGGTCCTTTATGGAGCATGGGGTGATCTGGAGGTCTGCGCTTCTGCTCAGTGTCCTCAGAAACACCTGCCCGTCCTGCAGGCTGAAGTACAGCAGTGTAGATTACACAGAGAAAATAGAGAGACTAAACTGGGATGGGACCCAAGGGTCTGTTTTAAAGTCTATATTTTATCTACTCATACAGGAGTATGTCAGGAAAATTAATATGCATTCCGTTTTTTACGACTGCACGCAATGAACCGCTTTGCTCAACATTAAACGTCAAATCGCATGCTTGATTTGTCGCTGTGTTTAGCATAGAAATGAGCTTTAAAGTGTAACACGGACAACTTGACTTAACATTACACAAAGTTGTGGGGATAAACAGTGTAAACCTTTGTGGCTGTTAAATGATTAGCTTGGCAAAGGAGATTGCCGGCTCTTGGCTGGGCAGGGAAGACGTAGAAACACACATTTAGCCGACCGGCCCGGTAAACCTCTGAAGCCTGGCAAATGAAACATTGTTAAGAATGTCAAAGTACCTCTGTTTATACCCGGAATACGCCTTCTCCCCTCTCCTTGTGTTCATCCAATCCCTTGCGCCGTTTGGGTTTTCTGCATGTTTCTCAGCACCTGAGAAAAGCATAGAAGGGGAAGGAGAGGAAGGACTTTTTCTCTCTGCTCCATAAATCGAGCTGATATTCTGCAGGGGGGGACGTGTTGGTGTAGTCGCCCGTCTCAGTGTGTCTGAACTCTAAGCTTGCGGGAACGGCGTTATGAATCAGCCTACGACCATAAAACCAAAAAAAAAAGGAACCGCTAGAGTGCTTTTGTTTGTGTTTTCTTTCCCTCTGCTCCCTCTGTGAATCCCTGAACTCTGGGCATCCATAGGTTAACAGCCATGTACCGGCCCCATGACACGTCCGTTTTACTGGGCTCAGGGTAATTCATGGCACGCATTCATGACTTTGTCCTCAGTGCTTTGCTACGTGATTCCGTTGACACACATTTAACAGACAATGAAGGTGATAATCCCTAGTGCTTACACTGTTTCAAAAAATCACTTTGAATCAGACAAAATGTCCACCCTCCCATCACCTATCTCATCACTCTGTTTCTCTCGCTCTCTCTCCGTACTCTTCCTCTCTCTCTCTCTCTATCTTTTCCCTGTGTAACAGATCCCTTACAGATAGGGATATGGTCATCTTTTCATCTCCCCTAACCCATCTGGGACAGTTTAGAGGCCATGTGGAAGCCATTGGGACGGGGCCACTGAGCCCGCTGATCAGAGAAAGATGTGCCCCTCTAGGAGCTCCAGCACATGTTTAGATCCCAGGACCCCTATTTGCTCTGTCTCACCCTCCGGAACATTCCTGGGCTCTATCTCCCTACGATCCCCTCTGCGCTCAACCCCCAGTCACACGTCTCCTCTATGTTGTGCTCTCTCTCGCGCCGTCTCTCTCTCCTTCTCGCTCACTCTTTCTATCTCTCTCACTCCCCTTCCTTGTCTCCCTCTCTCTTTTTCTCTCTTAGTCTCTCCTGAGCCTGGTAAGGCGATATGAGAGGAAGAAACGGTGGAGTCAAATCAAAGTGGCCATGGCGAAAGGCTGAAGCTTCTAGCCATAGTGCTGTGCCTGGGTTCCGTTGTGTTTCCTACAGCCTTCCAGTGCGTTTTCCTGTCCCATTCCTTCCCCATAGTCTCAGGTTTCTCCCAGCCCAGTCACCACTCCAGCGTAAACTTATGTAACGGAGCCGTATCTTTGTCTCCCCGACTTCGATCAAACATCCTCCGTCCGTACCAAACTGCACTACTGTTACCCCCAAAGAAACCTCCCTCAAATTAGACGGAGGCGCAAGTGTATTAGGTTGAGATTTCCATTATGACGAATTGAGATGAAAGGGACAGTGGCTGTTGTGAATCAGAACTGTTTGACATTCACTGTAGAGGACATTATGAATGTCAGTCTCGACCGGATCTCATTAAGATAGGGTTAATTAAGCGTAGTGGCCTATAGTAGACATGACACACGGCAAGTGTAATTTAGAATATTAAAATACAGAATCCACGCACACACACACACACACAAAGAGACATAAAACATTCAAACACTTGCCCAAACACACACACGCAATGAACCAGGCTAACTGATGCCCAACTTGATGCTCTTTTTGTAAACACACCACACATAATGTAGCACAAACACCCTGAATTGCATTCAAAATGACGACCGGAAATGGAGAAACCTTAGAGAAACACGTTTTCCTTATTCCTAGTTCCTAACCCTAAGGGCCGGTTTCGCAGACACATCAAGTCTAGTCTTGGACAAAAAAAACAAGCTCTGGAGTTTTCTATTGAACTAGATGTTTTAGTCCTAGACTTGGCTTAATCGTGTCTGTGAAACCGGACTTAAATTACTCCAACCCTAACCTTTGTTGTTGCAAAGTTAACATATGCAATTGTTTTAAGATGAATTTAGCCTAGATAATTTAGATTTTGAGTTGTAGAAAATGAGTTTAGTGTTATCATATTCTACAAATGTACACATTTTGTACAGTGAAAACATTTGTTATTATTGTTTGGGAAACCATTTTTCCACAGCATACTGTGTTACCCTTACCATTGTTGATCAGCCTGTGGGTGATCTAGAGCAACACCAAAACCATCAACTTGTTCCAGGGACTCTACTGGACCATGTTCTATGACTACTCTACTACTCTACTGGACCATGTTCTATGACTACTCTACTAGACCATGTTCTATGACTACTCTACTACTCTACTAGACCATGTTCTATAACTACTCTACTACTCTACCGGACCATGTTCTATGACTACTCTATTACTCTACTAGACCATGTTCTATGACTACTCTACTACTCTACTGGACCATGTTCTATGACTACTCTACTACTCTACTAGACCATGTTCTATGACTACTCTACTACTCTACTGGACCATGTTCTATGACTACTCTACTACTCTACTAGACCATGTTCTATGACTACTCTACTACTCTACTGGACCATGTTCTATGACTACTCTACTACTTTACTGGACCATGTTCTATGACTACTCTACTACTCTACTGGACCATGTTCTATGACTACTCTACTACTCTACTGGACCCTGTTCTATGACTACTCTACTACTCTACTGGACCATGTTCTATGACTACTCTATTACTCTACTGGACCATGTTCTATGACTACTCTACTACTCTACTGGACCATGTTCTATGACTACTCTATTACTCTACTGGACCATGTTCTATGACTACTCTACTACTCTACTGGACCATGTTCTATGACTACTCTACTACTCTACTGGACCCTGTTCTATGACTACTCTACTACTCTGCTGGACCAGGTTCTATGACTCCAGACGGATTCACCTGTATCTAAGGCTCTGTGTGTTTCAGCTGAAAATGTTTGGATTAAAATGTTTGGTTAAATATTGATCGACATCTTAGTGACGTCTGTCTCTTTAGGGCCCCCCCAAAAAAGATGGTCGATTCTGGTATTGCATTTACTATAATTGCTTATATTTTCCTTTTCGCAAGTTTCTGCGAAAACACCCCATAAAATCACAAACATAACGGACACAATAAAATTGGCAAATTCAATCACTCTGGTGACTCGTATGGGTTAACTTCAATAAACTATATGCCTAAACTTAACCTAAACCCTAAACCTAACCCTTGATGTTTAACCCTGATGCGAATTATAAGCTTAACCCTTAACCTTGTTCTTACCCTAACACAAAAATTTACCCCAAGCCTAAACTTTTCATTTTTTGTATGTGAGGACTGGCCAAAGGTTCTCACTTTCCCAAAATGTCATCACCTAAATAATGTAAAATTCAGATCAGCGATTTGAGTACAATCCATAGTGACATTTATTTTAAATAGATGTATTTTTGTTTTCATATGGGCATGTCCAGCTGTACCAGGGCCTAGCCAGGGGGTGTTTTTATGATATCTCCTAAATCCCCCTGGAAACCCGGCCGGACACACTCAACTCTAATGTCTCCACTCTGCAGCTCCACTCAGCGGGACCACGGCTGTGTATCCAACAAAGCCCAATGTGCTCGGCATTGCCCGACTATAACCGTCTCCGTCGTTCTCTGTGTGGCCGATCTTTCAGGCCGTCTTCCCCAGAGCGGTGATGCCACATCACTGCCTACCAAGTCACACTGTGACGACTCACGTTGTCTCCACAGTCAGTAAAACACCTTCCCGTGGAACCTGCCCATGGTATACGCCTCCCTTGAGTCGTAAATGAACACAAGCACATGCGCACGTACACCCGCGCACACGCAGGAAGACACGCGTGCACACACTCTGTCAGAGATGCCGTCCCTACTGCTCTGCCACACATGACTCGCCATCTGCTGGTTTTCCAGCAACAGACAGGGAGCCCCCCCCCCCCACCCCCGACCTCACCCCCATGGTCCCTGGCCACATCCAGGGCTCCTGTGTCTGGCCCGGCTCCTCCTCCGCAGCCGTGTCTGCGCCGCGGTCGCGGGGGCGAGAGGGCGGGGTCGTAGGGTTCCGGGGGGGTCGCAGGGTTGTGGGGGTGGACTCCAGGGGCCAGGAATGTTAATTGGGAAGATTGTTTTAATAAGGCACTCATTGCAGATGCTTGAGAGTCTGGATGGTGGTGCAGAAGACTGGGGGGGCCCGTGTTCACGAACAGCAGCTCTAGGAAGGAGACGGCAGTAGTCCATGTGCAGACCACACGGTCGGGAATTAGGGACTGTCTCCGCGTGCGGGCCTCTGAGGAGCCTCCGAGTGGATCTGAAGTAGCGAGCGTGCTCTTAAACCAACGGGGAGATTGGGACACAAATCCTATTACAATGGGAGGCACTCCAATGAAAACCTACGTGTGTGTGTGTGTGTGTGTGTGAGAGAGAAACAGACGGAGGATGGGATAAATAATGAGCATTAAAATTCACATAAATGAGCGCCAGCTAGTTAGGAACCCATTGCAGTGAAGTGCAACAGCAGGGAATGCTAACAGAAGCTCTCAGTCAGATCAGGAGAGATAACACACGCACAGAAACAAACACCCACACACACACTCTAACACATCATATAGCAGTGGAACACGTGCGTGTTTACAGTAAAGATTTGATGGAAGCACCAGACCAGCGCCGCAACAAAGCATCACTAACGGATTTCTTCACCTTCTGTCGCCTGTTAAATCTGGCTCAGAGTTCCTGGCTTACTGTACTATATTGTCCGTGTGCCTGTTTTTGCACAGAGCATGGGATTCCCTCCCCCCAGTTCACAAGTGGGTAGTGGTGCCTTCAGGAATACATGCACGTGAGTGTGTGAGAGGGCTCTGTCAGTCCTGAGGCCTTACAGTGAGGGTAGATTAGGGTCGATGCCAAGCTGAGTTCACCTAGGGAGCTGGAAAGCTAGCTACAATATCTAAGCAGACCCACATGAAAACAGTTCACAAGAGACCAAATACTTTTTTTTGTTAAAAACTGGATAAGGACTAACCGTCATTATATTGTGGGACTGTGTAAGATATTCCGGGGCAGGAAATCTCATGGGTGAGTTATGCAAAATCGTTGCAGTATCCCATATAAAGTTGTATTTCTTTGTCTGCTCAGGGAGACACATTCACTTGCGTTCGCTCATACACTGATGCCTTGATGCTATCTGGCAGGCTTTAGACACAGCCCAAGAAGGTTAGATGAAGACATTGTCTTCGCATACGTGAAAAGACACTTGACAAGAAGCTACCTACAGTGTTGCCACTGCTCCAATGAGCAACCAGACAAAGATTTTTATTTACTGTCCTTCTGTCCTCGTTAGGATTTTATGAGTATGAAACTCCCCAGAGTACCCTCTGAAGGAATGCTATTGGACTGAACCAATCCCTAACGGATAGAGTACAGTATAAATTGTATTGAGAGCATTTGGTAACCATAATACTTGATGGTGTGTTTCCACAGCAAGTAACTAACGGGTAACGGGTTTCCTTCCAGCTCCAAACTGCCTGTTTAATCACTTTCACATGCCAATATTTACCGTAGGAACTGTCTGTTCAGTGGAGAGTTCTGGAAACAGTTTATGTTATTGTGTTTTTTCTTCCATCATAAAATGTAAATGTGATGATCGGCCACAGATGTATGTTGCGTGGGCCACGACCGTAGCTGCGGGAACTGCAGGTAGCTTCTTGCCGTGGTTTCCTTGCTGCTTTCTAAACACCGTTTTCTTTTGGAGACCGGTAGTGTGTAAGGGGAGGCTAGTCCCCCGAGCCCTCCAAACGCTCTCTTTATTTTAGTCCGGCTCCCCCTCCCCAGCCCTCCAATCAAACAGACTGTGTTTATTTAACTAAAAGGTGCCAAGTCGCTCAGTCAATCAGTCAGTCGTATAACCCCCCCCCCCCCCCCATGTCCACCCAAGCCAAGGCCATCCATCTCTGTACCTTCAGCTTGACGAGAAGACTCATGACCCATTTAAAACAAACAGTCCCTCAATGGACTCTCTGTCCACGCTGCTACGGGGCAGGGTTTCCTCTGCGTGCATGGGTGCGTAGGTTAGTGTGTCTGTGTGTGTGTGTGTGTGTGGTAGGGGGCTAATGAAGAGGACATGCGTGACACAGGTTTGCCAAAACATCCAAGGTGTCCCTCCAGCGCTCGGCTGGTGTCGACATGCCCTCTGCTGCGCCACTGAAAAGCGCGGTCGGACATCTGACGTTCAGGATACCAGCACTGGGATTTGGATTGGAAACCCCATGCAGGGTCCAGTCCAAGAGCCCCCTTCCCCCCGTTGGACACACTCTCGGGCGAGATGGGGGAGGATGCCAGCTTCGCGCCTCACCCCGAAGCGGGGCAGTTGGATGGCTCAAATTAGGATTTGTATATCAGTGTAAGCTAGCTCCACATGTGCAGCTCAACTGTTGGATTAAGATCAAAACCCACTGTCATACATTCACCCTCAAATATCAATATCCGATAGTTGAAATGCTTTGAAGTCGATGTATGCTCGGTCCGGGGAGGAATGACAGTGCGGATACGTACGTTAATTAAAATATTAGTAGTAATGTAATATGTTGGGGCCGTGTTTGCGACCGTGCCATGTTATTTCCATTGGGAGCTGCACAGTTTATGTCACGGCTTGATTGTTTAAAATGGTAATTTGGACATCCTGTCTCCGCTCTCTGGTCTCTATGACATCACGTCTCCCTCTGCTCTCGCAGTGGTTTCATGTCCACGGCACTGTAGATGTCAGTGTCTCAAAGAACGTTTGGGGTTCTAAAATGTGTAATCTTCTTCAGACAAGGTTCCGTGAAAAAGGGTACACAAACATGTTATTTTCAAAAAATGTAAAACAGTAAAAAAAAAAAAAGCTAACAAAAATAAAAGACACAAATACAAATATTGAAGACCTCCAACACCTCATCCAAAATTTGAACCTGTGAGTGGCAACGATTCCTCAAAGGGGTTTCACTGAAAATCCCCGGAGTCTACAGGAACTGTGGGGTTTTATTGAAGACCTCCAGAGTTTCCTTGAGGAACTGTAGGGTTTTATTGAAGATCTCCAGAGTTTCCTTGAGGATCTCCAGGGTTCCTCAAGTTACCAGTAGTTGTGGTGTGAAGTCCATCCAAGATAGTCAGAGGAAACAGGTGCAGAGCCTGAAGCTACATGTATTTTCATCAGCTTGTTGGGACATGTTGACTGTCTGGGATCATGCAGTCTACTCCACACTTTGAAAGTGGGAAACTGATGCCTTTTTGCGGACTAGGCTTCAATCATATAGAATGTGGTATGAGAACGCACTCTTAGGATTCAATATTCAAAGTGAGAAGACATTTTCTGAACTTAAAACCACTTCAGCCGACCACTTTCCAAACCATTAAAAGTCATGTTGGGTCCATAGACTAGAACCGCTCCGGCTCTCTCTTTGCCTGTGTTGTCTAGATTTCTCCAGAGGGCTGCAGCCATCTAACCCTCACCATGCATTCTACCGGGCACGCTCGCTGGACCAGGAGCGGCCGGTGTTTGGGTGTCTGTGTGAAGGGCATGAGCTCATAGCACAGGAACGAGAGAGAGAGGGCAAGAGAAAGTGGAAGCTGCTATGTCCAATCTCATCTCCCTGGTGGTAGGGTCAGGGAGGGAGGGTGAGGAAAAGAGACGGGGGGTGAACAGCCATGGGGCTGGGGGGGGGGGGGTGTTGTTAACACACAAACAGTGTGGCCAAGAGGTTTCACACACGTGCACGCGCCAGACACACACACACACACACTTACCCTGTACTGCCCACGCCATCCCCAGGTTTGGTGAGGTGGGGTTAACACAACGTGGCTGTGGGGCCTCTCGTTGTTGTGAATCAGTGGGGGGGTGGGAGATATAAGAGCATCAGCTGCTGAAAGGGGAATATATATCTGAAGGGGGGGTGGGGGGGTGGCATGAGGTGTGAAAACCATAGGGCAAGGCTTGGGGCAAGATGGACAGTTTAAATATGGGAGGTCTTACCACATAGCACAGCCTAGAATTGAGCAGGCCAACCCAGGGCTCATAGCAGGAGCAACAGATAAGGTGTCCACACACAACGCCTCCCCCTGGCTGTAGCACCACCTGGGAAGCACACGGCCGCCAGTCTGTGCCAGGTCACCCTGGGGGGTGACGTGGAGGTTTTAGGCCACGCATAGTCCTTCAAAGTAACGTGAAAATCACTATTCTAGCAAGTCGCAACCAAATAATGTTGTTGACAAACATGAAAACCCACTTCAAAATGATTTATCAAACATACCTTATGAAATCATCCTGTGGATGGCCAATCTGCAGTATACAGAAGGATGAGCAGGCCAATCAGCAGCCTAGAGAAGGATTAGCTGGCCAATCAGCAACCTAGAGAAGGATGAGCAGGCCAATCAACAGTCTACTCAAATTCAAATGAAACAAATAATGACTGATATTTTAAGTGAGTATAAGTCATAGCATTTGGTACTCATTGTCAAACTGTTAGCGATAGCGGTGGTACATACGCAGAAGTGCTTACAGGATCTAATCAATCCGCTGCCGGGTGTTAAGATAACAACTAGAGGTAATGACGATAATCGGCAGAGGGCTGTTTGATAATGACTCAAAATTTATGACAGGACAATGGGCAGAGGTCAGTTGATAATGACTCATAGTTAATGACAGGACTGTGGACACAGGTCAGTTGATTAGTTCCAGACACTAATGACCTACAATCAACAGACCTATGTGATCATGTGAAACAAGCCGCCCATTTCTTTCTCTCCATCGGTTGGTGTTATTGAAGAGAATTGACAGCCCCCACAGATACTGGTCCGGCCCACACTTTTGACCATAGCAGGCGAGGTTTGCTGATACATGTTGACAGCCACATTCAGAATGAGCATATTCAACCTAGTTAGTTAGACTCCCGTTTTGTAGCATTTTTCTGTCGTCTACTTATTTCCCATGTCATCCAGAGGCCAGAGAGAGAGCATTGAGAAGGAGGGGGAAGCCTGAAAAGTTGATGCCTAAAGCAGCAGCAATGTACACATCTGGGAGCGCTTACTCATTTCATATTTTCTCATTGTTCGCTGTGGAGTCTTTTTCTCGTTTCGCCTCTAATTCCTATGTTATTTATGGGCTGTCGTGTTTGGCGAGCGTCGTACAGCCCTGGCTTGTGGTGCCCTGCTGCTCATATCAAGACAATTTGTTCACTTTATCAGGAGCAAGACTGACCTCGTAATAACACTGGGAGGGGAAATGGGGACTCCAGCACAGTAATACACATTCACTTCCCTTCCCGAACACACAGCGAAAGGCATCTTGCCTTCCACTGTCGCTCTCTCCCTTTTCTTGCGTTGCTTTGGTCCTGCAGCCTTTTGGTTTTTATTTTTTGTGTGGTTTCCTGGAAAAGCTCTCAGGTTTGTATGTGCTTTAAGACAATCCTCAGGTCCTCAGTTGGTCTCCTTTTAATACTGTATTTTTTTTCATGAGGAGGAGGATGTCTTACTGTAATCCCTTTAATTTCCTAGGAACAAAGTTCATCTGATCACCCTGTTCAGGCTTGTGTGTCGCATTAGGTCTTCTTTTTCATTAATGTCGGATGCACTGCAAGGGAATCTAATTCTCATTCAACATTTTAGCATCTGTTTTCAATCTCCAAGTAAGGAGTAAGTACGGAAAGAGTGCGTGTTTTGTTGAGGTGCAGGCGGTAACTTGGTGAAGCAAGGTCAGCTACTTAACCGTCTTTCAGGAGTCGTCCAAGATAAAAGATGGTCATGCTTAATTGGGTTAGCCTGTTCCTAGCCTCAGTGTGCTACTGGGGTTGTGGGGAGTGATTTGTCAGGTCTGCACCGGAACAGTATCAGCAGATCCAGAACCAGGCAGAAGCTTCCAGATGTTCGCTATCTCCTCAGCCGGCTGTCTAACAAAATCCTATGCGGGGGCCATTCTTGAAAGGTTGTGGATTTATTACCACCCAAAATTGATGTATGACTTAGTTCTTTTTGAAAATATACATTAGTTGGGATAAAAAGGGTTCATGCTTACAGTTTATTTGGAGTTAAATCCACAGAGTATTAAATCCAGTGCCTTTCAATGTCAGTGTGACAGTTGTACTGTCGCCTTCCATCATCTCATTAGCAGCGCATGTTTGAGTAAAGCCAGAAAGGACAAAGAGGCGTCTTCCTGCTGTGACCTGTGTGACTCCGGTCCATAACCACATATTAAGGGCTAGGAACCCCTCCATCTTGCCGTCTGTACACACACACACATACACACGCCTGTTCACACACTGTGTTTGGCCTCCCTGTTAACAGCCTGGGAAACATTATCTGCCAGGGGACAGCTGCCGCCCCACTGGGCAGAGAGGAAGATGTAAAGGAAGAGAGGGGGGAGTGACAAGAAGAGATGGACAGGTTAGGAACAGCAGCAGAAACGAAATGAACGTGGAGGCTCATCATCCCAAGCCTCGTGGACTACCATGCTGTCTGACACTACAGGGCTGATGGGGGGGCAGAGGACCTCACCGTGGAACCAGGAAACCAGAGGCGTCCGCTCCTGGCGTGACTCCGGATCTCTCCGGGCGGAAGATTTGCAGCTTGCTCGATCCCTCGTCCGTTTTTGTCTCTCGTCCTTATTTCCTCTCCCTCTAGCTCTCTGGCAACACTGGGTTTCTCCCCATGCGGGTGGGTTGGGCCGTCCCCGACACTGTAGTTGGCTGAGTTTGACGAAGGGTGGGGGAGGACGAGGGCGGACAGCGAGGCAGGCCGGAGAGCGAGGGGTGTAGTGGAGGAGTGGAGAGGTGGAGGAGCCTGCTGGTGTCGCTGTAAACACAGCTATCAAACACAGCTATCAATATTCCCCTTCGTTTCCGAGCGAACGCGGTCAAAATCACTGAACTTGTCCACCCTAATGGGAGATGGGTGTGTCCTGGAGGATTGGGAACTGTCCACTATCATCATCAGCAGAATCTCTTTCTCCCCCTGTCACAAAATAACTGCCCTCTCTCTGCAGTGGACCTTATTTGATGGTGAAAGTAGACTGGAGTTGACCCTGTGTCTCCCTAGGAAAAACAATGCGGTCAACAGCAGATGGGTTTCCACTAGCCACATTCCTGTCCTCTGCTCTATGAACCCTCACTAGGTTTCAGGGTGTTTTTGTTAACATCCTCCTCTTTCTCTGACCTGTCTTGTACCAGTCGCCTTCATGAGCTCATTCGTCACTCGGTTAGACTGCTGCCGGGCTGGAGAACGAGCACTGTGCTCGGCCTGGCGTCATGGAGACGCTGCCAGCTAGAGAAGCCTGGAGAAACCATTACCACAGATCACACCGAGAACTATTTCCTGCAGGGGGATTGGGTTCCCCTCCACTGTGCCTTGCAGACACTCTCCAACACTGGAACGTTACGAGAAACCCGGGGGTGGGGGGCTGTATCTCAGCTCGATGGCCAATTAAGTGCTTAAAGGGTTTAGGCAGGAATTTGTTGGCCGTCTGGAGGTGCGTGTTTCCTGGTGAGAGCCTGTCTTTGATCTGCACGGGGCAGAGTTGAGGTGCAGTCGAGGTGGCTCGGAGCAGCATCAGGGGCTTGAGGTGACTGCGGGGTTGGATTGGAGGCGGTTCCTGTGCCGTTCCACGCGCACACGTTGCTCAAGCTGAGGAAGTGATCACCAGCCCCATTGTAGGTAGACAGGATTTTATATTTTTTTATCAAGACTTTCTTCCCTGACGTAAACCCCATCAGCGCGGCCTGTGAGCGGGCGGAGAGGTTCAAGCCCTCGGCGACCATGTCACAAGCATCCTGCCTCACAGCTACGCAATAGTACAATCACATGCTGGATCCATGTGGCAGCGTTTCATGGAGCCCAAAGGCACTACTTATGCAGAGAACACTAGTTTAGGGTGTGGTGCTTCGTAGAGTACAAGATACTTTTGCAGGGGTTTCGTGTGCTCTACACTCTAGATAGAGTACCTCTGATGTGTTTTATGGTGCTGATAAATGGCTCTGTTCTGCAGTAGCAAGTCTGGCTCAATGAGACACATCACAGCTCGTTTGTTCCCCTTAAAACGTAATTTCCCGCTGTCACATTAGCTCAGCCCTGTTCTTCCTATTAGACATTAGACAGGGAGGCTAATGCTTCTATAGCTCCACTCTAATGGGGCTTTTATCTGCCAAAATGCATCACTAAGTGTATAAGTGTGGGTTTGAGGCTGGCCAATGGGACGGTTATTTAGATTTTTCTTTTTTTTTTTATATTTCAGCACTTCCCAGAAAATCGATACTGGTGAGAATCACGTCCAGCAGTGGTCAGAGTGGGGAAACATATTAGATGTGTTGTAATGCAAGAACAACGTAAACCACTCCGTGTTAGGCTTGTGTAAGGATGAAGGAGGGAGCGAATGTGACGAGGATAGGGATGACCAGGGTGGGGGTGTGTCTGTGTGTCTGGGGGTGGGGTCCAATCTGCCACATGTAGCTTGTCACTGTTCTCGTTGGGGCTCAGCAAGTCCTGTATCTCCACACAGGCTGGAGTGTTTGGTTGGTGGTCCGCTTTGTTTGTGTTGGGACAGCCCCTTCGTTCTTTATCTCTATGTTTGCTCCAGTGGCTGCTGCAGACAGGGTCCACATTGTGATGGATCAGTGACAGTCCTCAGTTATAGGCCGTGGTGAGACTAGTGGCTTTCCCCTTGTCATTATTTGGTTGCCACAGATTAGTGTTGTGGCCTGTTGATGACACAATGCATTGGAGCGAGGCTTGTAAAATAAACTTGACTGACTTCCTGACATTTCCCGTCTGACTGGAGTCACTGGTTTTGGTGTCATTATGCTCTTCCTGTCGGAGCAACTGGATCCTTGGGCGATTCTGAGCTACCGTTAACCCTTTCTTCACCCTCCCCTTCTGCAGTGCTCCTGATGACTTCAGACAGAACCCGGCGGACGTGATGGTGGCAGCGGGTGAGCCGGCTGTCCTGGAGTGCATGCCGCCTCGCGGACATCCCGAGCCAAGCATCTCGTGGAAGAAGGACAGCGCCAACATCGACGACCGGGACGAACGAATCACTGTGAGCGAAGCAGCTTGTCCGTTGAGATCGCTAGCTAATTGCCGCCGTGTCAATGTTTGTTTAAACCTCTCGCTGACTGATTCGGTCCTGGTTACTTCATGAACAGCAATTTATAACTCTGAATAAGCAAACTGCAGTAGCTGTAACATTTTAATGAGCAAGCCCCAGAAGGAGTCTTGGTACATTAGTCAAGCAGCGGAACATTGATTAGGATCCTGTTGAGTTGAATCAGCCAGCAGAACGAGCAATCGCTACTATGATCAAATTAAAAAGTAAATGAAAAAAGGAGAATGTTGGTCTCAGCAGCGCTGAGGAAGTGGAAACGTTCCCTCTATCTGATTTAAGTAGTTGGACCAATTAGTATTTTTTTAATGAAGGGTATAGCGCAGGAAGCAACAGTATTAATCTCCCCTTGCTATGGTGCTGAGGCTCGCAGACGAGGACCTGACGGCCCACTGCCGACCGGCTCCACTGTCTCAGCCCACAGCATTTCCCTGCTGATAACTTTATGGTGGCGGATGTGATTGTGAGTTGGGTCTTTAGTCAGCACTCAGTACTAGTAGGAATGGGCAGAGAATAGAATTGGTGGAGGCAATATTTCCTGCTCAGATGTCGGCTCGTGTTTACTTGACTTCAGTCTCTAGCGTCTTCAAAACGTCATCACATCAGACATTCATTCCCAGTAGGCTAATGACTAGACTGGTCCGGAAGGGCCACAGTATGGTCTGACTAGGAGTATTACCAGGGCTGTAACGGTATGGTCTGACTAGGAGTATTACCAGGGCTGTAACCGTAAGGTCTGACTAGGAGTATTACCAGGGCTGTAACCGTATGGTCTGACTAGGAGTATTACCAGGGCTGTAACCGTATGGTCTGACTAGGAGTATTACCAGGGCTGTAACGGTATGGTCTGACTAGATGTATTACCAGGGCTGTAACGGTATGGTCTGACTAGGAGTATTACCAGGGCTGTAACGGTATGGTCTGACTAGGAGTATTACCAGGGCTGTAACCGTATGGTCTGACTAGGAGTATTACCAGGGCTGTAACGGTATGGTCTGACTAGGAGTATTACCAGGGCTGTAATGGTATGGTCTGACTAGGAGTATTACCAGGGCTGTAACGGTATGGTCTGACTAGGAGTATTACCAGGGCTGTAACGGTATGGTCCGACTAGGTGTATTACCAGGGCTGTAACGGTATGGTCTGACTAGATGTATTACCAGGGCTGTAACGGTATGGTCTGACTAGGAGTATTACCGTTGGTTAGGTATATTGTGGGTTTGGCGCACCGTAGGTTAAATGCATTGTGGGTTGGGTGTATTGTGGGTTAGGTATGTTGTGGGTTGGGTGTATTGTGGGTTGGGTGTAATGTGGGTTGGGTGTATTGTGGGGAAGGTGTATTGTGGGTTGAGTGTATTGTGGGTTAGGTGTGTTGTGGTTTGGGTGTATTGTGGGTTGGGTGTAATGTGTTTTGGGTGTATTGTGGGTCAGGTGTATTGTGGGTAAGGTGTATTGTCAGTTCTCCTTCCCCACTAAGTTCTCCTTCTCCACTATAAATCGTTGATACGATGAATATATTTTCTGAATTTTCCCAGTCTTCTCCCGTTTTAAACTTTAGCAGGACATGAGGTCCTGGTCCACACCTGCGGAGTTCCTGGTTTGGGGGGCCCGTTGCTGTCCCTTTCATTGACCATCTGGTCATACTTCTGCCCTAGTCTAATTTTAAATAGACTCTGGATTTAGCCCAGATAAATGTATTAATTATTCCAATTGGACTGGTCACCCCTCTGAGCCTGGGTCCTCTCTAGGTTTCTTTCTAATATTCGGGCCTTCTTAGGGAGTTTTTCCTAGCCACTGAAATTCAACACTACGGTTGTTTGCTCCTTGGGGTTTAAGGCTGGGTGTCTTTGTAAAAGCACTTTGTGACAACTGCTGTTGTAAAAAGGGCTTTATAAATAAAATTGATTGATGATTGATTGATATTGTGGGTTAGGTGTATTGTGGGTTGAGTGTATTGTGGGTTGGGTGTATTGTGGGTAAGGTGTATTGTGGGTTGGGTGTATTGTGGGTAAGGTGTATTGTGGGTTGGTTCAGTTCCGGTGAACCACTTCTGTTTATGTTAAATATTGCTTATGAAGACAGTTTTCATCCAGTGTTTTATCATGGCCATGCTTTAGTCTCCAGGCTGTTTCCGTTACAAAAAACAGATACGTCTTAATCAGGCCAGAAGACCCAGTCATTAAGCAGCACATGGATGTGTTCAGCACTATTTACATGACTGAACACTACTCAGAGAGATAGTTGAGGCGGGCCTCGTTTGCCTTAATCACGGCACACACTTATAAACAGAGCGAGAACCCGTCTCCCGCCCTCCTCCGTCTCGCTAGGTGCATCCGAGGAAGATTAAAAAGGAGCGGCTGGCAGTTTTGCAGCATAATTGGAAGAAACAAGCGCATAATCTAGTTGAAACTGAATCAAATCATACCTGTCTGTGAATTCTGCCAGCAGTTACTGATAAGTATAGAGCCTACACAGAAACAACCGAGCTAGTTAAGTGACTGTGGTTGTTTGTGAGCAAAATAATATTCATCTGCTACTGTGTGTGTGCATGTTTGTGTGTATGTGTACACCACTATAGCTCTGTTGGGACCTGCAATCCGAAAACGGCCTACTCTTCCCTGTTATCAAGGCTGTTTCGCTGACACACACGTGCACACTCTGTGCACACGCTGCGCGTCTGGACACACACCCTCACAGTAATCAATCTGGACCCAATAACCACGTCGGCCTGTGACATCTGGGGAGGGGATGCGAGGACAAACAGCGCCGGTTCTGCCCAGTGGCTCTACATGTGTATAGCTGGCCTAATCGCGTCCTTTCGCATAATGACGTTGAACTCTGTCTAGACAGAACACACTCTGGCTAATTGCCGGCGCTGCTGTTTATAAGTCCTTTCCACAATAACATCCCCCATGTATCTGCGTTGTTGTTTGGGCAGTGATGTGTGAAACCCTTACTGTAAACCGGGCTCGTTCACCTCGTGGTTCTGTCCTGTATTCTGCAGAGCTGGGCTATGGGAGGAAATGGCAGCCCACCCGTCTGATTGGGAGAGATTTCACAACCGGTTATGTGCTGTGGGCCTCGCCCTGATGTGTCCGTGTTGGACGAGGACTCGCAGAGCGACTGTTCGCCCAAACACGTAAAGCAGCTGTACGGGTCAACCCTTTATGGATGGACCATGTGTTCCTGACTGATGTTAGGAGAGAGGATGGGGGCCGCCAGGGATACGAGACTCGACAACGTGAAGAATAGCTTCTCATCAGAGTGCTCTGAACGCTTCGCAGGCGTGTCATGCTCGGACCTTGCCATCCCTCCACTGGACGTGTTGGAAGGTGCCGTCTCCCCGGCGATGGCAGTCCTTCTACCCATGTGCCGGGGCGGGCAGTTCTGACTTGGGGACAGTCGTCTGAAAACATCGCAGAGATGAGAGCAGCCAGGCCGGGGGTTTACCTAATGTGTTTCCCGAAAGCTGTGTACAAGGCGATGACATGGTGTATTCACACTCAGCTCTCCACGCTGGGACACCGTGGTGACAAGTGTTCCACGGTCAGCAGACACACAGGCAGACGGCAAGGCACTGTGGCAATGAAAGCAGACGGTGGCGTTCTTCACACCTGTGCATTCCATGGTCTGACCAGGGGACGAGGGGTAACACAATGAATGGAGAATCCCCAAAAACACTTCAACGCAGTTTGAGCCTGAGGTAAAACCGAGTTTTTTTTTATGGAAGGGAATCCATCATCGCCGGCACGGACAGCCAACCCGGCGTGCATTGTTTCCCTTTGTGCAGCAGTTGCGGGCGATTGTCGGACCGGAAAATGAAGCGCTGCGTGAATGCTGCCGAGGCACGTGCGGATTGGGGCTTTCGCGCTGTCAGCATTGTCAACCCACGCCACACAAAAGGGGGCGTCGGACAAAGCTGCCTCCTCTGTAAAGCAGGAAATAATGGCCAGGTTGCTGCCTTCAGCAGCCCCCTGTGTTGTGAAAAGGTGAAAGGACCGGCTCTCCATTGACTCTGTCCCACCCCGCTGTCCCGTCAACCCCACCCCACCCCACCCTGTCCAGGAACTCAAAATATTCCCGAGCGGAGTGAGAAAGTGCCAAACCCGCACCGAGTTGTGGAGACTGATTGAGTGCTTGGCCCTAAAGTGGATCCTCATGTCAAGCCCCGGCGGGACCTCTGGTCCGCCCCCCCCTCCCCTGTACCCGGCGCGGTCTGACCTGACCTTGGGCCTTCGTTCAGGGTCCCAGGGTTTTAGCGGCTGAGCCCTCAATCAAATCAACTGTAACATAAGGACACTTGAAACCCCCTGGACCCTGTGTGGTGTCTTTCTCTGGCGAGCCGTGGAGGGGGAAATAAGACCTGGGCCTCTATTGTGCTGACACTCCAATCCCCTTCGGCTTGTCGTCTCTTTAAAGGCTGCTGTTTGGGTGAATGTTAAAGAGGCGCTGAGGTTTGGAGAGGCCCAAAAATGCCTCAGAACCCTGAAGAACGTGTCCGGTCGTGAAGTGGAGGCGAGGCGTCCCGCGAGGAGCACGGCCCCTCCTCTGGTTGGCTGCTAAGTTCGGTGGCTGAGAGAGGACGGATGGGCTCTGTGTATTTGCGAAGGGGCTGATTAGCTGTGCCGTTTAGACGGCCTCTCCCAGCCCCCCCCCCCTCGTCCAATGGATTGTTAGAGAGAACATTAAGGACCGGCTGTTCCACGCAAATGCTTCTGACATCCCCGGTTCTTAGAACGTGTTCGTCGCTGAGCCAACAGGCGTCCATCCGAAAGCTACAGTCTGTTTTGGGATAATAAAAAGAGCGTCTCGTTCTCCACATGCCAACGATACCTGTTTACAAATCACCTACAGCGCAGAGCCCGGCCAGAAGGAGTGTTGAACACGCTGGATTAGATTTAGTGAGATGTTATGTACTGGGCCCTTCAGTGGACGCGTGTGGGAGAATGTCTGAAGCATGAGTACAAGGAAGCCAGACGTCAGATACCAGCCGGACTGGGGCTCCTTGGAGATGCCGTGGGTAACCCCTCGAACCTCTTCTGAAAAACACACCCGCACGCACACCTCAGTGGGTGTCTGATAAAGGGATCGGTTACAGGTTCGGGGGTTGGAGGTCCGTGGCTTGTGGGATTGTGCGCTGAGGTGTGTATTTAAACCCTTAAGCCCCCTTGGAGCAGGCAGATCAGTAGTGCGCCCTGCTATTGTCTACGCTGGCTCTGACTGGCGTGGCTGTCAGCTGAGAGTGGAGCCAGGGGCACTGAAAAGACCCCTTGTGTTGCCGGGGCTGCATCACTGAGTGCCTGAGAACAAAGCTCCTTCCCTGGCCTGTAATCAAAGCCCTGAGAAATAACAGCCATCATATTCACCTGGCCCTGGGCGGACAATGCACACACACACCTTAAATAGCGTGCGCGTGTGTGTGTGTGTGTGCGCGCATGCACGCGCACGCAAGAAACTGAAAGTGCTTCACAAGATCTATTTTGTTCCCTGTCTGGAACACTCTCTGCAGTAACATGAAGGAGATGGCTGCGCTGGAAGTTGTTTGGGGCTGGATGGGAGTAATTCTCCCTTCCATTGCCTCAGGTGTTCCCTCAGGAAACTGTGGCTATGTTGGTTTGGCTTTGGCTTTAAGGAGGAGCAGACAGTCTGATAAAGCCGTACAAACCACGTGTGGGAATGTAATCGAGCGTCTGGATAGGCAGAGCAGTTATTACAGTACTTGGGTTTTATAACACCGGGACCTCAGGACATAGGCGGCTCACTAACATTCATTTGCCCGTTTATGTTCCCATTAAAACATGACAGAGGACTTTTATTTAACTTCGAAGGCCTTTGGTTGTGGTTGTTTAAAGTTAGAACTCTGTGGGTGATGCTTAGATACTGAATGAACGTTTTATAATGTTGGGAGAGCTGACTTCAGTTTTCCTGTGACTCCACATCGCCCATCTCTCTGCTTCGGGAGTGCCATTTTCGCGTGTCTTTTCTCTTGTCCTCCTCACCTCTCAAGACTCTTATTTCTTCTAATTCTTCAGATCCGAGGAGGGAAGCTGATGATAACTAATGCCAGAAAAAGCGATGCTGGGAAATATGTATGTGTCGGCACCAACATGGTAGGAGAGAGGGAAAGCGAGATCGCTGAGCTCACTGTGCTTGGTAAGAAACCTCACACACACACACACCGATTGCACGCACGCACACATTACGTTTGTTTGTTTATGCTGGAGAAGATGTCCAGATGTTTTGGTTCACTTGTGAGGTTCTAGTCTCCATGGATACTAAACGGTGTCAGTAACCCCTGAAAAAGACTGTGACCTGATCTTCAATCTTAACAGCTAACCATGAACTTCCCCAAAGTTCTCCTTGTCTCCACTGTGCCCAGCTTTCCCCTTTCCTCTGGCCAGCTGTGACACATTCCACCACGACTGCCCTTTGACCCCACAGCTTTCCAGGGCCTGAGTCTGAAGTGTCAGTGTGGGCTTGGTACCGGCCTCAGTGCAGGACTTCTCCAGGCCTGCTGAACCTTGGGCCATCCCCTCCTCTCACTCCGCCTCCTGTCTCTCTGGACCGTTTAAACCCTCACCAGTGGCACCCAGGACAACCTGCCAGCAGAAAATAAATGCTGATGCTGATGGAAATTGTACTAAGAGGGTTTCAAAATGGCAGTTCCATTGCTATGGCTCCGTTTGTAAACACCAGAATAGAAAAGCTCACCTCATCCCCCATGGGCGCTTGTGGAGAACGTTTTCAGGCCAAGTATGAAGAGGATGTTTGGACAGAGCCTGGCTGGTGGAGGTCAAACTATTCAGCTTCGATTGTTGAGCCTTGGGAAGTATGAAAAAAAACAAACGGAGTAAAGGGAGATTAAAGGTTTTATGAAATCTGCTAAGTGTTCCCTATGGAGTGGCTGCATGTGTTGTGTTTTCCTGCTGAGGGGAGGGTGTATGGAGAGTGCTAACTAAGCCAGACCTGAGGGGTCAGGGGTGGTTAGATGGCTATCTGTTTTCATTTCACAAGCTTATTCCAACAATCATCCCTGCCGGAAGGCTATGGGGAATTGAGTGCAACAGCAAGCCTTTACAAGACATCTTGGATAACAGGGACAAAGAGCAGTGAGGCTTTGGCTAAAACACACTGCTAATGCTATCACTGAAACAGCTGCTACAGCGACTGAGAGAAGAGGGTCACGTTCCTATAGTGTCTATACAGGGCTGAAGACACGACCTAGTCACAAAGATGTTACTCCGCGCATTTTCTAGTGTTTGATTAATCGTACTTCGCGTATCATGTAGTTTCTGACAAATCGTAATTTACACGTTTTATACTTTCGGATGAATCTTGTCTGTGTCAAATCCTGTTCTGTGATCCCTGTTCAGAGCGGCCCAGCTTTGTGAAGCGTCCCGGCAGCCAGGTGGTGCTGGTGGACCAGAGCGTGGAGTTCAGGTGTGAGGCCCGAGGTGACCCAGTTCCCACCGTGCGCTGGAGGAAGGAGGACGGAGACCTGCCCAAGGGAAGGTGCTGTATGACTCATATGTTGCCACCCTAGTGACCACATATGTGTGTGTCGGTTTGTGCTCGACTGATCCCTTGTGTGTTTTCCTCATTTCATCCAGATATGAGATCCGCGAGGACCACACTCTGAAGATCCGTCGTCTGACTTCTGCCGATGTGGGTTCCTACACCTGTGTGGCTGAGAACATGGTGGGCAAGGCGGAGGCGTCGGCCTCCCTCACCGTCCACGGTAATACCACCCTCCTCTCTTACCTACCTTTACCAAAGCCGATGCACCGTTCGGCTTACACCATTCTGCATATCCTTGGGGTCTGTGTCTGTCTGTGTGTGTGTCTGTGTTATTGAGCCTCATTACTGGGAGAAATACACAGTTCAATATGTTTCAGTCTCTCTAAGGTTTTTGCACCTTAAATTCAATTTGCCTCAACCCCTACTGCAATTATAACACCCCATTGTGGCGTAAAAGGTTATTGCTTTCTTCAATTCTCTCTCAATTAGCTGATTGATTGTGAATAAAGGCCTTCTGAAAATCCATAGAGGCCTTTACACTTTACACATGGGAGCTTTTGGATAATCAATTTGGTTTGCGGCTGCCATAGAAACAACAACATTCCTTCAGAGACAGCCCTCTCCTCTGGTGAAGATAGACACTGTTAGTGTTAGGTCTGTGGGGAGCCTCTCTCTCTCTCCCACACCCTCCATTGGACATCCTATTAACTTGGTGAGAATAGAAAGCCGCTAGTCACAGAGTGGGAACACTCAGAAAGGAGACATTGAGCAGAATGACTCCCCCCCCCTAAAACCCCGGCCCCCATGAGAGTCACACTGGGGAACACTAGGACCATTTAACACCAGGGTAATGGCAATATTGGGGAGCTGGGGGAAGGGGGGTGGGTGCACACAGGATGGGTGGGTATGGACGGTGTGTGTGTGTGTGTGGGGGGGGGGGTGTATATTGAGGGGTGTAAGTGACCCACTACTGGAGCCAAACGAGGTGGGAATTGGGGCCAGGGAGGTCGATACAGGATATAGGGGTATCAATGGGAATGGAGAATAAGCACTTCGAGGTGTGGCAGAAAGCCCAGCCATTTGAACAAGTAAACGTTTGCTGGTTCCAATTCCTGATCCGTCAAAGTGGAGAAACATGCTCTCGTGCCCATGAGCAAGGAGATTAACCCTAAAAACGTCAGTAAGTCTGGATATGATTTTAAAAGAAGCACTAAAATCATGAATGTTTCAGATGAGCACGATGCAACTGTTAGCTTACATTAACATCAAGTGAAGCCGATATTAAATGTTATTTGAAATCATAACTTTTTGCATACATATCCAATCGCATAATATGAACTATGTTCATTGGACAGCAATTTTGTGTCAGAATGACTCACGTTTGGCAGAAACGTTGCCTGGCCTTTCTAGGAAAATTGGAATCAAATTCTCCTATCCAGGCCCAACCATCACTGTCCATTCTTCCAATACAGACAGACTTGACGCAGTGATTTACTGTAGTCATTCCACAGGCAAACAATACGTGGATCATGTCGAGGAGAGGGATTCAAACCTCCCATCAGCATACAGGATCCACCCTAACGGGTTGAGTTTCATACTCCCGCTGCCTCTGAGGAATGTCAGGCTCATGACAGTGAACCTCATTGACGTTTTTCAATGTCAGTGCCAGGAGCTGTACCTGTGACCTGACACCATGGTCGAAAGACACAACCAACCTCAGTGTACCACTCTTCTGAATAGGAGTGACTGGGCCTAACACACCATTTAGGGCCGCAGGTGAAACAATAAAACTGGATGTTGCTGAATAGGACCCTTTTATGAATGACCTCATAACAAGTGTCTGATCTTACCAGCTATGCCGGTGTTAAAGGAGGTATGCAGGATGAGGTAAGTCATCACAGTGGAGTATGACATCAAAGGTCGTGTGCCACTTGATGATGGAAGAGCTAGATTACCTTACTGGCTAGATTACCTTACCCAAATGTCAGGTAAAGAACTGGGAATGACATCAGCATTGGTGGAGCTCATTCCTATTGTGTCTCTACATCAAAGCCGTAACACTAGAAAGGCCAGGCCACGTTCCAGCCAATGGGGAGTCATTTTCTCAATCATTCTGCCCAGTGAATACATTTAAATGTTAAGCCATTGGGGGACGGGGGTTATGTTTCCTTTTGAATACAAAGTATATACTATTTCAAATAACACAGTCGTTTTTGCCTTACTTGATGTTAGTTTAAGCTATCGTTTGCTGTGTGTTCATGTGAAACGTAGCATTTTATTCATTTTTTAAACATCTCCATAGAAACCTACTCCAGCAATTAAGATTACACGTCTTGCACGACAAGATTATTTTTACCTTGCTGATCAGGGATTTTAACCTACAACTGTCAGGGCACTTGTTAGGTACTGCTCTTCTTGTTTTCCAAGTATTTCAGAAATAGCCCATGTCATTGAAACATTTATGATAATATGTAGACAAACAAGCGTACTACTGATTGTGACTGTAGGAGGATTTGAAAAAGTCTCATTTTGGCGCCAGATTTAAAGAATGATATTCCAGTTTCATAACAACAATTGTGTTTGTAAAATCCTTTAGCTCTGACAGACTATTTCTGTAGAGCAGACTTTAAGAATGGCTGCATTGTCAGGAAACCCTCCTAATCATAGTCCTTAATGAGTCACGGAGCCCTGTCTATCCCAGTCTTCAACTCTGACCTCCAGTCAGTTTGGCCAGCTGGCTGGGCAGGGAGTCCCTGGACACTATGGGAGGAGGAGGCTGGCTAATTAATTAAACACAATCAGGGCATAGTCCTGTGCCAGGGAATGACATGCTCCTAATTACAAGACATGCGCAACAAAGGAAACTGGTGTCTCGTACAATTGAGTGGAATGGGCCCGTCCAGCGGGAGTGATGTAGATGGAGGTAGAGGAGGGAGAGGAGGAGAAGAACACAACCTAAAGGGAGCGATTTGGGTAGAAGTCACTTCTTAGTCACATGCTTTAGATTTTTCTGAGATTTGCCGCAGGGTTCATTTACCGTCGGTGGTAGTGGATGGTGGACTCAAAGTATGTTTTATTGAGGTAAATCAGATGTTCTGCTCCTGCCTGAATATAATGTCAATATTGTGAGAATTCAAAACTCTGTCAGTAACTCCCTTAAATAAGGCCTGGATGAAGGGAAAATTCATAATATTGCTAACTCAAGACATATTTTGTAGTATATTAGAAGGGTAATCTTTCTGCTTGAATTCTGGTGATAGTATAATTTTTCATGGCTCTAAGGTGAATTTGTTTCAGTGTTACAGGGCTTTTTGAAGGCCCATTCATTCCAGAATGGACAGAGAGGTCTTTTTCACACTTCTTATGGCCAGATCCTCTGTGAACAATGTCTGTATTGTGACATGGCGCCCGGGGCTATTTCTCTTCCACCTTGCTCTGCTCTGGTTACTAACTTGATCAGTGAATTATTGTTTTACACATGTGTTTGCTTGTCTGTAACACCTCCTCCGCACTTAGAAACATGTCAAGTCAAATATTTCATTTATCAACTAATTGGCCAGACAATGGGCTTTGTTCGTTTTGCGGTGACGTTGTAAAACCATTCATCCCCACTAGATTCTGTTGAGTGTTTGTTTGATATCAGATAAAACCAACATGGTTCTGTGGTGATATTTTTATTTTATCAAGGAAACCACTCCCATTAGGGGTATTTCACATTATAAGTAGAATGCGTTGTTGTAGTGTCACTGGAATAGCATGTCCAGGGAACCAATAGGCTGGTAAGTTTGCCATTAGATGTGATTTATTTACACGAAGGGTTTCAATGCAAATGGAAGTCTCTAGAGTGGCTTTACTAATAACCCGTGGAAAGGAACTGGAACGGGCAACACAACTGGTGCCAAAACACAACCCAGTTAATAGTTCAGAAACTACGTCATCGTCTCACTGCTACAGCTACGCTTCTTCGTCACCCTGAGCAACACCGGCATCACTTCACAACACACAGTGATGGCAATCATGCAAACGGGCTTGAATTCTTCAGAATCTTTGCTTTAGATTCTTATTTTCATAAAACATCTGAAATAATACATAGGACACATCCTCAATGGTAGACACGGATACGAGTAATATGCAGTGAAGCTGGAAGAACGTTCTGGAAGCCAGGCCACACACAAGGACTCTCTCCTCTAAATATCAACATTGTGTCAATCTGTATCATGTTACAAATATAACCAAACAGAAGGATTCCTTTCTGTTTTTCATAATAACCCTTGTGATTGATACTTCTTGGCTATATACATAAACCCTGCTTATGGAGAGGTCAGGGAAGCTCGGGACTGGTGTTTTTGGGCCAGACACCAGCCGACCCCAGTGAAGCCCGGCCACACAGCTGTGATCCATGCGGGTACAGAGCTCTGCCCGGTCCAGAGCTTGGGTCACAGCATCGCTAGGGTTACCTCGTAGAAATCTCAGACACGGATGTGATTAGAGCCTCAGGGTGTGTGTGTGTGTTTCTGTGCAGCCTAAGGTTAGTGTGTCCGGGTGTGTCTGATAGACACATTGATTCCGCCTTGATCCGACACTCGGATACCCTCTTTCTCTGGGTCCTTTTGAAGCGAGCCATATCTGCATTTTAAAATCCTGTGATGAGTGGGGGGAGGGCTCATTTCTCTGACTGAACACGTTTATGTTTGCTAGGGAGCCGTTGAGGCAGACAGTTTAGATAAGGTGAGTTATTGGCTCGGGGAGATTTATAACCACACAATGACAGTTAAAGGGGTTTCGTGTAGAATTCTGCAGATGCCAGCAACAATTTCTCACTGATTTCTAGACACTTTCATTTTGATGTGTGCTTTTGAGGAAAACATTTTAAATAAATAAAATATCAATGCACGGATGTAATAATATGGATGCAATAATATGTGGTTGATGTGGATATTTTTTGGATTGCTTTCCTTTTTTTCTTTCTTCTGTCTGCCGTTCATGTCCCAATGGAGGTCTGCCACAAAGGTCTGCCCATTCATCCAGGGACAATGAAACCCATGAAACCTCCCATTGTCCCCCTTCTCCGTGTCACGTTAAGTTGTGCCGCGTTGATATGATTCTCGTATTCATCTCTTGCCTTCTGTGTTGTTGTCTTTCTGTTTCCTTTTAGTCGTGTCTGGTAAGTTGACATGTCACCCCGTCACCTATTCACCCTGCGGCCATGACAGACAGGAGGTTGTCACAGCACCGCCTTCCTCCATCCTCCTCACCTCACCCTCCACCCTCATGTTTCAGTCGTCACGGGCGACAGTGACAAAAGGAAATTAATGGGTAAACGACAAATGTGGTCTGAACGGTCCCCAGGTAAAACCATTCCATGATATAATTTCCCCATCTTTTGTGTTGCTTTGTGCGTTACGGAATGTCCCGTCCTAGAAAACAATCTATGTGGATGACAGAACAGAGATCTTTTCTGCGTATCAGCTGGCCCTTAGCTGCATTAAGAGGCCTGGAGCGTACGGTAGTAACGTTCTCCGCAGCTGTCTCCGGGAGCCAGTGTAAATCGTCCAGCTTTTGGCCCCCGAGGGCCCAGGCGGAGTCCCTCCACACCCGTACCGTATTAGCTGAGTTGGGACTCGGGGTTTCACTGACATGGAGTTTGTGGTTAATTTACATGGGTGACTCATCGCTGAAGGCCGAGCCGTTCTTTTGAACGGTGCCATTCTGGGATCCATCCCCCCGTATCCGTGTAGATATTATTGGTCGGCGTCGTAGCCCAGGCTAATATTATTGGTCGCCGTCATAGCCCAGGCTAATATTATTGGTCGGCGTCGTAGCCCAGGCTAATATTATTGGTCGGTGTCGTAGCCCAGGCTAATGGAGACAATGCTGCTTTATGTGTCTGTTACATCTGCTTATCTACACACAGAATTTACCCCATGAATTGGATTGTCCTTTGGTTTTGAATTATCTCCATCCACGCAACAGCAACAACTTTGCTCTCTCCCAGAGATAGAGCCTGTGTCTCAACTGTTTTGTATACTGAGGGCAAAGCAGTTGAATTCAAATACATTTGACTGTTATTAAAATGAGCCAGACTGGGCTCCTAACGGTAATGTGTGGTGTTTCATGTAACTCGATGCTCTGCCAGTATGTTGACTGACCTGTGCCTTGTCTTCCAGTGCCCCCGGCATTCGTGGTTAGGCCTCGGAACCAGGTGGTGGCCGTGGGCAGAACCGTAACCTTCCAATGCGAGGCCACTGGAAACCCCCAGCCTGCCATATTCTGGCAGAGAGAAGGCAGCCAGGTGAGCTGGTGTGAGGAACTATAAATTACAGGTTGGAGGAATGCCTGTGGGAAAAAAAACATGTGAATACACTGTAAATCTCAGTCCAATCATAGACTTCATTAATTATTTTTTTAATGATATCTTTAGATGATTTACATTCATTTTATGATACCCATAAAACCGAGCCATAAAATCTGTAAACATCACCGACCTTCAGAAAAGCCAGTGGGGGTGTTACGTATCTAAAGATGTCACACGGTTCTCCTTTTCATCTTCTGCAGAACCTGCTGTTCTCCTACCAGCCTCCCCAGCCATCCAGCCGTGTCTCCGTCTCCCAGACAGGGGACTTGACCATCACGGACGCCGAGCGCTCGGATGTGGGCTACTACAGCTGCCAGGCCCTGAACATCGCCGGCTCCGTCATCACCAAGGCTCTGCTGGAGGTCACGGATGGTGAGTGACGGCCCCAAAAGCCAATCTAAGGAGGGAAGAGGGCTTCCAAATATGGAGTTCCACCAGTCAAGTGCCTCCCGGAATAAGATCATGGAGAAATCTCGTGTGGTCGCACCTTGGCATGAACACGGGGGGAACTGTAGAGATTTGAATAAACACATACTAATGTCCTTGTGCTATATTTAAGCTCCTAAAATAGGTATTTAGGTCTGTGTGTTTTGGCCTGGACTGTGCTTTGTGGGTCTGGCCCGGTTGATGCCCTCCTTGTCAGTGCCTTGTCTCCTCAAAGGCCTGGCCTGCCTCTGAGCTGTCGTGACATTCACACTGGCGAGTCTCTCCTCCAGGAGCCCGCTCGCATTAGCAGACCGGCACCCTACTGGTGGAGGGATCTGTCTTCGTGGTGAGGCCTGGTTCGGACCTCTTGACCGCCCCCCACAGTCGACGCAGGCGAGCCAGACGTTTGGCTCCAGTCCCTTGTTTTTCCCTGCAGCGACTCGTTTAATCTCTCAGGGAGAGCCGTTCTTTTGCATACCCCTCGTCTAGATTCTAACCTCTTTCGCCAGATTCACCCCTCTTTACTCAACACCTCCTTCCCACTCCCACTCTTCCCACTCTTTTTGTCCGGGCATTCTCTCTCTCTTCTTCTCTCCTCTCTTTCTTGTTTGTCTTTCTTTTCCCTGGCTGTGGCGTGGCAGGGCCCGGCTGAAGAGGGATACTAATAACAGTTATTAAAGGGAGCAGGCAGATCCCCGGCCGCCTCTTCTCCGCAGGCAGATCTGGTAATTACAGGTCACAGCGATGATGTTTTAGTAATTACACCAGCACAAATGCAGAGAGTCAGCCGCCCAATGTACTGCACCGGGTGTCTTATGTAGATGTTCAGGCCGTGTCATGTGTATAGCCTCACCTCCGTTTGAGCATTCGCTTTTATTAAACATCCACTGTTCATTTTCCACACCTCTTGATGATGAACCCCCCCCCCCAGGTTGGCAGTCGATTTCGGTATTAACAGCTGTAAAAGGGCCCTGGTGGTAGCCTGATGTACCGGGGACATGACGGCCAGCATTCTAAGGTCACGTCATGGAAATGATATGGAGATGAACCGCGTTTAATTAAATCTGCCTGTGTCAATGGGCGAATGCCCAGGGAGACGAGGAGGAGGGGAAGACTGAGGAGGGGGCAGGGAGGAGGAAACCTCTTCATCTTATTAACGGGCGACGGTGCTCCCACGTTCTGTGTTTTCTACGTTGGGGTGGGCTGTGAGTTGGGGTGCCGGGCTCGGGGGGGTTCTGTTGTTCCACTGGAGGCTAGGATTGTGGTGCTGCTGAAAGAGGACTTGTATCTAAGCGTGTTTTATTTTAATTGCACCACGTCTGTTTGACTAAGGTCAGTTCCTGCTGCTGAATGATTAGAAAATTGCTTCCAGTTGTGAAAATTGGATTGTATTCTGTCTCCACCTCCCTGCTTGTCCTGAAATAGACACACAGGTTGTGTTTGATGGTTCACTCATCGTACTCTGCCTTTTGTCTTTCTCTGTGAACTTACTGGGTTATTGTCCCAGCTGTCTTTTCCACTTAATACATTTATAAAAAATAAAATATTTAATGTACGTCATGACATCATTAAGCCACAGCATCCTATCATGCTCTGTGGCATGTTTAAAAATGCTGAGGAAGCCCAGTTGACCTTCATTTTGGATCGAGATGGCAAGAGGAAAGGATCTAAGTGACCTGGGAAGAAAGATGACAGTGCCCTCATCGCAGAATGCTTTGAAAATAATCATATCCTATGGCCTTCACAGTCACCAGATCTCAACACCGATGGGAGATTTTGGACGGACATGTTAGACAGCGCTCTCCACCACCATGATTAAAACACGGAATGAGGGAATTTCTTTTGGAAGAATGGTGTTCCATCCCTCCAGTAGAGTTCCAGAGACTCATAGCATCTATGCCGAGGTGCATTGAAGCTGTTCTGGGGGCTTCTGGTGGCGCAACACCTTAAAGAGACACTTTATGTTGGTTTTTCCTTTAATTTGTCACTCGTCTCTAAATTCTGTCTCTCTCACCACGCAGCCTCTAACTCCGCCTGTTTATCTTTTCAGTTGTTTCCGATCGCCCGCCCCCGGTTGTCCGCCAGGGTCCGACCAATCAGACGGTAGCAGTGGATGGGACTGTGGTCTTGAGTTGCCTAGCAACTGGAAACCCCGCCCCCACCATCCTGTGGAGGAAGGATGGAGTTTTGGTGTCCAGTCACGACTCCCGGGTCAAACAGCTGGATACCGGGGCCCTTCAGATCCGCTACGCCAAGGTGAAGTGCGCACAGGAACTACTCCAATCTTCGTTACAAGCACTGTGTAACCATATGCGATGATACACTCTTTTCAGATGAGTTGAAAGTGTGGAAATACTGTTCATTATTGATTAATCTCAGTGCTTCGGAGTACTAGTAGTGAGAAAGTGTGTCAGACTGCAGTCATTTGAGTGCTTTTGTCCTTAAGAGCCATAGAATCCTCTTAGAAGCGTAGCGTAGACCAACTGTACTGTAGCAGCCTGTGTGGAATATCTCACTGAGGCAGTTACTGTCAAACCTTATGCCTTACTATCATAATATATGGGAATAAGAACATCATTTGATGGGATTCTCTTTGTGAAACAGTTTGACCACCTCCGAAATTGACTCCACTCGTACAACATTTTCATTCAATGTCTTCCATTAGTTAAGCATTTTGTAAGGAATTCCCTCCAAACGGACATCAAAGCTGTTCTTTGCAACGTCTACACGTGGCAGAGACAGGCTGGCTGCCGGTTTACTTCCTGCTCAGTAAATAACCTGTGTGTTCAACTCTTTCGAGGCACCCAGCCAGGCTGCTCCTCTGTGAGCTGTCAGTCTGCTGTCAGGGTTTGAAGGGGAACCTGTGAAATCACACACACACACCCTTTTGCTGTCGCTCAACACTCCGAGGGTGACAGGAGTTGTGTGAAGCGGGACACGCACCCAGGGAGCGACATGACAGCAGAAGTGGGAGGGCTGGCCACACTTATCCAGGCCGAGGTGTCAAAGGGGCGTCGCCGTACCTAAGGACCGTCACCTGAAGAGCCCCCCCTGACCCCTGACGTTTCTAATGTGTCAGTTACCTTTAATGTCCTCGTTCACCAGACTCAGACACACATGCGGTCCATCTCTTCTAGACCCTGTCAACTCAGCTCTTCTATAAAACAGCCCGGCCCTTACCTGGGACCAAGGCCTCTAACTAGTAGGCACCTCCTGTACTAAATATTTTCAGTTCGCCCGGGAAGAACCGCGCCACTCCTCCCTCCCAGGCACCTGTTGCCGCGTTCTAGCGGGATGAGACGCTGGCGATATTAGCGGGCCCTGGCGGCCGTTCGAGGGGGGTCAACGGGCTCTGTTCCGGGGTTCTCTAAGCCTCCCTTTCCCCTCTTCTCTCCCGTCCTTCAGCTGGGTGACACGGGTGTGTACACATGCATCGCCTCCACGCCCAGCGGTGAGGCGTCGTGGAAGGCCTACCTGGAGGTTCAAGGTGAGTCCCCAATGGCGTCGCCTCCCTCACCGAGCCGCAATGAGACACAACGAAATGCCTTTGAGTCCGTAATTGCTTTTCTAGTTGGAATGTCACAGTCTTACAAACCGCAGGGAGTGTGTATCAATGTGAATAATTCCCAAACCTGGAGTACCTGATATAATTCAATTCGGTCTGTTTTAAATGCTTGTATGCCTCGTGTTCTCCTTTTGATTTGCTGCGGTCAGAGTTCGGCGTTCCGGTGCAGCCTGCCAGACCCACCGACCCTAACCTCATCCCCAGTGCCCCGTCCAAACCCGAGGTCACGGACATCACCCGCACCTCCGTCTTCATATCCTGGAAGCCCAGCCTCACGGGAGCCACGCCCACCTCCTACATCATCGAGGCCTTCAGGTGACATGTTTTTCCACGAGGCATGTCCGAAATGTATGCCCGCACGACCCCTGACCTCATCAACCCGTTGTGTGGTCTCCGCCCCTAGCCACACGTCGGGCAGCAGCTGGCAGACCCTGGCCGATCACGTGAAGACCGAGTCGTACGTGCTGAAAGGCCTGAAGCCCAACGCTGTGTACCTCTTCGTGGTCCGAGCCGCCAATGCCTACGGCCTCAGCGACCCCAGCCCCATCACGGACGCCGTCAAAACGCAAGGTGGGGCTCCTCCCTTTGTTCCTCCACACAGAACGGACTGCTCAGGCCGCCGCGGGCTAAATGGATGTGATGTGTGTGTTTCTGCAGAAATCCCCCCCACCAGTCAGGGAGTGGACCACCGTCAGATCCAGAGGGAGTTGGGGGAGGTCCTCATCCACCTACACAACCCCACTATCCTGTCCTCCTCCTCCGTCAGGGTGCAGTGGACGGTGAGTGCTACTCTCTCTGGGAGGAAGGGCTTTAGTGAATGTCAAAACCTCTTTCTTCAATCCCTTCTAATGCAATGTATCACCTTTCGTTTGATGTCTTCTGTACATGTTTCAAAACCGATGCAGCAATGTGTTTTTTGGGTGTTTTTTTTCTTTTCACTTCAAAGTCGGTGTGGGGAGCTCCTCTCTCACAGTCCATTTGTTTGGCCACTCAGCAGCGCTAACTCGCTAACGTCCTAGCTTCCCGCAGAGGGCGAATGCCGCACTGCGGAGAGAACACAGCCCTGACTGGAACCCTGTCAAAACTCTCCACATGTCCATCTGGCCTGTCACGCCGGCCAGCATGACAGCTCCAGAGCCTGCTTGTGTCCGTCTGTCCTCAGTCCCGAACGAGTCCCACCCCAAACGGGCCTCTCGCAACACTCCGCCTCGCGCTGCCCTCCGCCGTAAGTCCGCCCAGCAGGGCAGTGTCCCCGCCTTGGCCCTCCCAGATTGGAAACGCTTGACTGCTGTTGAACCACGACAAGTGAGAAGGAGGAAGTGGCCAACGCTCAGGCCCAAATAGGTTGCTGATGTAGGAGGGGAGTCGGAGCAGGAGGAGAATGGGAGAATACGGGAGAGGTTAAGGGCTACATGTGGAGGTGTTACCACCGGAATGCTGTTGGATAGAGGCTCTGTTTTTAAACAGCGTTAGACTCTATCTGATGTTTGTCTATTTTCTATTAATTACGTAAACGCTTGTTAGCCTCAACTTGAAGATAATTGTACACCTGGAGTGTTGTCAGATATCTGCTATAGACTGTCTCTTCATGCATCCACTCACAGGTTACAACCTTTGGGGGTCATTCCAATCGTTAGGTAACCCATACAACCCCTGGGTTGCGTAGTGCCATAAGGATCGATGAATTGCAAATGTGAAGAGGATACTGTGATGCCAACGTTGATCGTTGAGGTCGGCACTTTCCTGACTGACCACAATGTTCTGGCCGAAACCAATGAGACTTTTCCAGGAGTCACAATGAAGTGAATTCACATGTACTCTGCATGGACATGGTTATGTAGAGTTTCTGGGCTGTTTCTGTCAAACGGTTTGCACAGTTGTAGTCCTGAGCCGGAGAGGGAGGTTGAAAAGCATTTCAAACTTTACAGTGCCCTCCACAGGTACCCTGTTGGATAGTACAGTGCTGTACCGTCCTAGTGGATGGCAACAGGTTGTATTGTAAAATCAGTGTGGTAGAGCCATATGAGTATACCTGAAGTAAGGCATTATTAACTGACTCTATCAGGAGCCTCTGAATCTCAAGAATCACCTTCCCCAATAGCGATATGGTCTATATCATGAAGGCTCTCTGCTATTTCAGCCTGTCCCGTCCCTCTGCTCTATATCGGCCAGTCAATACGAGAAACTCATATTTCCTTGAGCCCAGACTGCAGTTCTCGGTAACATTCAGTGTGGGAGTGGAGCCGGGCTGTTCTGGCCCTCTGTAACCAAGACCAGACTCTCGGGAATCTATGACCTCATGGTGTGTGGTTTGCACACGTCACTGCCGCTCCAAACGAATACGCTTCGCCGGCCGCCGTGCGGTGAAACGGAGAGACAGATGGACAAAGAGAGCCGGGCGGTGAACGGATGGATGCAATGAGCTAGCGCCACGGTGCCGACATACAAGCAGGCTTTATCTAGAACTTTCCAGTTGATGATTAAAAAGGCTGAGAGACTTTCCTTTCAAAGTCTGAGTGCCTAAATCAAGTCAAGCTGACCTTGGTGAATGTGTGTGTGTGTGTGTGTGTGTGTGTGTGTGCGCGCATTTGCATCCTGTTCGTGGCACGTCCCCCGCCCACTAGGTGGAGCAGCAGTCGCCATACATCCAGGGCTATAAGGTGATGTACCGGGCCTCTCCAGAGGGGGCCGCGCAGAGGAGCGACTGGGCTGTGTTCGAGGTGAGGACCCCCGGGGAGGACAGCGCTGTGGTGCCCCAGCTCAGGAAGGGGGTCACCTACGAGTTCAAAATCCGTCCCTTCTTCAATGAGTTCCAGGGAACTGACAGTGAGGTCAAGGTAGCCAAGACACTGGAGGAAGGTGGGTGGATGTGTCTGGACTTGTTCTTTTGTGTCGCACGCCGCAACGTTTGTTTGTGACCTTTGCCTCCTGTTAACAGCTGTTGCCAGTATAAAGGCGGAAAGATTGTTGTGTGTTCCAATGCAGTGGCTTTTTCTGTGTGCTAGGGCGGGCTTTGTTCCAAATGGTCCTGTGAAACCCAAGCAGAATATGACACTTAAATAAGTGTTGCGCTAATTGCTCACAGGGTGTGGTTGTTTGAGGTTATGAGGCTCTTTCAGGGTTTGGGTGCAGTCCAGAACACATATAGGCTATATGAAAGACAGAAACATTGTGAAATGTTCTGGGGTTTGAATGGATGAGAGGCTCTTGGAACTGACTGGGAAGAAAATACACTTTGGCATGTATGTGTGTGTGTGTGTGTGTGTGTGTGTGTGTGTGTGTGGGGGTGGGTGTTTTCATAAATCCCTGTTGTATTGAAGCAACACTTTGTTCTTAATTTTGTTGCTAATTGTTTTTGGAGTTAAAACACGATGGCCTCAGTCCCGTGAGCACAAATGCCTGCCTTCATTACCGTCCATCAGAATGTGATTAAGACTTTTCAGACTATTCATAATTCATAGCGTCGCAGTACACACATGGCATAAACATTTCAATCCTGTTTCTCTCTGTTACAGTACACAGCCATTTTCATTTCCTTAATATGGCTAGCTCTGAACAAAGATACATTGTCCTTTTTATTCAGATTTGGATTTGTTTCATTCATGCTCACAGTCAACCAAGCCGAGTAATGCAAAACACACAGTTCAGGCAATACTTTGAAAGCAACCAATCAGTACAGTCTGGTTTTGCTTTCCGATGTGAGGAGAGGGCAGGCTGTTGATGGGTGTTGTGCATCTGTCTGTGCGTCCCCAGCCCCCAGCGCAGCTCCTCGAGGGGTTACCGTCACAGAGAGCGGGGACAATGGGACCGCCATCGTGGTCTCCTGGCAACCGCCGCCAGAGGAAGAGCAAAACGGGGTGGTCCAGGAGTACAAGGTGAGGACCGCGGCTGAGGCATCCCAAATCGCACCATTCACCAAATCACCCTGGCTAGATCTCCTGGCCGGTTCCATGGTGTAACTTCTGCACCGCTATTCGAAGAGCACGGGCACAAGAAGAGACAAAGGAAATAGAGACGGTGTACTGCAATGATCCATTTCTCTGCCTAGATGGATCAGAGGGAAAGGAGAGGGTTGGGTGTCAGTGTCGGAAATGATTGTGAAACGGTGCCATCTGGTGGACAACTTAGACCCTCACAACATCTGACTTGGTTTCTGATGGGCTCTGGATTCAATGTCTAGACTGTCTTTAATGTATTATTTATACAGCCATGCATTGTATGCCTTCATCTTGCCAATTAATTAAGCTAATGAAATATAAAATGAGAGGCTTGCGGGCTTGATATCTAGATAACGATCTCTCTACAATTTCTGATATGTTTCTGAAGACGTTTTGGCTGTCGGCCCTCGAACTATCTCTTATTAGCCTCAAATTATTTTAAGGGATCACTTTGATTTCAGTAACAACATGTTACGAATGAGAAAGACTTTTGGTAAATCCAAAAGTGACATGGTACAAGGGAAAATAGATAAATAATAATAAATATATTGCACATGTATTCAAAAATGATTCAGTGCCCTTAATCGATTAGCTTTTTGGTCTAGGTTTGCCTAAATCTGTAATTTATCTCTAGCACTTTAATATCTACATCCCTCCCTTTATCGTTCTCTCTCTCTATCCTCATCTCTCTCTCTTTCACTCCTCTTTCTCCTATTGCTGTCCTCTCTTCCACTGCCTTTCAGTGTATTCACTCATACCCATGGTTTTTGTACAGCTTTCTGACTGTGACCGTCACTCTACACATACAATATGCTGGTTGAGTCCTGGCATTTTAATTGAACAGGTGATTCTTTTTTTTCGTCACAGGGAATGTAGGTTAGGGTTGGAAAGAGGTGGGGTGGGGGGGTGATGCAGCACGGTCACTTTAAAACTTAAGCTATCGTTAATTTTCCAGGTAAATGTTTTTTTGCCGATAGGGTTGAGAGTAATTTCATGGTTGTTAAATCCGGTGCGGGGAGCGTTCCTCGCTCATTACCGCTTCTGGTCCCTGGCGGCGCTTCTCCCCGCCGTGACTCCAACAGCCACAGAGGCTATTGAGGCTCTCACATACATACACGTACGCGCACACATCTCAACTAGGTCTGTGCGGGGCTTGTTAACTTTGGGGAGGCGGTGGCGGTATTGAAAGCAGAGGCCACCGGGGTCTGGATGTTGGGGTTAGCAGGCTTCATGCTGAGGTGAATGTATGAAGCTCTTTGTGACCCTGGATTGAGTTAACCTGAGAGCCTTCTCCTTCTCCTCCCTGTGACTTACTGCCTGGCTACTGCTGCTGCCGTTGGTTCTGGAGGTGATTACCGATCCGCTTTGTTTTTTCGAGGGGTCAGGGTACACTCACTCAGACAGGGGAGCGTGTTATGGCTACCACAGCTAATACTACTGACTCTGTGTGGGACGTACCCAGAAAACATGTGTTTCACTGTTATTTTATTTGCGGCACCTGGGAGGAGTAATGTGCGCTGTGCACTGAAATGTCAATGTTGATAACCGGCCATACTTGGCGATTTCAAATCATAACACTGACATGTCTTATGTCTCACTCCCTCTCTTGCTCTGTAGTTATTCTCATTCAAGGGTATTTCTTTGTAAAATAATACTGAAGACATCCAAAGCTATGAAATAACACATATGGAGTCGTGTGGTGACCAAAAAAAACACCTAATCAAAATACATTTATAATTCAGATTCTTCAAAGTAGCCACCCATTGGCTTGGTAACAGCTATGCACACTTTTGGCATTCTCTCAACCTGCTTGATGAGGTAGTCACCGGGAATATTTATCCAACAGTCGTGATGGAGTTCCCACATATGCTGAGAACTTTATGCTGCTTTTCCTTCACTCTGTGAAAAAAAAAAATATTATATTCCCACCTAGCCAAGACCAGATGAGATTGCGTATCACAGCCGAATGCTGTGGTAGCCATGCTGGTTGAGTGTGCAATCAGACCAAAAGACACATTTCCACTAGTCTATTGTCCATTTCTCATGTTTGTTTACCTAAGCAAGACGATTTTTATTATTGCTTTCCTTCAGAAGTGGGTTTTGTCTTTGCGGGAATTTGAGCACAAAGGCCTGATTTCACAGTCTCCCCTGAGCACATGTTGACATGTTTGTTACTTGAACATTTATTTGGGCTGCAAATCTGAGGTACATTTATTTCTGTTTATTTTCTGATTTCTGTTTCTGGTAACACTCAAGAAAATCCTCTGCAACAGATGTAACTCTGTGTCTTTCTTTCTCGGGGCGGTCCTTTTGAGAGCCAGCGTTATTGTCGCGTTTGATGGTTTATGCACTTGAAGAAACTTCTTGACATTTTCTGTATTGACTGACCTTCATGTCTTAAAGTAATGATGGACTGTAGTTTCTGTTTGCTTATTTGAGCTGTTCTTGCCATTATGGACTTCTACAGGACAGACATAAACATGGTCTTCTGTATACCAAACCTACCTTCTAACAACACTACTGATTGGCACAAATGCATTAAGATATTCCACAAATTAACTTTTAACAATGCCCATCTGTCAAATTAAATGCATTCCAGGTGACTAGCTCATGAAGGTGGTTTGGAGAATGCAAAGAATATGAAAGGCTGTGATTGAAGCAATAGGTGGCTACTTTGAATCATCTACAATATTACATTTATTTTTATTTGTTTAACACTTACTTATTCTGTATGTGTAATTTCATAATTTTGAAGTTTTCACTATTATTCTACAATGTGGAAAGTAGTAAAACTGAAGAAATACCCTACAAGGAGTTGTTGAGTCCAGAATTTTGACTGAAACCGACTATATACCCAATATTCATCCCTCCCTCTTTTATTCTGTTGGTCTTTATCTTTCTTTCTCTCTACATCTCCCACTGATATGGTCTCTCTCTCCTATCAGATCTGGTGTTTAGGGAATGAGAGCAGGTACCATATTAACCGGACGGTGGATGGCAGTACCTTCTCCGTTCTGATCCCCAGCTTGGCTGCCGGGATCCGCTACAGCGTGGAGGTCGCAGCCAGCACCGGGGCCGGCCCAGGGGTCAAGTCTGACGTCACCTTCTTCCAGATAGGTAAGTTGGGAAGAACTCTGGAACCTTTCTGCAGCCAACATAACACACATTAGTCAGACGTAAGAAAGGCCCTTCTACCAAAGGCCCTCACTTCTTAACTCCACCCCATGAATTCCAAGGTAATTACCTCCCTACCCTCTTTAACCACAAGGTGGGTTGGCAGATCATCAGTGGGTTTTCTTTATTTCGTATTGACGTGCCCTTAATCTTACTCTGAATGAACTGCTAATCCAATTTTACGGTTGTCCAATAAATATTAAAGAAGCAACATGTTATCGTCTTACATTGTTCGCAAAGAACACCTCCAAGACCTTCATGCTCCGGCCTGCTCTCTTTGGCGGCAACAACGGTGGTCCATGCATAATTTAAACGATGGCCTCACTTGACATGGTTGTCTGACGCTGGCACTCGAAAGTTTCCTTCATCTTAACACCATGTTTACCACAGAGTGTAGCCTTCGTGGTTCGTTCGACTTAACACCATGTTTACCACAGAGTGTAGCCTTCGTGGTTCGTTCATCTTAACACCATGTTCACCACAGAGTGTAGCCTTCGTGGTTTGTTCATCTTATTACCATGTTTACCACAGAGTGTAGCCTTCGTGGTTCGTTCATCTTAACACCATGTTTACCACAGAGTGTAGCCTTCGTGGTTCGTTCATCTTAACACCATGTTTACCACAGAGTGTAGCCTTCGTGGTTCGTTCATCTTAACACCATGTTTACCACAGAGTGTAGCCTTCGTGGTTCGTTCATCTTTATACCATGTTTACCATGTTCGTCAGGTTAAAACATTATATTAAATGAGTCAGGCGACAGTTCGATGTCTGCAGCTTGGCTGACACACACTGTTTTCCCGTCAAGGATGCAACATTCACACAAAACAGGAGCAGCCGGGCTTGATCTCAGTGCAACTGTTTGTTGGGCGATCGTAGGTTGTCTTACATGTCCCGATGATATTGGGAGTTCTTGGCTTGCCTTCCTCTTTCTCATGTGTGTACCGTGTGGAGTGTCAACACAGTTAATATACAGCATCATGGTTATCGGCTGTGTCTCAGTCATATCACCACACAGAATGCGTCGTAGCTATCGGGGATACGTCTAATTCAATCTGTGCTATTCTAGCCCAGGCAATTTTCCAATCCTCTATCAGCTCAATACGTTCTATATCTGAGCTGCCTCAGGTCTGCTTATGGTAAAGGGGGAATAAATAAAATGTGATGCGGTGGTGGTGGTGTGTGTGTGTGTGTGGGGGGGGGTTGTCTCTGTGTCTTAAATGTGTGTGATAAAGTGGCCTGGGATGGACACAGAGAAGCAGGAAGCTGTGACGGATACAATTCCTCTCACTTGAGGGCTTCCCGCCGCGCTTGTTGCCAGCTTCGAAAGCCAGAGTGGAAAAGCACGCCTGTGGGACCAGCGCTGCACCTTAATGCATTAGTCACACAGTGGGCTTGTTGGCATCATGACAGATACCTGTATAGGCCCTGAGGACTGCTTCGTCACAATGGCACTCAGCTTCTTTCCTCACAGAAACAGGCATGAAAGAGGAAAAAAAACGAGAGACCGCTCTCAAACTTAAAGAATAGGGAGAGCTTGAGAGAGAGAAACACTGAAAGAGAGAGAGATGGAGCTTTGGGAAACCTGTTTGCCTCTGGCTGAGTCTGGAAAGATAAAAGTGGCCACAACATGAAACAGCAAGAGAGAGAAAGAGAGAGAAAAAGAAAGTAAGAAAGCAACTTGAACATGAATACATTTCTTAGGGGGGACAACTGAGCCTTCTTTCATGTGAGGCATGGGAGAAGAACAGAGAGTGAATCGACAGATGAAGAAAACAGCCTTTGTTGTGTGATCACTAGTCCAGGCGGTTCATATTCAGTGCATATCACAGCAGTAATGGCAAACACAAATGTACAACCAACATTTCCATTGATGTGCAATAGTTTGCTAACGACTGTTTTTATTTGTAATGGTATTAATCCAAATTCATTCAATGTAATAATAACTAATAATATGTTGCATGTGTGTAATCATACATTGTCATACATTTTCCTGGATGTGTGGAACATTCTTGTAAGGTGCTTCATAGTTCATCATGGGTGTATGGATTACTGAAATCTCTCGGGTCAAGACTTTTCTTTCTTTTCTTTTTACCTGCTTTTGTTGACTGGGATCAGTTTTGAGAGCCTTTTAAATAATGGAGATAGACAGCTCCTTCTCTGCTACTCCTCGGCCCAGCCTAGCCTAGCTTTCGCACTCACCTGCGGAGATGAAAGAAGCCTTTTGTGTGTCAAAAGAAAAGAAAACATTCATATTTATGCCTTCTGATCTAGCCCCCCCCCCCCCCCTTCTTAAAATAATTTCAGGCTTTTTCACTCGGTTTGAAGTTATAACATGCTCTTTCCTCACTGCATTTCATTTTATCTATCTTTACTACACCATTTATTGTACTCTACTCTCCCCTCCCTGGTTCTGTCCTGGGTACTTTCCGATTCCTCTCCCGTGAGACCTGTTTTGACCCTCTGTCATTCCCGACCGTCTGCTTTCATCACTCCTAATACGCATCTCACGTCTCCACGTTGACTCGCCTCCCCTCCTTGCCCTCCCCGCCTCCCCCGCTCATTACCGTGATGGCTCCTTTAACCTCCTTATCCTTCACCCACTGCCCACCCCACCCTCCCTCCGGCAGACTCGTCTGGTCGCGTGACGGAGGGCGTGGCCGACCCGGAGAACACCCTGTCCCAGCAGATCAGCGACGTGGTGAAGCAGCCGGCCTTTATCGCGGGCATCGGAGCCGCCTGCTGGATCATTTTGATGGTGTTCAGCATCTGGCTCTACCGACACCGCAAGAAGAGGAGCGGCCTCAGCACCAGCTACGCGGGAATCCGCAAGGGTCAGTGCCACAGGCCTCACTTCCTATCGGTACGCCGGAACCGCTAGCTCATACAAACAGGGTTAACACTTAACCCTGTATGTAACAGTTAGCGCTATCTCAGAATCACCAGAATCAGGTTAACACTTAACCCTGTATGTAACAGTTAGCGCTATCTCAGAATCACCAGAATCAGGTTAACACTTAACCCTGTATGTAACAGTTAGCGCTATCTCAGAATCACCAGAATCTGGTTAACACTTAACCCTGTATGTAACAGTTAGCGCTATCTCAGAATCACCAGAATCAGGTTAACACTTAACCCTGTATGTAACAGTTAGCGCTATCTCAGAATCACCAGAATCAGGTTAACACTTAACCCTGTATGTAACAGTTAGCGCTATCTCAGAATCACCAGAATCAGGTTAACACTTAACCCTGTATGTAACCAATCAATCAATCAATCAAAATTTATTTATAAAGCGCTTTTTACAACAGCAGTTGTCACAAAGAGCTTTACAGAGACACCCGGCCTTAAACCCCAAGGAGCAAACAACAGTAGTGTTGAATTTCAGTGGCTAGGAAAAACTCCCTAAGAAGGTCGAATTTTAGGAAGAAACCTAGAGAGGACCCAGGCTCAGAGGGGTGACCAGCCCTCTTCTGGCTGTGCCGGGTGAGATATTAAGAGTCCAATTGGAATAATAAATAAATTTCTCTTGGCTAAATCCAGAGTATATTCGATTTTAGACTAGGTCAGAAGTATGACCAGATGGACAAGGACAGGAACAGCAACGGTCCCCCCAAACCAGGTAATCCGCAGGTGTGGACCAGGACCTCATCTCCTTCTAAAATTTAAAATTGGAGGAAACTGAGAAAAGTTAGTAGTACATCCCTCATGTCCCCCAGCACAATAATATAGCAGCGTAACACCTTGGAAACTGAGACGGGGGGGTCCGGTGACACTGTGGCCCTACCCGGGGGAGGCCCCGGACAGGGCCCAACAGGCAGGAAATCAATCCAACCACATTGCCAGGCATCAACCAAAGGGACACCCACCAACCGCAACCCCCCTGAATGAGGGCCGAGTATTGCTAGCAGCGTACTGCCCAACTGCACAAGTGCGCAATAGAGAGTCAACAACAAGCCAGTGACTCTTCCCCCGAAGGGCATTGGAGGGAGGGCATCCCAGTGGCGACGAGAGCCCACCTGGCAAGACAGCAAGGGTGGACAGTATCAAGCCTACTGGTCACCTTCACGCCCCCGGGCCAGGCTACACCTAATTATAAACCGTGCTGTAGAGATGAGTTTTTAGTAGACACTTGAAAGTTTGCACTGAGTTTGCATTTCTAACCTTAATTGGCAGATCATTCCACAGGAGTGGAGCTCTATGAGAAAAGGCCCTGCCGCCAACTGTTTGTTTAGAAATTCTAGGTACAATTAAAAGGCCTGCATCTTGCGATCTAAGGTTACGTGTAGGTATGTATGGCTGGATCATTTCAGCAAGGTAAGTAGGAGCAAGTCCATGTATTGATTTATAGGTTAAGAGTAAAACCTTAAAATCAGCCCTAACCCTAACAGGCAGCCAGTGTAAGGATGCCAGGACAGGAGTAATGTGTTCAAATTTTTTTGTTCTAGTTAGGATTCTAGCAGCTGTGTGCAGCACTAATTGAAGTTTATTTATTAATTTGTCTGGATAACCAGAGAGAAGAGCATTGCAGTAATCTAATCTAGAAGTAACGAAAGCATGAATTAATTTTTCTGCATCAGTTTTTGATAGAAAGTTTCTAATTTTTGCGATGTTTCGAAGATGAAAATAAGCAACTCTTGAGACATATTTTATATGTTCTTCAAAAGAGAGGTCAGGGTCAAGGGTAACGCCAAGGTTTTTTACAGTTTTTTGGGATACGACCATGCAGCCGTCGAGGTTCACAGTGAGATCTGCTAACAACGCTCTTTGTTTTTTGGGTCCTAAAAGGAGCATTTCTGTTTTATTTGAGTTTAAGAGCAAGAAATTCTCTGTCATCCACTTCCTAATATCTGAAACGCATGCTTCCAAAATAGCTAATTTAGGGGCTTCTCCATGCTTCATTGAAATATATAACTGTGTGTCATCAGCATAACAGTGAAAGTTAATATTGTGATTTCGGATTACATCGCCCAGAGGGAGCATGTATAGTGAGAAAAGTAATGGGCCCAGAACCGAGCCTTGAGGAACTCCAAAGCATACCTTTGACTTGTCAGAGGATATGCCATCCACACTAACGAACTGATATCTTTCAGATAAATAAGATTTAAACCAGGCTAGAACATGTCCACGTAGCCCAATATTGGTTTCCAGTCTCTCTAAGAGAAGGGAGTGATCAATTGTGTCAAAAGCAGCACTAAGATCAAGAAGCAACAGGACGGATGCGGAACCTTTGTCTGAGGCCATTAGAAGGTCATTTGTTACCTTCACGAGTGCAGTCTCAGTACTATGATGAGATCTAAAACCAGACTGGAATATTTCATAAATGTTTTTTGTCTTTAGGAAGGCATTCAGTTGTTGGGAAACACATTTTTCTAAGATTTTTGAGAGGAACGGGAGGTTCGATATTGGCCTATAATTGTTTAATATGTCGGGATCTAGATTAGATTTTTTTAGAAGAGGCTTAATTTCCGCAATTTTTAATGAGTTTGGTACGCATCCAGAGGAAAGGGAGCAATTTATTATGTTCAGCATTGGCTGACCTAGCACAGGAAATAACTCCTTAAGTAATTTTGTAGGAATCGGGTCTAGCTGAGAGTTTGTGGGTTTAGAACTCATTACAAATTTTGTAAATGTGTCGAGCGATACAGTATCAAAAAACTCAAGTGTCCCCATTGACACCTGATCAGGGAGGTTCCGGAAATTTTTTGGACAACTGAGATTTTTAGGACCATAACTATTTAAGGATTCAGTTATTTGTTTTCTAATGGTGACGATCTTTTCATCAAAGTAGTTCATGTATTCATTACAACTAAAGTGAAGACCCACTTCACTTGCTAAGCTTTGCTTTTTTGTTAACTTTGCAACTGTATCAAAGAGAAATTTTGGATTGTTTTTGTTCGCCTCAATCAGGTTGGAGAAATAAGCTGATCGAGCAGACGTGAGTGATTTTCGGTATTGTACTGTACTGTCTATCCAGGCTAGTCTAAATACTTCCAACTTGGTGGAGCGCCACTTTCGTTCCAATTTTCTGGAGGCTTGCTTAAGTGCTCTAGTATTGTCGGTGTACCAAGGAGCAAGTTTCTTATTGCGTATTTCTTTAGTTTTTAGTGGTGCAACTATGTCTAATGTATTTCGCAGTATTGAGTTTAGATCCTCGATTTGATCGTTTACAGATTTATTTACTCTGTCATTTATGAGCGAACTAGTAAGAATATCAAGGAATTTATTTGTAATCCGAGAATTTATAGTACGGCTTTTGAAACTCATTGTTTGGGGGGCAAGTGGATTTCTTGTTTTAACGGTAAATGTAATAAGACAGTGATCCGATAATCCAGGATTTTGGGGGTAAATTATTAGATCTACAATATCTATTTCTATTTCTCGTGACAGGACTAAATCTAAGGTATGATTGTGGCAATGTGTTGGACCTGAGACATGTTGGATGAAACCCATTGAGTCGATTATGGCTTGAAAGGCTTTTTGAAGAGGATCATTGGGGTTTTCCATATGGATATTGAAATCGCCAAAAATTAGAATACTATCTGCCATGACTACAAGGTTAGACAAGAATTCTGGAAACTCATTGAGGAACAATGTGTATGGCCCGGGGGGCCTATAAATAGTAGCTATGTAAAATGATTTATCGGCCTGGTTAACTTTCATGAGTAAAACTTCGAAAGAATGAAACTCTGTGATATGTTTGAGAGTAAGTTTATATTTACTGTCATAAATATTAGCGACACCCCCTCCTTTTCTGGACGCACGAGGGATATGATCACTAGTATAGCCAGGAGGAGAGGCCTCATTTAAGGCAGTGAATTCATTAGGCTTTAGCCACGTTTCACATAAACCAATAGCATCTAGTATATGATCAGAGATTAATTCATTTACCGCAACTGTCTTTGGAGCAAGAGATCTAATATTTAGGAGTCCCATTTTGAGATGCGAAGTGATACAATTATTTTTATTTTTGACCGAGGTGGAGGAAGGCTTTATCTTAATAAGGTTGTTTTTGTTAGCACTACCTTGTTTAACTTTTCTCAGCCTGGAACAAGTCACAGTGACAATAGGTAAAGCTGTACTAACTACTCTGGCTATGCTATTGACAGACTCCACTATGCTAGCAGGCTGGCTATCAGCCTGCAGCCTGACCTGCACCCTATCTCATGTTAAAGCTATAGGAGTGAGACTCCTGTCAATGTTCCTAGACAAAAGAAGAGCACCACTCCAGCTAGGATGGAGTCCGTCGCTCCTCAGCAGATCAGGCCTGGCCCTATTTCTGGGAGAGTCCCAAAAAGAAGGCCAGTTATCTACAAACTCTACCTCCTGCGACGGGCAGAACTCCGTTTTCAGCCAGCGATTGAGTTGCGCAAGTCTGCTGTAGAGCTCGTCACCACCCCTAGCTGGGAGGGGGCCAGAGACAATTACTCGATGCCGACACATCTTTCTAGCTAATTTACACGCTGATGCTATGTTCTGCTTCGTAACCTCTGACTGTTTCATCCTAACATCGTTGGTGCCAACGTGGATAACAATATCTCTGTACTCTCTATACTTGCCAGTTTTAGACTTCGCTAGCACCAACCCCAGATTAGCGGCTACGTCGGTGGCTCTGCCCCCCGGTAAACAATGTACGATCGCCGGCTGATTCTTTAGTCTAATACTGCGTGTGATGGAATCGCCAATGACTAAAGTTTTCAGTTTTTCAAGTCCACCGGTAGAACATGCCTGCCGACCATTCCCCTCCGAAGACGGCTCGGGCCTTGACTCCGACTCCAGTGGGGAAAACCTGTTCAAAGTCTCAGTTGGTTTTAGCAACGATTCAGGTTTAACTGGTCGACGGCATTTCTTCCCAGTGACCAAGAGAAAGTTATTGCCCGGCTGCAGGAGCTGTGCCGGGGGGCTAACAAAACTATCGTTTCTACCTGGTGGCACTGACGCAGATTTTTCTATTTCTACACTAGCATAATCCTTGCCTGGCATTTGCGTCAGAAGCCGAGCCTCTAACTCTGCTATCTTTAACTTAAGACGAACATTCTCCTCCGTGTTGTTGCTACAACAATTACAGTGAAAAGGCATTGTAATGATACTTAGCCTCCGGTGTTCAGGGGTGAGTAGTTCTGTTAATTATGTCCAAAAAGAGTCCCGGTGTAGAAAAGTTGGGTAAGAGGTCAACAGATAAATATTGCGTTGGTAAAACTCTAAAATAGAATTTTGACCAATTAGTTTATATCGAGTAAATTCGAAAAAGTTTGGCAGGTAGCCAGGTAGGTAACAGCAGGCAGAGTACAGCACGTCAACAATCCCACAATGCACGTACAGCACGTCAACTAGGCTCTGTTGTCGCTGATGACAGTTAGCAGAGCTAAATAGCTGATCTTGTACGAGAGGTTAAAGGTGACTGAGGGATTTCTGCTCTCCCTAACCCTCTGTGGACAATGATCTGAGTTCTTAATTGAGGCTGATCTTGGAAGTCTGATTTTACCTCCGCTCGCTGTGCCGCAGCAGTCCCTACACTCAAATGAAAACGTTGAGTCAATCTGTACCACTTGACTCCAGGTGAGGTCTGCCGTCTGAACGTGCTCCAAAGTATTTCGAGAAAGTGAAAAGCCCTTGAACATCTGCTGCTGAAAATATACACTCTCCAGCTGGGATGTCTTTTCATTCAGTTTCATATTTCACTCTCTCTGATCGTGGGAGTGAGGTGCCTCTATTGAAGTTCATCTTTAGGCGCCCCCAGTTTATTTTAGCAGTTCCCTCCTGGTTGTGTCATGAATCTCGAATCAAGGATTTTACAATTGTCTGGAACATCTTTGATTCAAAGCGGATGATGCAAAATACTGTTTGAGTTTGCAACACTGTCGTGGTGTAGTTGCAACAGATGCCTTACCTTGCCATCGTGTGTTCCGCCTGAGGTGAGGGCCGTCGCATTGGCTTCAGCTGGCACAAACATGCCCAACCTCTGCCTACAACACGTATATACCAGTATATAATTCGCCCAGTATTTCATGGGCTCTCGTACACTGCTATGTGCCAGGCAGGGTCAGGGGAGATGACCCTGCCTCCTCTCCTTGCCCTCTCCGCCTACCCCGCTCATTACCGTGATGGCTCCTTTAGCTGGGATGGTACCTCCCCTGTTGAAAGTGATTGGAAAAAGATAGAAACGTGGATTAACCAAGATAATACTGTCCTTCTTGGAAAAGCCCTTATTTGATTCCTCGGTGCTCTACCATTGGGTCGATATTGCAACTATCACATTTTTACATATTATCTCTTTGGGAGAGATATGTAGTTTAGCGTGGAGACCTCGATTTACATAGGGCTAAGGTTGCCATGTGTAGGCTTCCACATCGAATGTTCACTGTATCGTGCTCAAGTTCTGCTGTGCATGTTGCTATGGTTAAACGGATGCACAGGTCACAGGGCTGGGCATTTGCACTGGAAAAGGCTGTGCGGTCTGTTGAAAATAAAGCCATGCCTGCATACGAGGTCCACAAACCAAGCCCTAAAGTCACCTAAGACGGGGCGTGCGTAGAGGAACTTGTGTCCACAGACTGATACAGCTGAAGACTGTGAAGATGGTAATGTGCCACGCCCCCAGGCTGGGAGGGGGAGGCTACTGTGGAAGCTGAGGATTGGCTCTATGAACCTTCCAAGACCCCTTTCCTCTTTTTCCACAGGAGCAGCCCAGCACCATATCTGTGTTTGCTCACATTAACTCTCTGAGCTCATATGTGGGCACAGTAGGCAAATACGTCCCTCTCTCTTTCCTCCCGCTCCCTTACAACCACAAGAGTCCACGGTCTTTGTTGGAACTAGTAACCACAAATGTTTTCAGAAGAGAAGAGGAGTATAATTGCAACCACATGAAGCAACAAACTGCTCTCAGGATGAAGTGTTTTGAATCCGACCTGTTGGGGATTGGAGGAGAAGATGCTGTGTATAGTTCTGTGGGTTCTACATACGCACTGGGCCGCGTGCGTGGATTTGTGTGTGAGTGCGTGTGTGTGACATTACCAACGCCAGGACATCTCATCCAGGCAGTGAATGAGCGTTTCTGACAGTTTTGTATTGCTGCAGTAATTTGATTCATTTATTTCAATCATGTAAGCATTTCTCAACCTTGCATGCCAAGTGTCAGTTTATCTCCTCTTCAAAGCTGAATCGTAGGCAGATAAATCTTTCCAAAAGGCCCAATCTGTTCAGCTGCTCTGAGTTTCAAGAACAGATCAGGAATCCAAACAAGAGCAGATAATTGTGGCATTTAAGGGACATTTGAAAGGTTGTGTTTACACAAATAAGAGGAAATGAGGACATGAAGGCAGCTGTGCTCGGATAGATAGCTATTTAACCAGCTATCTGTCTGACAGTGCTGCATTGTTTTGTACAAGCCTGACAGTTACATTTTAGAGACAACAGCCTTTGGCCCTGTTCAACTCTTAAGTGGGTGTTTTTTCGGGGGGTTGAGGGTAATACTCAATAAAATATATATTTTTCCCAGATCTCAAAATTGGTCTCCTTATGTGGTTTAACCATGTTGTGGGCTTTGACAATCAAGTGTGTTTAAACAGTTATCACACAATTTGAAAGATTTTACAGGAACCTACAAACTCTATAACTTGAAAGTCAAGAAAGGCTAGGGTCATTTTAAGATGTCAGACTTAAAACTCCATCCAGCCTTTTTAGCGCAGTGACTCACTATCTAAACCAGACTCAACTGGTTTCAAGTGGCCAGGAGATGTTAAGTGATCTCTTCCTGCTATCGTCTGAAAAACTGGAAATCCAACAGGGAATAAACTGTATGTATGCAAATGGATAGGTAGACACTTCAGCTTTCACCTAATATGATTATAATTCCCGACAAATGGAGGCATGGCTCATTGCACAAGCCTTTCCATTTTAAAACGGCTGTTTTCCTTTGAAACCCATGTTTGCAGCGCCGCCATTAAGGAAAAGATATGACATATACATTCTTTTTTGTATTTATTTGAAACGGAATATTTTGTTAAACCAACAGTTTCAAATTCACTCAATCCTGAAAACGGGAAATATTTGGGATACCGGTAATGTTGTTGATGACATCTTTATCAGAATCAGTTCTAACGGCGGATTGAATTTCTAGGCAGACCTGAAACCTAAACATTCTTCATTATGGTAGTATAGTCATTTAGATGGCATCATAGGGGGTCTGGGTGAACTGGTTAACCTGTGAGACCTCCGGTACCCTAGTGCGGGACGTTAAGCAGGGTGGCCGATGGGGAGTTTGTTACGGGGAGTCTGTTTCCCCCCATAACAGAGAGCCTGGCTCCACCGGTGGGGAATCTGGGCCCGGTGGGTCTTCGATAGCCTGGGCCTGAATTGGAAACAGCAGGTGCCCCAGCACTCACCTTCCCCAGCAGGATCTGTGCCGGTCCCGGTGGGATGAAAGAGTGCTGGGGTCTGTTGTTGGAGAGTGAAATGAGATGTTTGTTACGTGTGTTTTGGTCCAAACCATCTCCGGTAGGAGAACCCCGTTTTTGACAGCTCATTGGATTCAAGAGCAATGTATGTGTTGCTATTTTATGTTTGATTAATAATGTGTTTCTTTCTCCCCTGTGCTTGGATCTCCAGTACCCTCCTTCACCTTCACCCCTACAGGTAAGCACTCTGAAAAGCCTAGCACCTTCTCTATAACACTGCATCTCATAAAAGTCAAATTTTCCACTTTTCAGTGCAACACTGCTCATCTATTAATCACTCTCTGATGGCCTGAACAGCCACGGCGGTGGTTCTGCACTAGAGAGCCGTCGCCAGGAAAGAAATCAAAAGGCGCTCTCTTTCGTTAAAAATACACGGGCCACAAGAAAGGTTTATAGAACTATCAGAAAGATGCTCTGATACCAAGTGGTGTGGGCTGTGCGTTCAGAGTCATGCCATGCGTGCTACTAAGACGCTGTTAAAACCAGCAGAGACTTGATCAAAGGGCTGCTGCTGCCCTGCTCTATGCCTCAGATGGGATTTAAGAGGATGAGAGACCACCAGTCACATGGACCAATTAGACAGAGTCGTGGCCACGGAGATGGGAGCACAAGATGGAGTCTCTCTTTTATTTTCCTGCGCGTAGGGGTTCTCTGCCTCCCTGGCTGTCTCTGTCCTCCCCCTCGTTTTCTCTCCTTCTGCCTCCTTCCTTTTCTCTCCCTCTTACTCTAATCTCTTGCCCCCCCCCTCACCCCTTTCTAACTTTCTTCTGCAGAGGTGTGCTTTTTGGCACTTGTGTTACACACCTGTTCGTATCCCGGTTCATCAGTGAACGAGAGAGAGGAGAGGGGGAGAGACACAGAAGAGAGGGTGTGTGTATGTGAGGCCTGTGGTTTTGGTGACTAATCGCATCTGTGCAGAGAAGAGGCTGTCTCCACACTGAGGGTTTTGTTTTTCTCATTCCCGTCAGCCTCAGGGCCTGGGATCACGTCTAATACTTCTATTGTTGCTGTCCTGTTCTGTGCGCTGTTGGAATGCTTTCAGGGGAAGTCTGTTTAGTCAGCTGGTTATTTTAGGGTCTTGAGGTCAGAGTTGATAATCCTAGATGCTAGCTTGACACTGAACATGAAGGCAGGATGTTCTTGGTGTTAATCTTCCATTATATGTTAACTAGAGAGGCACTTTCTGGTTTGCATTGTGGAATTTCTGTATGTTCCATCTACCAGAGGCACGAGACAGGCTGTCGTTTTCTCATTCTTCCTGTTTCGAGGGAGGGACAGGCATCCCAGTTCTAAGCCCACCACTCTTTCCTCAGAAAAGAGATTGCAATTAAAGTTGGAGTTTATCTCTCCTTCACACACCGGCAGCTTAAAGCTCCTTGAAAGAGTCCAACTTCCAGAGCGCTGCGCTTCAAACACAAGCTAGACATGCCAGGAGAGCAAAGCACTGTGCAGTCCCTTAAGCCTCATAACACCACACACACACACACACACACCCTGTCACAGTGTCTCAACATCGACCAGTCCCCACACAAGGCTGAGTGGTACACACACGCCAACACACTTTTGAAAATCCCAAACAAACACCTGCAGTGGATTCCAACTGACTTCTCAGTCATGGTCAAAAATGTTTTGATGAATAAGCCTGTTGCTCTAAAGATCATGAGGATTGTGGTGGTCTCACTTGTAATTCTCTGTCATTCTTCTGTCCAGTGGCGTACCAGAGAGGAGGAGAGGCTGTCAGCAGTGCTGGAAGGTAAGAATGCATACACCTACCACGAGATTGAGTTGTGTGACATCTCACGCTTCGGCTTGAGTGGTCCTGTGTGGTACAGTCGGTAGGACAGATCCGGTTACTGCGGGGGAACCGGTATGAAATGGTAAAAAGCATGTCGGTCCCTCTGTATTGAGATTCCACAGACATATTGACATTCAATTTGGAGGGTAGAGGTGAAAATAGCTGGCAGAATGTGTGTGCTTGGGGACGTGCACCGTCTTCTGACGAACACTAGGGGGAGAGCTTTTACTTCCTAAAGCTTCAGGACCAGACGGAGGAGATGGGCGGGAAGGAGGTGCAGAAAGTACTGTATGATACCAAGCAGGAACAAAGGATCATCTCATATGCCCAAACCCCCACACTCATCAGCCTGAAGAGAAGGGAACCTCATCCGGCCACGAGGCTGTGCCAAAGCTTCACTCAGGCACCGCGCTTGTTCTGTTTCCTCACACCCTCCTGTTTAGAATGAAGGTTTGTTTGGAAAGCAAGGAGGGATTCAGGAGACTGTTGGAAAAAGGCTTGTGTCGTTAGCCAGATGACCACCGAGTCACCTCAGCCCCTCACGCAGGAAACCCATGGTCTGGTCAGTCACGTGGAACCCACGGTCAAGTGTCTTCAGACTCGGTTGAGGTGAAGCGCTGTTTCGCGTTGTCCTTTTGTGCACATTTATCTTCTCTGGTTCCATGGTTAGGTCTATTTGTTCGGTGCTCTTATTACCGTGGTCTGTGATTAAGACACTTCTACGCTGCTGTCAGGCTCTATCGTGGCCTGTACGGCTTTACAACACAATTGTCTGGCAGGTTGGATTTTTGCAGTGGTGCGTTTGGGCTTTGGTAGGTGTCCTAATATATGAGGATTATAAGCCTTTTTAGACTGGCTGCTTCAACGGTCAAATGTGGACACCGGGGTCACAATGTGGAAGTGTGGACCAGCAGAGGACTGCTATTTTACTGAGACATGGCTTGTAACAGATGGAATCTGTAAGGAGATATGGAAACCAACTGAAACAATGAAATGCCGCATAAATTGAGTAGCCTAGTGTTCCAGTGTCAAGAAGTACACTCAGGGAAAGTTCAAATCCATGAACTCCTTTGATCTCTGTTTCTCTATTTTCAATCTCTGACTGCAGTTCTGTATTATAAAACATTAAAGAATGATAGAGATATTCTCTGACACTCTGGAATCTACTGGGGGAGCGTTCATGGTTCAGCGAGTGTTGCGGACGTGCATTCTCCAAGATTGGAGAGAACTCTATGTGGCTTTAATCCCGGCGGATCGCTAGTGCTCACGAGGGCTCAGTCAAACACTGTCACCAGCCGCGGACAAGTCGAGCGCACACAATCTATTTAGCTGAGCTTTCCTGTAATGCCCATGGAAGTCCAATGGAGCAGGTAGATAAACAGGAGAGTGAGGGAATTGGAAGAAGCCATAATTTCCTGTAAAACAACAGTCTAGTAACCTAGCCGTAGGGACTAGTGACAATTTCAATATATACAGTACCATACAAAAGTTTGGACACACCTACCTATTCAGGGGTATTTCTTTAGTTTTACTATTACTATCCACATTGCAGAATAATAGTGAGGTTTTTAAAACCATGAAATAACACAGTGTTATTTTTTATTCACCAAAAGCAAATGTTAAATAAATTAAAATGCATTTATATTTTTGATACTTTGTTTACCCTTTGTTTTGATGATAGCGCATCGTATTCTCCCAAACAGCTTCAAGAGGTATTCACCTGGAATATTTTTTTAACAGTCATAAAGGAGTTTCCACATTATGCTGAGAATTTGTTGGCTGGTTTTCCCTCAGTCCATGGTCCAAGTCTTCCCAAACCATCTCAGTTGGGTTGAGGAGGGGGATTGTGGAGACCTGGTCCTCTGATGCAGCACTATCACTGCCTTTGGTCAAATAGCCCTTACACAGCCTGGAGGTGTTTTAGGTCATTGTCATGTTGAAAAACTAATTATAGTCCCCACTAAGTTCAAACCACATAGGGTGGCGTATTGCTGCCAAATGCTATTGGAGCCATGCTGGTTGAGAGTTCCTTGATTTCTGAATAAATCTCTGATACTGTCTCCAGCAAAGCAACCCCACACCATCACACCTCCATGCTTCATGGTGGGAACCACACATTCAGAGATCATCCGTTCACCCATTCAGCGTCTCACAAAGACACGTCGGTTGGAACCAAACATCTAAAATTTGGACTCATCAGGTGCAGATGTCAATTTCTGGTGTTTCTTGGCCTAAGCAAGTTTCTTGGCCTAAGCCAGTTCATATTGGTGACTTTCAGTAGAGGTTTCTTTGCAGCAGTTTGAGTATGAAGGCCTGATTCAGGCAGCCGGTTTTGAACAGAGGATGTTGAAATATGTCTTACTTAAATTCTGTGAAGCATTTATTTGGGCTGCAAAATGAGATGTAGTTAAGTTAATTTCTGAGGCTGGCAACTCTAAAGAACCTTTCCTTTGTAGCAGAGGTAACTCTACGTCTTTTTTCCCTGTGGTGGTCCTCATGAGAGCCAGGTTCAGGTTGACGCACTTGATGATTTTGGCGAACTGCACTTGAAGAAACGTTCAAAGTTCTTGATATTTTCCATATTGTCTTACCTTCATGTCTTAAAGTAATGATGGGCTGTCGTTTCTCTTTGCTTATTGTTCTTGGCATAATATGGACTACTATATTAAAGACATAACAATGTTTTTTTTATATACCAACCCTATCTTGTCCCCCTCTCTATTCCCACCCTAACACATCAAGAAGGAAATAAATCACAGAAATGATCTTTTAACAAGGCATGCCTGTTAATTGAAATGCATTCCAAGAAAGTAACTTATAAAGCTGGTTTAAGGGTATGCCAAAAGTGTGCAACGCTGCTGTCGTATAGGCAAATGGTGGTATCTTTGAAGATCTGTTTAACACCTTTTTGAAGACTATATGATTCCATATGTGTTATTTCATAGATTTGATGTCTTCACTATTATTCTACAATGTGGAGATATAATAAAACAAAAGCCAATTAATGAGTAGGTGAGTCCAAACATTTGTCCGGTTCCGTTCATCCAGTGTTCAGGGAATCGCCGTTAATCAATAGTTAATTTAATGCCACTTTCTCGCCATCCTCATCAGTGTCCATCCTTGAGTTGTTACAGCGGTGAAGCAAGTCCCATGTTTGTCTCAGCGTTGACTTCTTTTGCGTGGCGCCCCTGCAGGCCTGGTTTGCTGAACATCGGGGAGTCCCCCACACAGCCCTGGCTGGCAGACACCTGGCCGAACTCCTGCTCCAATCACAACGACTGCAGCATGAACTGCTGCACGGCGGGTCAAGGCAACAGTGACAGCAACCTGGCCACATACAGCCGCCCCGGTGAGTTTCCAGCCACGCCCACCAGACGCCGCTCTAATCTGCACCGATCCAATTAAGCAAAAAATATTTTACAAAAAAAAACACGAGCAAGCACAGAGGAGAATCCCAAAAAGGAGCGTGTTTAGTCGGTTGGAAGCGGGGAGAGGAGTGACATCCCGTATCTGGGTTAGGTCCCCGGAGACCTCTCCTACTCACCGTTCTCGTCGCAGGGCTCTGTGAGCGCAAACTTCCAGGATGTGAGGCTTAAGAGTAGCGTGTGGGATTTATTAGAGGTTAAAGGAAGGCTGTTTTAGGCAGGATATAAAAGGAGCTTGCTCCAAGGGCCTTATGGGTTTACTCTCCTGCTAATCGAATTGCTCTGCTGTTCTCCATACTGTTGCTAGAACCCCTTAATGTCATTCCCGCTAAGTGCTCGGTTATTTAAGAAATGTGGAGTAGTGGCAGAGGTCAGGACGGGACTGCAGACTGTAGCCAACACAGAATAAAGAAATGTGTGTGGGGGGGGGCAGAGGAGGGAATGGAGGAGGAGACGAAGCACACAACAAGATGAATGGAGAGGATAGAAGGATGAGGGGAAGCAAGTTACGAAGGGCCAGGAAGATGGAGAGTAACAACAGGGCTCTAGTAGACATCCAGGTGGCCTTTTAGTTTAGTCAGCAGTACTTTCTACAAACAGAAGGGAGTGAGTTTGACTCTGTTGTGCTGTAACAAGGGGCGCACACACACCCACCCACCCACACTAAGAGCTATGTGTTGTAAAACTTACAGAGGATAGGAGCCAACATCTGGCCGAGAGGGGAGATGTAGGGCTCTTTGTGCAAGGTAGGGACAAGGGATTTGAGGTCTGCTGTAAACCCTTAACCACAGCCCCAATCTTCCTCTCGAGATCCAGTATATGGATGTAAACCACAGTCCCTCTTGTTCCCTGTTGCCATTAGACATTGGTTTCCAACATAACTATAACAGTAAGAAGTATTTTCTTTGTCATACACATGGTAGAGTGCCCTCCAAGATGATTGGTCTCTTCGGTAAAGATGAGAAAAAATGTCATTGTTGTTTATCAGTTTGATCTTACTCTGAAAATATGAGAGAAATGTAAACTTTAATTGAGGTAAAATTGGAAGTCATGGATGACTTGAGTTCCTAATGAGAATATATATCACAGGGGGAAGATACTTTTGGTTTGTAAGAATTCCTATGGGTGCCAAGAATCGTGACAAGTTTTGAGAAAAATATGTATTTCTTGATTGAGAGTTTGTTTTTCTTTGAGCAATTTTTCCTCAATTAAATGTTAGATTTCTCTTATTTTGAGTGTAAGGCCAAACTGGTAAACATAGCCTTGTTTGAGATCCAATAATTTTTAAGGGCTCTGTTTACAGTCTATACCATACAGGCACACATGATCCAAACTACAAAGACATCAAGCCAATCGGTAATGAATATTGAACAACGCAGTGGTGTGAAGCCTTTCATTCTAACCCACCTACCTGTTGACTCCCAGGAGGCGTCAACCCTTTACACACACTCCTGTTGTAGTACCTGTACTAGTTCCACAAGGGTTGTGCTGTCACCGGGTTAAGTATCATAGTCAAGAGGCTTATAAAAACTGTCCGAAATCGGTATTCCCATCAGATACATAGCCAACGGCCCATGTACCCATCAGAGTCAACACTAGAGAAACCTAATCCAGCTTGTCGTTATGTGTTGTGTTGAACTTTTCCCTAACATTGGTTCCGGTGACATTGTGTGGGTTTGTTTGAGAAGGGATAACATGCACTTCTCCCTCACCGCATGGCTCCCCCAAGTGTAAAGACGTCTGCTTTGTCTGCCCAAGCTAAACCCTGTGAACATTTAACAGGATCACCAGCTAGGTGACACAGCGCGGGGATACGGGTTGGGGAGTCTTTATCTGACACATAGGGGCCCTTTCTCCACATCTACCTTCTGAAGGGGCTGAGATATCCCTCGGGTCCTTGGAAATGTGAAGCTTGTGTGCACTCGGTTGTTCCACTTATAGCCTTTCTTGGTATTTACCGCAAGGCTGCCTCTTAGATTTGCGAGAGGATTTGAATATTTTATGAGCCAGGGAAAATTGGATCTGTCAGGTGGAGGCTGCGCTCTCCGTTGCACGTCTCGTTCCAGCCTTTTGATACAGACAAGCGCCACCGTCCTTCTCAACGAGCAAAGCCTCGACGCGGGGCGTCTGATAGGGGCGAGGAGAGATGAAACCCACAATGAACCGTGGCTTAGACAAGGGCATTATTGAAACAGAGAATGTACAGCGGAAGAGTAATACAGCTCCACTCAGAATCAGATAGGGATAGTTGACGTAAGTAATGAATTGGAGTTTTACATAAAATACAGATATCCGCTTGGCTGGCACAGTGATCCATTAAAGAGCACAAATGACTGATTTCTTTTCTGTCATTTTGAAACCTTGATCCGTTCAGCTTCCATTCAGCTTCTTTTTTTTTTTTTTGGGATGCGTTGCCGGTGAATACAACTCAATGCGAGGCCGTCTTCATGCCGTCTGTGCAGCCGGCAAAGCTCTCCCCGTGAACCTAGCTGTAGACGTTAGTCACAGCGTTTGACTTAACCCCTAAACCCATGTTATCCAGCCGACTGCATCGCCAACTACAGCAACCAGATGGAGAGCAAGCAGACCAACCTGATGGTCCCTGAGGGTGGGCTGTACGGAGATGTGGACCTCTCCAACAAGATCAACGAGATGAAGACCTTCAACAGCCCCAACCTGAAGGACGGGCGCTTCGTCGGCCCGGGGGGACAGCCCACGCCCTATGCCACCACGCAGCTCATCCAGTCCTCCATCCTAGGAAACAACATCAACACCGAGAGGGACAGAGGGAGCGGAGGAGGAGGCGGGGGGGGAGAGGTGAACGAGAAGCACGGCTGGAAGCCCGCGTCGGCTCAGCACCAGAAGCAACAGGAAATGAGCTCACAGCTCCACCAGTACAACATCATGGAGCAGAACAGGCTGAACATGGGTGAGTGTACGCCGGGAAACGGCGGCCATTTTCCATCCAGTCTCTGTTTCCCTCTCCATTCTCTTCGTGTGGATGGGACCTGTTCTACACCATGCTGAAGAGCGCTCTTTTCTCACTTGCCTCCCTTTCGCCCCCATTCAACTGGATCAGTATTAGGGCATCATCAGTCTCCTTCTCATTGTCCTGCTATGCACTTGTCCATAACTCCCCTTTCCTCCTTGTCTTCATACATACTCTCTGGTCTACATTCTGGGTTTGGTCCTGGCTGTCTGTCCTTCCTTTCTGGGTGGCACGTCATTGGTAAATCCTCATATCTAGGTGTAAGGAATTCTCCAGGTGTCAGGTATTTAAAGGTGAAAGGTAAATGTGGGTCAGAACCGACACACAGGCTCTAAACTACGTGTCATCACCAGGTTCTTTTCTGCTCGAAAGAGCCGCTGCTTTCCCTAGGCAACTTTCATCATGTTCTCTCGTGCGGACCAGAAACGGCACGTCTTTTCTCTCAGCACTACTGACATTACAAGCATGCCGCATGAAAACCTATGGCATCATATTACACCAGTCTCCTAGTGGTGAAGGTTTGAGCTAACTATCAGGTTAATCGGAATCTATATAACACAGTGACACAACACGTCCATCGTCATTTGTACGGTTTGTTACATTGTGTTAGCCCATCAGTGATTACCTTCTTTCACTTCATTCCCCTTTCCGTCTTCCTGTTTGTCCATTGCTGCAAAGAGTTAAGTCACGTGTCATTTCCTGGGCCACACTGACCCCCGTCCTCTTTGTCCCTGACAGACCACTACAGAGCCGGGGACTGTCCCATGCCAGCCACCATCCCCTACAACCAGGCCCACGACGGCCACACCGGTGGGTCTTACAACAGCTCGGACCGGGGAAGCAGCAGCACTTCTGGTGAGGACTGGGGGGAGGAGTGGGGGTTATCAAACCAACATCCATCCATCACCGCCACACTCTCTGTCTCAGGAGAGTTGATTAGTGTGTTTACTGTGTGAATGTCTGGCGAATCGCTGTGAATTATCGTCGCCGTTTTCCGTTCCATTTTTTTTATTTCTATCAACCGCTTAATCACGTTCAACCCCGAAGCTTCATTTCACAAATCTTCAAAAGCAATAAATCACAGCGAAGCTAATAACGCATGATGGTTTAAAATGGTAATTTGATTAATTTCCGTGTCAGTCTTTCTTGAAGAGAATTTAAATGCAGTTGCCGTTGGTATAGTGGAAATCTGAAAATAAAACAAAGAAATAAATCAACACTGTCTGAAAACAAGGAAGTGAAAACCAACCCCCTTGTTTTTTTTTTTCTCCACTTGTATGTTCATGGGTAAAAGCTAAAGCTCTTGTTTGTACAAGGAAAAATTCCCACAGGGAGGATCGTTTTTTGGTGTGCTTCTTTGTCTAGCGAGCTAGTCCCTGGTCTTTAATTCGGTATTACAGTTTGTCGTAAAAAAACAAAGCATGAATTACCGTTCCTTTCATTACTGTGAAGAGGAGTATAATCTCGTCAGAGGTGCTGTGTTTGATTCTGGACAAGGACAAATGACCCACACAATCCAGATGGCACGCAACACTGGCGCCATAATACCCAGGAACCATCCTGATATCGAATTTGAATTTCAGCTCATTAAAGAGAAGGGGTCTGTTCTCGCCAAGCTCACAGCTACTCTGCTCTCCGTTCTAACTGCTGTTAATTGGTCTTTGCGGGTTTTTTCCTGTCTCGCCTCACATCTCTAATTTAACTTTTTGGCAATGGGGAACATTACAGTTGAAAAATGACTGTGCTCTCGATGGCATGGCTGGCATTAATTACCAACAGAGAGGTAGGGCGCATGGCGCAGCGTCCTCAAAGGGAACGGAAATTGAAAAACGTCTCAGAGTAGCCCTGTTTGTCCCCGCATTTTCGCTTGTTGTCTGTTCATTCATTCCTCCAGTCATCTTGCGTGCATTAATAATGCATATGTCTGCGTTACGGAGGAGGTTGTGACATCGGGGGCATGTGCCGGCATGTCTTTGACTGACGGGGGTTCTTTGTTCGCATTTGAGCAGGGAGTCAAGGCCAAAAGAAGGGAGTGCGCACCCCCAAACTGCCCAAACAGAACGCAATGAACTGGGCCGACCTCCTGCCCCCGCCCCCAGCCAACCCGCCCCCCTGCCACAACACAGAGGAGTACTCCCTGTCCATGGACGAAAGGTGTGGTATACTAAACACACACACACACACGCGCTCAAATCAGCCCTACCGGTTTCTGTTCTATTGTGTCGAACGCTAAGTACACCTCAGACCTTCTCCTTTCCTGTGAACCCGTGACAGAAGCGAGGCGCGCATATTTAGTGCTTTGTACGAGTGCACCAATCACAGTGACTGACATCCAGCTAACCGGTGTGCCCCCCCCCCCCCCCCCCCCCACCCCGGCGCTGACAGCTACGACCCAGACATGCAGTGCCCCCTGCCCCCCTCGTGCATGTACCTGCAACCGGACGAGCTGGAGGACGAGGAGATGGAGAGGGGCCCCACTCCGCCCGTGAGGGGGGCTGCTTCGTCTCCTGCCGCGGTCTCCTACAGCCACCAGTCCACGGCCACCCTCACCCCGTCGCCCCAGGAGGAGCTCCAACCCATGCTGCAGGAGACGCTGGATAGCTCCGGACATGAGCGCAGGTACCCGGGGGGGGGGTTTAAACTGTGTTGTGGTGGAGCTGATTTAACAGTGGGTGTCTAAGCCTCCGCAGCGCGGGTTCGATTCCTGCCTCCTATTATTTCAGCATGCTCCCCTGCCAATAAAGCGTGGAAAAGCCTGAAAGTTTCATTCGGTTCCACGTTAGATTTCGAATAGTTTTGCCTTTATCGTTATGCTGAGAACATGTTTGTTTCAGACGCCACGCGGCCAGCCCGCCGCCCCGTCCCCTGTCCCCGACCCACACATACGGCTACATCTCCGGCCCTCTGGCCCTGGACATGGACGGCCCGGAGGAGGAGGAGATGCCGGAGGAGGAGGGGGACGAGACGGACGCCGAGGTGGCCAAGGTGCACCGTCACCGCCACCACCACACCCACCCCCACCCACACCAGCCCCACCAGATGCACCCGCGGCGGCTTCTGCTGCGGGGCCTGGAGCAGACCCCGGCCTCCAGCGTGGGGGACCTGGAGAGCTCTGTGACGGGCTCCATGATTAACGGCTGGGGTTCGGCCTCCGAGGAGGACAACGCCTCGTCGGGGCGCTCCAGCGCCGTCAGCTCCTCGGACGGCTCCTTCTTCACGGACGCCGACTTCGCCCAGGCCGTGGCGGCCGCCGCCGAGTATGCCGGCCTCAAGGTGGCCAAGTATCCCAACCCCGCGCCCTGCCAGGAGGGAGGCCCCGGAGGTGAGGACGCGCAAAGGGAACGGCCTCTCCATCGCGGAGGGACGCATTCTGATTTTATGGGCTTACATTTGTCTAGCTTGCCAACTCTTCAGACGGTTCATATTGCTGTCCTTCTTGTGTCTCTCTCTTCAGCACGAAAGTACCAAATGACCCCCTCTGGCCACCGCCCGGGGAGCCCCTTGTCCACAGACAGCAACATGAGCACGGCCAACATGCAGAAGAGGCCCCCTAAGAAGCAGAAGCAGCATCCTGCAGCCGTCCACCCAGGGCCCCAGCGACGTGAGGCCTACCCTGAAGGTACACGCCTCCCCCCACACTACACTGCTGTATGAAGGGCCTCTACCACGGGGCCATCTGTGTTCTGGTCCCCCGCCCCCTTCCAGAGTGATGGGTGTCACAACGCCTCCCTGAGACACAGTGTGTCCGACTGGGAGCGACTGGGAGTGTGTCAGAGAATCTGAGTTTTATAGAGGGTTGTTGACAGGGTATGGGTGGGTTATGGGGGGTGTAGGGAGGGGAATGTTATAAAGGGGAATGGTGAGGGTATAGAGCGGTTATAGAGGGGTATGGTGAGGTTATAGAGGGGTATGGTGAGGTTATTGAGGGGTATGGTGAGAGGATATTAAGGTTATAGAGGTATAGTGAGAGTATAGAGAGGTTATAGAGGGGTATGATGAGGGTATAGAGAATTTATAGAGGTTATAGAGGGGTATGGTGAGGGTATAGAGAGGTTATAGATGGGTTTGGTGAGGGTGTAGAGGGGTAGGGTGAGTGTGTAGAGAGGTTATAGAGGGGTATGGTGAGGATATTAAGGTTATAGAGGTATAGTGAGAGTATAGAGTGGTTATAGAGGTTATAGAGGGGTATGGTGAGGGTATAGAGGGGTATGGTGAGGGTATAGAGAATTTATAGAGGTTATAGGGGGGTATGGTGAGGGTATAGAGAGGTTTTAGATGGGTTTGGTGGGGGTGTAAAGGGGTATGGTGAGTGTGTAGAGAGGTTATAGAGGGGTATGGTGACGGTATAGAGAGGTTATAGAGGGTTATGGTGAGGGTGTAGAGAGGTTATAGATGGGTATGGTGAGGGTGTAGAAGGGTCTGGTGATGTTGTAGAGAGGTTATAGTGGGGTATGGTGAGGGTGTAGAGCGGTTATAGAGGGGTATGGTGAGGGTGTAGAGAGGTTATAGATGGGTATGGTGAGGGTGTAGAAGGGTATGGTGAGGGTATGGTGATGGTGTAGAAGGGTATGGTGACGGTATTGAGAGGTTATAGTGGGGTATGGTGACTGTATTGAGAGGTTATAGTGGGGTATGGTGAGGGTGTAGAGCGGTTATAGAGGGGTATGGTGAGGGTGTAGAAGGGTATGGTGAGGGTTTATTGGGGGTATTATGGGCATATAGAAGGGGATTATAGAGGGAGAAGCGAGTAGTGTATAGAGGAGGGAATAAATGGGAAATGGCGCGGGGGGGGGGGGTGTATATAGAGGAGAATGGAAGGAGGGGGGCTGTCTCAGAGGACAGCTCTTGTCCAGCCCTTTCTGCTGCTGTTGACACTGAGATGTCTTCCACTCCAGCCGGCCACTAATGAAATTGCCCCAGGTGTTCTGGCTCTTATTGAAGTGGCACGCTGGCCTCCAGTTCAGGAGCCAGGAATAATCAAAGCCGAGGCTAAATACAGAGCAACAATGAACAGCCCCCGGAATATCCTGGTCAACATGAAACATGTTAACTTTAAGGTCATTTCTTTTTGCTGGATTTGTGGCTCATGTGTTAAGACTCAAACATTTTAGTTTAGTTTGGCTTTCGGAGTGTGTGTTTGCGTTTGTGTATGCAGTTGTGTGTTTAGCCACATGTGGCTGTGCATTTGTGGGGTGAGGGTTGTGGGTAGTTGTGTGTGTTAGCGTGTGGCACTGGCTTTCTAAGTGTCAGGTGTCCTTGTGTGTTGGAAGCACTTGACAGGAGATTTAATATCCAGCCCCAGACCAGCTATATCACTGCACCAAACCCTACTCTGCTGCACCCGGCCCTCCTTCCCTCCGTCCCGCCTGCCTGCCACCACAGCCATGGCCCCTCCCTTTTTCAAGTCATCTCTCCATCCATCACCCTGCACTCCTTCCCCTCCCTCCATCTTCCACCACCTGTCTTTACCTCAACCCTCCACCAGCTTCCAACCCCCCCCCCCTTCATTTCCCTTTTCCTTTCTCCCCATCTTCGTTCCCTGTTTGCGGTTGAGAGGGGGAGGGGGAGAAGAGGAGGAGACGGGCAGCTCTTCGGTCCTGTCTGTCTGTCAGCCTGGTCCGGTCGCTGATTATATTTGATCTGAATGGATCGTTTTTCATTTGGCAGTTATTGCCTTTGCACCCCCCCCACCCATACACACACACGCACACACACACGTATGCGGTGCTGGGGCTGGTGACAGAAAGGTGATAGAGGGTGCAGGCAGGTGCTGTTTATAAGGTGAACAGAACTACAACGCAGCCCTTTGGATAAAACAGGACCCTGTCCGTACACTGATTGTGTGCTATTTGAAAGTCTGGTAGGCATTTCTCATTTCCAGTGCCCCCTGATGTTTCCAGGTCAGAGCGAGAGAGCAGCTGGACAGGGCACTCATAAATACCCATAAACAGCAGCAGCTAAGAGGGCAATAAAAAGGCAGTCAGACGAGTGGACCGAAACCTCCACCGTCTCCCCCCTCTGTCCGCCCTGCCCCTGTTTGACCTGCTCATTTCGGTCTTGTTTGCTCGGTGGCTTGGTGAGACGGCTGGGTTATTTCCCCCAAGTGATTCAAAGATGGGTTTAATGCTTCTTTCAACCTTCACATTCCAGTTAAGCCTTACCATGCCCTCTTTGGTAATATCTTCGTTTAGCAAATACCTTTAGGATTGGCGTCCCTTGTGGGAATCAAACCTACAAAGCCTGCCGGCGCATTCTCCAACCTGCCTGTTCATCGTTGAGGCCCTGTTGAGAGTGCACATGCCGCTTCTCAAGCCTGGCCTCTGTTCTCTCCTCCACGGGTTGGTAAATCTGCCTGGCTGTTCTCTCCTCCACGGGTTGGTAAATCTGCCTGGCTGTTCTCTCCAACATGGGTTGGTAAATCTGCCTGGCTGTTCTCTCCAACATGGGTTGGTAAATCTGCCTGGCTGTTCTCTCCTCCATGGGTTGGTAAATCTGCCTGGCTGTTCTCTCCTCCATGGGTTGGTAAATCTGCCTGGCTGTTCTCTCCTCCATGGGTTGGTAAATCTGCCTGGCTGTGCTCTCCTCCATGGCAGTGGGCTATATCTCACAGACGGGGGCATTGATCTGATCCTGACTAATGCAGGAGGCATGGGAGAAAAAGAAGCAGACTGCAGACACCTCTCCACCTTATGATATCGACGGGCCCATTGTGTTTTCAGGAGGTGCCTGTGGGCGTGTGTGTGTGTGTGTGTGGGGGGGGGCGTTAATCAGGGGAGTGTAATTAAACCCCTCTGATTCAGCCAAAGCGACTAAGCAAAAAAACGTCAACCCCCCCCCCAGCCCACCCCGGTGACAGCGTCGTTACGGTGGGTGTGCTTCGATTTACGGTACACAAAGGGTGTGATCACGAAAAGTTTTTTTTTTTTTTTTTGGCATCAGCGGACGTCGGGATGTTGGGGGCGAGTGGCGGCGCCGGCCGGTTGCTACGTTTATTAACTTTGTAATCCTGGGTGGATTATGGGCCAGGCCTGCTGACAGAGACAGAGTCGTCCCTCAGCTGTGACGCTGATTAGAAGATGAAAAGCCATCGATCGCGAGCAGAGCGGACGCGGCTTTTCTCGGGCGGCGTGTGGTTTGTTTGGACCCGCCCGTGCGCGTGTGCTTGGGTGTGTATGCACGCGTGTGTGTGGGCGGGTGGGTGTGCATGTGCACGTTCAGACGGCCCACCAGTCAGGCTCACAAGAAGAATGGCTCAAGGACAGGCAACATTGATTCATCGACAGAGGAAGGGGATCTGCTGACCGTCATGCTCCCTTTTGCAAACCCTCTCTCTGTCTCTCTCCAATTCTCTCTCTCTTATCCCCTTTCGGACCTAATCCCTTCCTGTCTCTCTCCCTGATGTTCCCTCTCATTTTCCCTCGCTCTCTCTCCCTGTCACCCACGTCCGTTGGGAAGGAAGCGACCGAGACTGGAGCAGGTTGACTTATGTCCCTTCCATCAAAGACCTTAGCCGGAGTCACTAATGTCACTCTCTTCCTTCATTTTACCTCCCAGATCTGCCTCCTCCCCCCATCCCCCCTCCAGCGGCGCTCAAGTCCCCCACACACCCTTCCAAAACTGCCTTGGAGGGCCGAGGGGTCCTGTCCCCAAAGGCAGGCGAGGGAAGGGAGAGGAGAGGGGGCTCAGGGGGTGGTTACAGGCCACGGGAGGGATCGGACACCCGTACCAGCTCCTCAGAGCGCCGGGAAGACCAGGACAGGCCGAAGACGTCACGTGGAGGAAAGGGGAGCAAATACGAGGGGAGCAGCGGCAACAGCAAGGCACGTCAACATCCAGGTACAGAACGGTTTCTTTTTGCTCAGTAGATATGAAACAAGGCCAGTGCAACTTTAGATCGTGATTGTGATCTTCTACAGTGGTGTTAATAAGTTTCAGAAATTCGGTGCTGATATTCGTTATTCATATACGAAGAGAATGGTGAAAAATCACTGGTGTGATCTTTAAACAGTATATGGTTGAAATGACCCTGAAATTGTAAGATTGTCGTAATTTCCTTTTTTGTAATTGTTGTTAACCCTCTGACGCGTTAATAGTTGTTAAGTCATATTTGAAACTTACCACAAAAATGACTTCAAAAGAAAGAAGTCACAAAGATGATTTGTTTATAGACCTGTGACTGTTCAGCAGGGTCAGTGGGTAGACTCTAGTCTCAACAACCCGGACGCTCTAGACCCCAGCGGCCAGTTACCACAGAACTTTGTCCTGAAAAAACTGTGTTTAGACATTCATTAGTGATTGTAGTATTTTTGGACCGTGAGTTTCTGGTAGATAGACCATATGGTTAAGAAGAAAACAGCCTAATTAATGAAGAAAATAAGAAGCCAATCAACACAGGCTTTGTTTTCAGTTTACTCTGTATCTCTTCCAAGTACCACAGGTTTACCGCCAAATTCTTTACAACAAATACATACTGACAGAGTAAAGGATATTTTATGCTGAAACTCTGATTTCAAACACCACTGGTAATCACTAATTAGATTTTCTTCTAGTTAAGATAGTGTTATTTAATCTTTATTTAATTATTCAATATTTTACATGTGATGAGGCCACAGAGTGAGAGAGAATTTATTCACCTGTGATCCTCTGTAGTACCCCAACATTCCTCTAGATGTATTTTGATTAGATTACATACATTCTTCCTCTTAGATGTTTCCGGCAATGTACAACATGGGTTCTCACTGTGTCTTCTCCTTCTCCCCAGGACCAGAGGATATCCTTCCCTACAGCCGTCCCTCCTTCCCCACGGTCCACACTCCCAGAGACAGGGACCCAAGTTCCTCTAGCTCCATGTCCTCCCGGGGCTCAGGGGGCCGGCGGAGAGGGGAGGGCGTCTTAGGGGCCCGCAGGAACCCAAACGACATGAGCCTGAACACCATGGGGGCCTTCCAGCCAGAAGATGAGGACTTAGAGGTAGACTACCATACGTACCGACTACAGTAACTAACTCAGGTTTGGTGGATTACTGAGGCTTGTACTAGTAAATGTATGCTTGCTAATATTGTTGTTGTGTTCGCCTGTTTCCCAGATGGTGGAGAGCTGAAGATTAAGACCGGTCTGTCCAAAAGGAATTTTCAATAAGAGGAACGCTGTGATCGTTCCTTTTCCCATTTTAAATATCTCAGTATCGCACCATCATGTCTGCTGACAAATACTGTACGTCAATCGTGTTTCTATACATCTGAAAAACAGACCAGTTGTTTTTCTAATTTATCATTTTCTATGTCCACTTTCAAGAAGAAAGAAAAATGGCGGAGGATAAAAGAGGGTGCGTAAATACAAAGCAAAATACCCAGTAGTATGTTATGTTTTATTCCAATGCAATATGGAGTAACGTTGGACTCCAGTTATTGACACGATTGACTCAGCTTGCCTTGGCAAAATCTGTGGGAAGCACTGCCCGTACAGTCTGGAGTTACTGTAATTCAATTAGCTACAAGCAGAACGGGTGGACTGTCTTGTAAATATACGTGTATACATAATGTCCTGTTGTTTATGCGCCCATTGTGGTACTTCAAATTTGTCTTCCTTGTTTTTTTTGCAAATTATAATTTTATTATGCCAGTAAATATAATTATTTTGTAATTTTCCATCCATGTTGTAAATTGCTAATTTAGCTGCCCTGAGAAAGTGCCACTTTGGGATATTTTATTTTGTTTTTTTATTTTTTGTTTTTATGCACTGTTATATTTTGTTGTTGTCGTCAATGTTTGTCGTTTGTTTTACTTTGGTTTTAAAAGCACAATCACTAAACTTTATTTTAAACCATTTTATCTATTAACCTTTTTGTCTTACCAAGAACTACAGGTATGACAAAAGAGTCTTGTTAATCCTGATGATGATGATGATGATGTATGTAAAGGTGATAAGCTGGGTACGATGGGCGTGGTTTAAAAGCAGACTCCATGTGTTATGATTGGCTCATTTCAGATTCTAATGCTAGCTCAAGTGACGACCCTTACACAGACACAGTCAATGTGGGTCATAGCAGCAATGTAAATGTATTTTTGAATTGACCGTAGTTCCAGCCATTGCACATTAATTCAAACAGTTACATTGTCTACTAACGCACTTAAAAGAATGTAACACAAAAAATGGGTGTCACCATGGGAATCTGGAGAGGCCGTGATTGGACAAGGAGTCTTTTTCTCCAAAAAAGGGATTGATAAGTTGATCCTTTCTCTGAGATGGTGCTGTTGTTTATTCATAGGACATCTGCAAACATTTGTTTCGTAAAGCAGAAAAATCTAAAGAACGCAAAAAAATGATGAATAAAAAATGTTCAAACTACCAGTGCTTCCTCTGTCTATTTTTCTTGATGTCAGAAAGAGTGTAACCAGGGCTGTTCTGCTGTTCATTTTGCTTTTGAATTAAGTTGTGAGTTAGGTGAGTAGGGTCTGCTGTTCATCAGCGTATTTGTTTTATCTTCTTAAGGTTATTACTTAAAGGGACATTTCATGGCAGCTCTATTTACCTATATACCAAATTGCCATGAATATGGTATTTACATATTGTGAATTTCCTCACACTACGCATATATGAACATTTCCCTTATAGAAACGGCCCATCTAGATTTTCCTGGTTGTAATCAAACTACAATTTCCAGAATTCATAGCAATGTCTTGCTCTTCTTGTAATGAGGAGCTTTTCTCATCAGAAGCAGCCATTGTTTCACAAATCTCAAAAGAACTAGCTGGCTAGCAAGCTTCGGACAATCTCTATAAATTCCCTATTTTGAAAAGCCAGCCTAAGAGGGTAGGAACATAATCGGACCAGGAAGTAGAGTTGTCCGTCAGGCTGTAGTCATTACAAACCCGAGAACATTAGGCGCCCTGGCTATCCTGCAATGCTGTGGCCGATAGGAACATTGTTGAGACATCTTTATTGGCTCAATTTAACAAGGACAACTATACTGTATCTACCCGCCACTATTGGAATTGAGCAATCAGCGAAGCAGAATGGCTAAAGTAATTGTAACAAAACATGACTCCACTAATTTTCAGACCAGATATCAGGGTCATTCTATAGTTACAGTATCTGAGAAAAGGGAGTACACCCCTCACATTTTGCAAATATTTGATTATATCTTTTCATGTGTCACTGAATAAATGACACTTTGCTACAATGTAAAATAGTGAGTGTACAGCTTTTATAACAGTGTAAATTTGCTGTCCCCTTAAAATAACACAACACACAGCCATTAATGTCTAAACCACTGTCAACAAAAGTGAGTACACCCCTACGTGAAAATTTAAAAATTGGCGCCAAAGTGTCAATATTTTGTGTGGCCACATTATTTTCCAGTACTGCCTTAATCGTCTGGAGTTCACCAGAGCTTCACAGGTTGCCACTGGAGTCCTCCTCCATGACGACATCATGGAGGATGCCCCTCAGATGCCTTCCGTTTGAGGATGCCCCACAGATGCTCAATAGGGTTTAGGTCTGGAGACATGCTTGGCCAGTCCATCACCTTTACCCTCAGCTTTTTTAGCAAGGCAATGGTCTTCTTGGAGGTGTGTTTGGGGTCATTATCATGTTGGAATACTGCCCTGCGGCCCAGTCTCAGAAGGGAGGAGATCATGCTCTGATTCAGTATGTCACAGTAAATTCATGGTTCCCTCAATGAACTGTAGCTCCCCAGTGCCGGCAGCACTCATGCAAACCCAGACCATGACACTCCCACCACAATGCTGGACTGTAGGCAAGACACACTTGTCTTTGTACTCCTCACCTGGTTGCCGCCACATGCTTGACACCATCTGAACCAAATAAGATCATCTTGGTCTCTTCAGACCACAGGACATGGTTCCAGTAATCCAGGTCCTTAGTCTGCTTGTCTTCAGCTAACTGTTTGTGGGCTTTCTTGTGCATCATCTGTAGAAGAGGCATCCTTCTGGGATGACAGCCATGCAGACCAATTTGATGCAGTGTGCAGTCAGAGCACTGACAGGCTGACCCCCCACCCCTTCAACCTCTGTAGCAATGCTGGCAGCACTCTATGTCTATTTCCTAAAGACAACCTCTGGATATGAAGCTGAGCACGCGCATTCAACTTTTCTGGTCGACCATGGCGAGGCCTGTTCTGAGTGGAACCTGTCCTGTTAAACCGCTGTATGGTCTTCGCCACAGTGCTGCAGCTCAGTTTCAGGGTCTTGGCAATCTTCTTATAGCCTACCTTTATGCAGAGCAACAATTATTTTTTTCAGATCCTTAGACAGTTCTTTGCCATGAGGTGCCATGTTGAACTTCCAGTGACCAGTATGAGGGAATGTGAGAGTGATAACACGAAATTTAACACACCTGCTCCCCATTCACACCTGAGACCTTGTAACACAAACAAGTCCCATGACACCGGAAAAATGGCTAATTGGGCCCAATTTGGACATTTTCACTTAGTTTGTTGCCAGCGGTTTAGACATTAATGGCTGTGTGTTGAATTATTTTGAGGGGACAATCAATTTACATTGTTATACAAGCTGTACACTCACTACTTTACATTGTAGCAAAGTGTCATTTCTTCGGTGTAAAAATATATAATCAAATATAAAATGTGAGGTGTGTACTTCCTTTTATGAGCTACTGTATGTCTGAAACACATCATTTTTTAGGGAGACCAAAATAACACCCCTAATAGGGTGTCTATTGGTGTATTTTCTCTTTAATTACTAGCTCTACAGTTGGATGTCAGCAAGACTTTGCTAATGGCTGTAAACTGTGTTGTATTTAAACGTAAATTATCTTAACATTTCTATAGCACAACCTGTAACTGAGGTCATCATATTTTATTTATGTTTACCAGGTACAGCAATTTGGTATAATCTTTTAGTGGACTGCTATGTTTTTATCTTTAAGAATGTTATACAATATGCCACCCTTGGTTGGTATTACATCACATGTAGTATTACAGTACAGATTGAGTTTCCAAATACATGACTATTATGGTAGACTTGTGATATTACAGTATGCAGAGTATTACAGTACATTGGGGTATTACAGCACACAGATAGCAGTACAGGAAAATTGAGTATTGCAGTACACATAGTATTAAAGAACATAAGAGTAAAACAGTAGACATGTGGTATTACTATACACGTAGTATTGGAGAACTAATGGAGTATTACAGTTCACATGGAATATTACAGTACAGTATGGTAAAAATTGGATACTGTATGGTGAAGTATGCTGTCCTGAACTTTAGTCATTGTTTAAAACCCCAACATGATACGATTTTCAACAGCGCCCTGTACTACATTATAGAAAATATATCAGAAGAAAATATTAAACACGTGATGGGTGACTTTTGATAAAAAAAACATTTTCATGAGACTGCATTTCTTTCTTGCAATATTGCCAAATTGGGACACTATTGGCAAGTTGGGACATTTAATTATGTATTGCTAAGATATAAAATTGATAGAGTGGGTTATTTTTGGTGTGTTTTGTTGTCACCAAAGTCAAATTAGAATAAATATACATTTGTAAACCTGTACATGTCACTGTGTGCAGGAAATATTTCTGTTGTGCAAACCTTCAATTTCATCAACTCTCCAGATAGCAGGCCTCAGACACTCTTGCAGGTGAAAAACACTGATGTGTAGGTCCTGCGCTGGCATTTTGGTAGAGAAATTAACCTTGAAATCTCTGCCAACAGCTTTGGTAGACATTCCTACAGCCAATTGGAGGTGGCATTGTTTTGTATTCGAAAGCTGTCCATTTGAGAGTGGCCTTTTATTGTCCCCAGCACAAAGTGCACCTGTGTAGTAATCATGCTGTTTAATCAGCTTCTTGAATTTATGTTACCCCTGTCAGGTGGATGGATTATTTTGGCATATGGAATGTAAACAAATGCGTGCACATTGACACTGTTGTCGCTACACATGATGTCATGAATATAATTATGATTTCACACCCATTGAACTGTCACATACTTCCACACTAGTTTTTGAGTGTTGTTGTGCACATGCAAAGATATCCATTCCAAAGCTTTACTGTCCTGTTTTGCTAATTATCCCATTTTCAAAATTCTCACCTTATTAAAAGAACATATACACTCACCTAAAGGATTATTAGGAACACCATACTAATACTGTGTTTGACCCCCTTTCGCCTTCAGAACTGCCTTAATTCTATGTGGCATTGATTCAACAAGGTGCTGAAAGCATTCTTTAGAAATGTTGGCCCATATTGATAGGATAGCATTTTGCAGTTGATGGAGATTTGTGGGATGCACATCCAGGGCACCAAGCTCCCGTTCCACCACATCCCAAAGATCCTCTATTGGGTTGAGATCTGGTGACTGTGGGGGCCATTTCAGTACAGTGAACTCATTGTCATGTTCAAGAAACCAATTTGAAATGATTCGAGCTTTGTGACATGGTGCATTATCCTGCTGGAAGTAGCCATCAGAGGATGGGTACATGGTGGTCATAAAGGGATGGACATGGTCAGAAACAATGCTCAGGTAGGCCGTGGCATTTAAATGATGCCCAATTGGCACTAAGGGGCCTAAAGTGTGCCAAGAAAACATCCCCCACACCATTACATCACCACCACCAGCCTGCACAGTGGTAACAAGGCATGATGGATCCATGTTCTCATTCTGTTTACGCCAAATTCAGACTCTACCATCTGAATGTCTCAACAGAAATCGAGACTCATCAGACCAGGCAACATTCTTTCAGTCTTCAACTGTCCAATTTTGGTGAGCTCGTGCAAATTGTAGCCCCTTTTTCCTATTTGTAGTGGAGATGAGTGGTACCCGGTGGGGTCTTCTGCTGTTGTAGCCCATCCGCCTCATGGTTGTGCGTGTTGTGTCTTCACAAATGCTTTGCTGCATACCTCGGTTGTAACGAGTGGTTATTTCAGTCAAAGTTGCTCTTCAATCAGCTTGAATCAGTCGGCCCATTCTCCTCTGACCTCTAGCATCAACAAGGCATTTTCGCCCACAGGACTGCCACATACTGGATGTTTTTCCCTTTTCACACCATTCTTTGTATACCCTAGAAATGGTTGTGCGTGAAAATCCCAGTAACTGAGCAGATTGTGAAATACTCAGACCGGCCCGTCTGGCACCAACAACCATGCCACGCTCAAAATTGCTTAAATCACCTTTCTTTCCCATTCTGACATTCAGTTTGGAGATCAGGAGATTGTCTTGACCAGGACCACACCCCTAAATGCATTGAAGCAACTGCCATGTGATTGGTTGATTAGATAATTGCATTAATGAGAAATTTAGCAGGTGTTCCTAATAATCCTTTAGGTGAGTGTAGTATAGAGTATTACAGTATACATGTGTATTACAATAGACCTGTAGTATTACAGAAGACAGGACAGTAAATGTACATAAAATTACCAAACACGTACATCAACATAAACAGTTATATAGAAATCAGCAGTCACCAGTCTATAAAAGTAATATAATATTCTGACAGGTGACATTGCTTTAATTGGCATTTATATCATAGGTTTTCATTTAAAATACATTGAGGTTAAAGGCCACAGTGTGCACAAGGATTTGAATATGATAGAAAAAAATATATATATCTGAATCTGGATCCTGACATATTAAACAATTATAGGCCATTATCGAACCTCCCAACAACTGAATGCCTTCCTGAAGACAAATAACATTTATGAAATGCTCAAGTCCGGTTTCAGACCCCATCATAGTACTGAGACTACACTTGTGAAGGTAACAAATGACCTTCTAATGGCCTCAGACAAGAGTTCCGCATTCGTCCTGTTGCTTCTTGATCTTAGTGCTGCTTTTGACACTATTGATCACTCCCTTCTCTTAGAGAAACTGGGAACCCATATTGGGCTATGTGGTTTAAATCTTATTTATCTGAAAGATATCAGTTCGTATCTGTGGATGGCTTACCCTCTGTCAAATCAAAGGTATGTTTTAGTGTTCCTCAAGGCTCAGTTCTGGGCCCATTATTGTTCTCACTATATATGCTGCCTCTGGGTGATGTAATCCGGAATCACAATGAAAATGTTCACTGTTATGCTGATGACACACAGTTATATATTTCAATGAAGCATGGAGAAGACCCAAAATTAGCTACTCTGGAAGCATGCGTTTCAGATATTAGGAAGTGGATGACAGAGAACTTCTTGCTTTTAAACTCAAGAAAAACAGAAATGCTCATTTTAGGACCTAAGAAACAAAGAGCGTTAGCAGATCTCACTGTAAACCTTGACGGCTGCATGGTCGTATCCCAAAAAACTGTAAAAAACTTTGCCATTACCCTTGACCCTGACCTCTCCTTTGATGGACATTTAACATATGTCTCAAGAGTAGCTTATTTTCATCTTCGAAACATTGCAAACTCCAGAAACTTTCTATCAAAAACTGATGCAGAAAAACAAATCCATGCTTTTCTTACTTCTAGATTAGATCACTGCAATGCTCTTCTTTCAGGTTACCCAGACAAATCAATAAATAAACTTCCATTAGTGCTGCACACGGCTGCTAGAATCCTAACTAGAACAAAACAATTTGAAGACATTACTCCAGTACTAGCCTCTTTACACTAGCTGCCTGTTAGGGTTAGGGCTGATTTTAAGGTTTTATTGTTAACCTGTAAATCAATACATGGACTTGCTCCTACTTACCTCGCTGAAATGATCCAGCCATACATACCTACACGTAACCTTAGATCGCAAGATGCAGGCCTTTTTATTGTACCTAGAATTTCTAAACAAACAGCCTGAAAGCAGAGCCTTTTCTCATAGAGCTCCACTACTGTGGAATGATTTACCAATTAAGGTTAGAAATGCAAACTCAGTGCAAACTTTCAAGAGTCTACTAAAGATTCATCTCTACAGCATGGTATATGATTATGTGTAGCCTGGCCCAGGGTCGTGAAGGTGACCAGAAAGACTTGATACTGTCCACCCTTGCTGTCTTGCCAGGTGGGCTCTCATCGCCACTGGGATGCCCTCCCTCCAATGCCTTTCGGGGGAAGAGTCACTGGCTTGTTGTTTTCTCTCTGTTGCGCACTTGTGCAATTGGGCTGTACTCTGCTGGCAATACTCTGCCCTCATTCAGGGTGGTTGCAAGGTTGGTGGGTGTCCCTTTGGTTGATGCTTGGCAATGTGGGTGGATTCATTTCCTGCCTGTTGGGCCCTGTCCGGGGCCTCCCCCAGATAGGGTCACAGTGTCACCGGGCCTGGGTCCCCTCTAGGTTTCTTCCTAAATTTCGGCCTTCTTAGGGAGTTTTTCCTAGCCACTGAAATTCAACACTACTCTTGTTTGCTCCTTGAGGTTTAAGGCCGGGTGTTTTGTAAAAGCACTTTGTGACAACTGCTGATGTAAAAAGGACTTTATAAATACATTTGATTGATTGATTGATTGATTGATTGAACACCAGAACCATAGACAATAACAGTGAAGGTGAAACTATCAAACACACAGAACTAAAAAAGACAACATACATTTTACAGCTATATAAAATATAGCATGCCAGTTCCATTAGCACATGCCATTATTAATCATGTCTCTTTCTAACTACATGTAGTCTACCATATAGAACTGGTCATGAGGAAAGGATAGCCAGTATTGACAAGCTTAGATTGTTTCCAATTAGGCATATGGATGCAGTGTGCTTCAATGAGCTTGCATTATAACGTAGCAGACTATTATTTTCCCATTGAGAGCTCACTGGTGTAATCTTGACTCCATTTCCTTTGGTTGCTGAGCTAGCAAAACAAAGTGTCTATAAAGATGAAAGATGCCAGTTTCACCAGCGTTACTATGGGTAGTGATGTATCCTAATTGGGGAGGGAAATGCATTTGTTCCAGTTTATTACACCTAGCCTATCTTCTCCCAGTTCACACAGAGGCTGGAAACTCACTGTTGGGACTCCAGTGAGGACCGCTTTCCCTATCTGGGCTTTTAAAATACCATTCTCGAAATTGATCAGAATTCATGTCCCCGTCACATAGTCCTTCTGAGCTAGACAGAGTTGGGATAGAAGTCGTGTTTTTATAAGCCAATGATCAGTACTGCCCACATCAGCTGGTGAAGTTTCCGGAGGCTTGTGAAACTGCTAATCTGAAACCCACCAGAGGGGGGATTGTACAGCTATCCGAAATTAACTGACTTGTGTACACTCACTGGTATAATGCATTATTGTTCTCTCTCTCTCTCTCTCTCTCTCTCTCTCTCTCTCTCTCTCTCTCTCTCTCTCTCTCTCACTGTTTGTAAATATTTTTTATAATTATAATGGTTTTAAATGTAACTATTAATGTATTGACCATGAAGAATGTAGCTGGTTGAAACAGAATCTGTGGCTATGGTCTCCAGTAATGCAAAGTATTTTCTGTACTGCTATTTCTTGCCTCCTCTACCCTGTTCTCCTCAAAACCCATTCGATGACAAGTTGAGGAGAGAAGACCTGTCTCTTTTCATCCTGAGACTGCCCCTCCCCCTCCACTCCCCCAGGTGTTCTCTAATAAGCACCTTCCTAAACGCGAACAAATTTAGAGCCGGGGAGAGCATCCTCTAAACCACCATCTATCATTCTAATGAGCAAAAGCAGGGGGTGTGTCCACGCCTCCCGATGAGACGCAGGTGATTAAGGCCAGATACAGGTGTAGGCTTCACGGGCATGGTGACGCTACGGAGCCAATGTAATGACTTGAATACACAGTAGTCTTTGGAGACAGGGCAGGCCTAGACAGAGCACTAGTACATTCTGATTGGGCATTATCTGCTGGTACGGATAGGACCTAGCTAGCTTCCCGTCTGCTGGTGGATGAAGGATTCAAGTTGTCTCCTGTAACTCGACTCATCTCCTTGCCTCACGATACAACGAGGGACACAATTCAATCACAGGATCCAAAATCTCCCTCACGTTACCATTACAACCGTTCACCTTTTATTTTCACATTAGATGCAAAAACGCGCCTGCCAGGTGTCCACGGCGAACCAACTCTACTTCCACTAATGGTCATGTAATTTCCTTTGTGTAAATTCAGGAGATATTTATGGTTTTCGTCTCCAAACTGCTTCATTAACCTCGTTCCCAACCTGCTAGGTAATTAGCTGAACAGCTGTATGGTGTCTGACAAGTCCTCCTCCATTCGCTAGCCACTCTCCACCACTAAAGCCAGCGAGGAATCCATCACAGATGCTCACTGTTTGGACAGCTTTTAGCAGTGTTCATACACAACCGTTCACCGTTCAGCTGGAGGGCACGCCCCAGTCTCAATGGATGCGTCGCATGATAATAAATCAAAACTCACGGAAAATGTTTGCCTTCGCATACCAATCTCCTTATCAATGTTTTTAATGAATTTACCCACCGTAGAATACTTCTACTTCTGAAAGTGAACTTTGAGTAATTATGATAGATAGTTGTGAGTGGCCAGTTTCGTTCTTATGTAGGACAGAATGAATCTGGAATGTGGCCAGATCGAGTTTTTTTTTTAACAACTGAAGTCATCTCAGTGATTTGCACATCAATTTGTCACTTAGCCAGTCATTCTAACATCCTTATTTAGTGCCCACAGGGTCCACACAATTAACCCAGCGTTATATAGCCTCCCTCATCTTCAGCCCGGCCAATCCTCCCTCTCAGCTCTTCTCTGCTGTCCATTGCATCTGTAAGGCTGACGTCACCCGTAGTCGTACTTGTTAAGGCCTGGTGAGTCATGGGTACACTTTTCATCAATATTCGTCTTCTTTTCATTAATTATGTCATAAACTGCCTCTCTTTTCCCATCCAGACATCATCCGTTGCGATTATAGTCACACTGCTGCCAAGATCCGGATCATCTACATACCCAAACGTCCATGGATTGACAAACAGTATATCTTTTAATATATATCCATATCTTTTAATACCCTTAACCTATTTCCTAACTATACATGTAGCTTTGGCAACAACACACAAAATGTTCAAATGTTCTTTGAGACCAGGAATGAATGAGGTAGAACATACAGTTTTTCCCCTGAATCATCAAGTGAAGAGCATGTCGGTACATCCCTGTAACTTCAGACACTTGCATGCGGTGTTGAAGTAACCCTTGAACGTGTACGACGCCTCCTGGGTTTGGAATGTCCAATGCAAACACAATCAAGCCATTGAAAAAGCTCCTCTATTGTAACAACAACATCAAATGTGCAGCGCGAGACCTTGACACAGGCAACCAGGGAGGTGTAGCACGATGATGACAGACAAAGGGCGGCCAGCGCTCGATGCCGTGTGTGGCCACATAATAGGGCTCAATTAGAGTGTTTTCTCAGTCCGAGCAGCATGGGGGATCTGAATGGCAGGGTGTTCTGCGGGCACTGATGGATGGAAGGTGAGAGCACGGGTGAACGGGCAGAATGTGTGTGTGTGCGTGCGTGTGTGCGTGTGTGTGTGTATCTCTACCCATCCCCACACATCGTTTCCAACGTGCCCGTCCCCGCTCCCTTCCCATCTCCTCCCTCCCTCCCTCTGACAGGTCGCTGACTGACTGAGGAGAAATAGACAGCGCGCCTCACACTTTGTGTGGCCTTGAAACGGTTTTCTCTCTGTATAACAGGGCTGTAACGCTTCACTGCTTGGAGCCTCGCTGCTTCTTCCTGTTCTTCACTAGCTGGGACATCATTCCATAATTCAGAGGAGCAGTACTGTTCTTTTTCTCATTTATTCTTTCACGTGACATTGTCTGTCTGTATGGTAACCTATCAAAGTAAAGGGGAATACGTGGATAATTGCTCAGGGCAGGACACCATACCATCAATGACTAAGTGATGTGCCGTAGCGGACTGCCATTTCCAGACAATGTCCAGAGCTTGTTATATTGATTATTTCTTTTTTTGCCCTCTCAAAAAAGACTAATGAGCTCCAGGATTTCCACTAGAAAGGTTAATACAATATTGAAATATCAGGAGATTAATGATATGTTTTCACCCTCATGCTCCTGCAGACCAGGGTGACAAATGTCTTGCCCTTTTTACTCTGCGCCTCCCTTTTGGTGGTCTCTTTCAAAAGGAAAGTTCACTCTTTTACATTTGGCCGTATTTTCTAACTGTTTCTTTTGATACTAAGACATATTGGTTAGAGTCATCAATTAACTATCTTGAAGGTTGAATACAATGCATTAGCAAGTTTTTTAACACTCTAAAACACACTATACCAACTTATTATACATTAATGTTGTGTTCTGCATAATACTCAGAAAAACTCAAATTTCTCTGTAATGAATGGTAATGAACAGTTTGCGGCAGTTATGTCAAGTGGGGAATTAATTAAAAGCATTGAAAGATTTAAATATATGTTAACTTTTTTTTTGTTTTTCGGTTTCGCTTTCTGTTTCTCTCTCTCTGTCTCTCCCTCTGTGTATTTGTCTGGCTCTTTCTCTCCCTTGATTCTCCCTCTCCCTCTCTCTCTATCTCATACTTTAATGGCCATCCAGTAAGGTATAACTTGAATCTCAAATGTTTCAATGTGCTGTCCAGTGTATTAGAATGTACCTGGGATTTAATTCTGGTCTAAAATGTTCTTGAACACCATGGCTATGGTGTTTGATGAGATGGAATCTGTCTCTCCGCCTCTCGTGTTGGTGTCAGTCAATGAATAGCACTGATCTATCTTCATTAGTGGGCCCTTCTAGTAGAGCATATATCTTCCTGCATTGTGCCACCAGTCTGGATGTTGTCGCCATACTTCTGCCTCAGGTGAATGGCCATGGCCATAGAAAGCCTCAACATTCTCTCCCACTCCAACTACCGCTGTTGCTGCTGTCTGGCATCACGTGATCTAAGTCGTTAGCGTCCAGTTACTTACTGGAACAGTGGATTTATACCAGTTCTTACCCTGCATTCTAAGGCGTGGCTTCTGCATTTTAATCAACTTGGCATAATTGGAGTGATTTCCTGTCCTGTTGTATATTTCAGTCCATCTATCTGTATAATTAGGCTAAAGTCAAGTCTTTGTCTGATGGAGCAGAGTGGACTTTTTCACACTCATTCCTCTTCTGTCCATAGCACACACAATTACACAGCAGCTCGGGAAATCGAGGAAATTACCTTTGTCATCTCATTTTCCATTGAGGGACTCATATCGCAAAGCTCTCTCCACTAGCGTCAAACATTGAATGTATCTCTACAAAATTGTTGAGCTCTCATGTCTATTTCAATGTGACACATTACACTGTTAACGCTTCAATTTGGGCTCCAACAACTCACACTTGCTGCATACACCTGACGCTAAAATGTGTGCTTTGTCCTGATCAGGAGCAGCAGGTAGCCTAGCATCTGACCAGTAACCAAAAGATTACAAGATCACTATTTTAGACCGGTGTAGATAGTTTCAAAAAGCACATTGCAATCTGTTTATTATCCGATCAGTGAAGTGAATCCAGCACGATCAAGAAAATGAGGGTCGTTGTTGCCAAGAGTTGTGCCCATGCTGTTGCCCATGACTACACAATGCAATCCAGCTTATAGCCAAGTCAGCCCTCTGAGTTTCATTGTTCAGTTATGTTGTTTTCTCTGTCTCTGTATAAGAAATCCCTTGTATCTTTGATATATAATCCTCATGAGCAAGTACGAGGCTGCTGCAGTAGAACAAGATTTTCTTGTTCAAGGCCAGCAGTTTTACCCAGGATTTTTTGGGGGGAATTTAGCCGGTATTATTGAATACAACTATATTAACTTCAAGACAGACAGCTTCTTCTTTACTCAACTTTATTGAACTAACCGATTGTTGCTACTGAGCATGTGCATGACTGTACATTAACAACCAATGGCAACTTGCCTTATACTACACTTACTGTCACCCTAACTTATTCGAAAATAATATGGTCCCATCAAAGCTAATATGAAACTGCAGTATCAAAACCCGGAATCAGGCTTAGCTTGTTTTTTTTCGTTAGGCAAATACAAAATATTCATTATTCCAACTAAATTGCATGAGTCATTGAACAACATTTTCACTATGTCATCCTCATGAAGACACCTACTATATAATCCCTACCCTAGAAACAGTTAGGCTTTTATCAGCACTACTTTATCAGAGACTGATGCCTTATGTCAGTGGTATTCAAATCTGGATCTGGAAGGCAGTTCCACTCCATTTCTTTGCCACTGTCTAACCAGGGACTTATTTAGGCCTGGGACACCAGGTGGGGGCAATGAATGATGAGGTAGAACAGAAAACCTACAGACGTTATGGGGTAATATCTGAATACCCCTGCCCTAGGTAGAACCTGGAGTGTACATGACAAACATTTTGGTTATTGAAGAGCAGCCAATTACCAAGTATTTACTTTCAATCCTATAGCAAATTTGTTCTTACCTTTCCCAGGCTTGCATCAAAACATATCTCTATCTCTGAGACCTATGGAGATTTCCTTAGCTTCATGGCTTGTTTTCTTTTGCTCTGACATTCACTGGGAGGTGAATCATTTTAAAACATATTTCTTGCTTTATCATTGTGGGGTATTGTGCGTAGATTGATGGCAACAAATATATATTTAATCAATTCTAAATCAAGTCTGTAACACACACCATGGCATTGTACAGTGTGTTCAGTTCTGTAATGCAGTTGTTATCTATGTTTTTTGTAACAGACTCCCCTCTCTGAAATTCATTATCAACAAGGTCGTTCTAGGTCCACAGGTCCAGCCTAGGACCTCATGTTATAAAAACCAGTAGCCCACAGTGTTATGCTTGGGATATTGGATCTAAATGGATCTAAATGTTCAGCTACCCAACATCAGAACAAGAGTAGAGACACAGATTGAAATTGGAGCCAGATAGCCCAATGGATGTGAAATCTGAGGTAGCAGGTCATCATATTAATTGCCCAAGGGGAGAGGAAGCCCATTGACCATGCAGTGAAAGCCTATGGAGTGAGATGTAACTGGACAGATCAAATTTGATCTAATTCAGTTTTCTGTTTACAAAAGTAGAATATTTTGAAGTGGATAAAGTTTTGTAGACTTTTGACAAAGTTTGAAAAACGACCTGGTTTGGAAGGAATGCAGAGCAAAAAGAGTTATTGTACACTCCAACTTCACAGAAATGTGCCAACATTGCCCACTAGATCTCGTTTGTGTTTGACTCTGCCTACCTTTTCTAGGTTCTTCCCACTGAGCTTCACTAGCCTGTCATTAAAAATGACAGCTTGTGGTCTATGTTGGTTTAGTTATACAGTTATTTGGTCCTAGCACTCTGATGTTCACTGCTCCTGGGTAGAGATAGATGAAAGACACATTTGCTCTACATATTCATACCCGACCTTCAAATTACAAAATAATTTTTTAAAACCCTGTAAAATAAAGTGAATTTACATGTATTTTCAAAAGTAAGTGTCACATTAGACATTAGTTGACTTGATTATAGCTGGTGCTACATTTGAGCCGGATTCTGCTGAAAACGATCTGACACCATTAAAATGTGTCCAGTCTGATACTTCTTAAGATAATCTCAAAATAATCTTCACTATTTGCCATGGAAACATAATAAATAAAGGGATCAGTTAGTCAAATTAGTTCAAGCTGTCTTCTAGTTAATTGTAATTCTCTCTTTAAAATGTAATGTGGAAACCTATGGAGAGATTTTTTGCCTGAAAGGGACCCCAATCCGTTGTTGTGCAATCAGGTTGCTCATAAATCCCAATTCATATTTCGGCAAATTATCTAATTACATTTTTTTAAAGAAAATACATATTTTTAATCTTAACACATTTTGGTTGTGGATAATTCTTCTGAACTATTTCAGAATACAATGATTCAATCTTTCTCAATTCATGAAAACAAAATGAAGAAATAAAACATAATCACTAGTGTATACATTTAACATGATCAAGCATGTCACAAAGCATTTCAGTTACTTAAGACTTTAACAGAATCCCATGTGCTGGGATTGCGTATCAATTGCTTGTGCATGGGGAGGGCTGCACCAATGAGATACTAGAGATTTCATCACATAAGTTTTAAAGCCTACATTGACTACATTGGGGTGTTGAAATGAACCACCCAGAATCTATCCAAGTAGCCCAAACCAAATTATACACTACATGATTGGAGTGTCCTCCATTTTGTCGTATATAGCTGACAAAAATTCAGGATATATTTTGTTTTGTATGTGTCACGTTTTGAAATCAGACGTAAACAAATGCCATGTCATATAATTATTATATCATTATTTGCCCTGCGTCTTTGCTAATTTTCACTCCCTCTGCTTAGGGACCGTTAGGGGCTCTTACAGAAGACAGAGGTATTATACTCGTAGCTTGTTATTGGAATGGAAGAGCGCATGGTAGTGAGGCCGCTGTGAATACTTTGCAAAGCTACAGTATACTAACTATTAGTAAAGTTGTATTACCAAAGATAAAAACATACAGCTAGACTATGCTGGAAAATTGTTGAAACAAATTGATTATCAAGTTGAACTTTTGATTTGGTAGTTACTGCAGACAGAAAACCATGTAGTTGGATGACTAAAACTTTTTAAAAGTTTTCTTTACATTGGAATTTGAATTGCACAATCTATGCTAAAGGGTAACCATTAATGTAATAATAGCTAACTCAATTGATCATTTTCTGAGTTTGAGCTACGTTTGTTTGTTGTCCTGCAGTCATAATGCAAGAAATGTACTTCCCTGTTTCTCGTTAGGCCACATCATTTCAGGCACAGTGTAAAGCCTAATTTGGTGGTCAGTGGAAGTAGTTTTCCGGCATGCACCCCAGACAGGAATGACCTATTTTCTGCTGTCGGCACACTGTCAGCAGCCTACGGTCATCTGTCTTCATTGGCAGACCATCTCCAAGTCGGGACCATTTTTGTGTTATTGTCAAATGTGTAATCATAGTTCGCTTGACTAACCAGCTTGCTTATGTTTAGTGTTGGCTATCGGCTTGAAACTGTTATCAGACGTGCACATCACTGTTGACATTACAACTGCTGAGATACAGAAAGGCAACCTTGACAAAAATATGAAAGGGAACGTTACATGTAGATTTGTCTTTTAATAACCTACATATGCCTTTGGTTAGTACCGGTTAGGTGAAACCTACCAGAACTAACCAGAGATCTCTGTTATTTCCAAGTTGTGTGAATCAGAATCCCTTGGAAGATATTGTCCTAGCCAAAGACCGGGTTATATTTCCTGTCAAGCTGACGTTTTGTACAGTTACGTATATGTATAATTTGAAGTGTTAGTTGAGATCGACATTCCGTTGTTGACGCATGTGACATTGTTGTGAGTTAAATCCATACTTGCCATTGCCAGTATTATTTATTCTTGTCCTGCATGCTATCAGAGCAAATTATTACTATATATTTTATTTATATGAGCAATAACTGATTGATTGAAAGGAGTAATATACTGCACATGTCCGTTTATTAAAAAAAACTCACCATTTGGCACCACCACTTAATACACATCCAATCCTGAGTGACCAACGTTAAAAAATCTATAGGGCCATTACTGTAAAGCTAATACAGTCACCAGGACAGCACACATTTATTTCACTCATTCTGACTGACAAATAAGAAATGGCACATTATCCCAGTGAATAGTTGGAGTTGATGATTGCAGAGCATCCTTCCTCATTAGACTGTCAGGATGTTCATTTTTTAGCTCACAAACTATACATTCCCTTGCTGTGATTATTTAATTCATTCTTGTCTGTCACTTTTCTCTCCTATGATGTATTCAGCTCTCCTGTGTCCTACCTCCAGAGATCAACCAACTGCTATTCACCAAGCATGGGTTGATTCATTCACCTGTGAGTAGAATCATTGTACTGCATTTTCCTTTCAGTCGTCTGTGGTTTGATGCAACACCCTATGAGGTAAATTCCCTTATCACGTCAACACCAGAAGACACTCTACAATCATGCCATTAAAGGCCAATGAGGCATCCTGTCTATTGGAAATTCCACCATCCAGGTCTGCATTCTCACATTTTTCCATTTCTTATTGCTGTACATGGAAAGACTCATGCAAACATTGGGAAGGTATAACTACAAGCTTTATCTTCAGTGTTTCTGTCCCCTATAGGGAACTGTGCACATCTTAAAGGCAGTGTAAGGTATGCCTTTAAGGTATGCCATTGGTAGCTACGGTAGCTTTTCTCAGGAACCCTTCTTGTGTTTTCGTCTTTGCAAGAAGGTAAAAGTTCAGTAAGTGTGATTTGGCTTCCAAGCCTGTCATGTGGCTTTAACATCCAATGACAGATCCTCACAACCTTTGCCTAGTGCGTCTCAGCTCGAGCTTTTCTATGCATTTGCTGTCCTGGTTTGTTCTATTACTATCGCCAGCTGCTGAAGGGCAGCCATATAATTTCTCTGTTAAGGGAGTGGCATAAATCCCCTGCTACTGATGGGCAAGCTGCAAGTTACCTGGGTGCTAGGCTTATTCAATAGAACTGCTGCCCATAGAGGATGTAGGGTTGGTCCAAATTCCTCAGATGGAAAGAGAGCTAGCGAGCTACTTATGCTCATAGAAGTGAGGGTGATTAGATGGCTTTCCCTTGGATGAGCTGCCGTGGCCCACCTAGTGTTACCTAGTTAGGTCGGCTTGCAGCTTCACTGTATGTCCCCATAGTGTGTCACGCCGAAGATCCAACTAAAAAGGGACAGTTACAACTTTAGTAACGTTCCCTGAAGGAGGGAATAAGGTTTGACATCCTACTGACACCGTGCTGTCTAGTCACAAGGAAAGGTGGTCCAGAATCAGAGAATAAGAGCTGTGATTGTATCACTTGAAAGGCGGGGCTTTCAACTGGCTTGAACTCTCTGTGTGTTCATGTGTTGACATGTTAAGGGTGCCAACCACATAGTGTGTCGTGCCTCATTCAGGGAATGATTAGGTATTATGGATGTAGATTTCAAGTTTTTAGAAGGTTTTTAAAGAAGTTCATTTTCACCTCCTAAAATGCACTAAACATTTATATATATATAGTTAGGCTTAGTTCATTTTACTTGGTGTACAACCTTGACCGTTGAAGCTGAATTGTTGTTAGTGCAGTACATAACTATTTTTCCAACCTGGCTCTCATACCAACATGGGTGGCTATTAATTCCCAAGTTAAATTCTCGCACTCCTCCCCAGTAAATCCTCAGTCAACTTACCTTGTAAAATATTGGCAAATAAATTATTGAACAGAAAGACAGAAACATACAATGACTGTCTGAGGATGGGGGCATCACGGTCACAGCAACAGCCAATGGGAAGTAAAGGAAAAGGTTTTTGAACATATAGACATTTGCTGGTGGGTTTGAACCACTAACTGATGTGTTTGCAGCCCTGCTGACAGCTATCCCAACCCATTTACCTACAGCTGCATTGACTTCATTTTTACAATTTGAGGAATTTAAATGAATTTAAATTATATTAGAATTTTTTAAGAAAGTACTTTCATTTGTCCTTTCACTCGTTAAGAAAAACAAGATGGTCCATTTTACTTATTGATCTTGGGAGAATCCTTTGCCGATCTGCCTGCCAAACGTACTGGAGCCAAAAGGGACAGTACTAACAGAAGATAAAACACGGGTCTCTGCACACCCAGAATCAATGCGACTATCATTTTATCTTTGTTTGGCAGACTTTCATCAGAGCATTGATGCACAGTGATCCGGATCACATTCTTTAACGTGTGGATGCAATCCGTCATAATAAAGAACACCTGTATTCAAGCTCATGTTGATGCCCTAGCCTATGTTTCAAGAAATAACTTGTTTTTATTCATCTACCATTAAATGTAATACGTTTCTCTCTTCTTTCATCCAACTTCATTCCGAGTCAGGCCTGAGGCTCCTATCCACTCTCACAGTATAAGCGGCCATTGGATGTGACTCCCCGTTCATACACATTCATGTCCTACTAAACCTCCCTGGTTTGCTCTTCTGTCTTACAACGATTTGTCCTGACTTCCTGGCTACCCAAGCACCCCTGTTACTTCGGGCATGACATTTGTGCAGCAGTGTACATAGGAAACTATAGTGAGCTAGCTTGCTGTCGCTACCGGCAGTGACTGAGTTGTTGTTCTGTCTGAGCAGTCTAATCAATCTTAGGTTGTGTTGTCTCAATACTTTAATGTCTAATATCTTTCATCCTCTGTTATGCTCTGTTAGGCCTATTAAATATCAGAAGTGAAAGACCCAGGCCAGGCAAAACCGAGTAATTAACTGTCATATATTACATTAAAGATGAATTCATGTTCAGATCAATTAGAAGACTGGTGCTTGAGTTTTTATCTTATCATTATAGCAGTGGGAAGATCAGATAACTTTGGCACTAGTATACGTCATCAAGTAATTAACACTGGAATACATTTTCCATAACAAGAGTTCAGATGTCTTGATGGCTACACATAGTCACAGTGAGTGTGTGATTTTAAAGAGGCAAACAAAGTGTGTTAATTATATACAAATTGAATTTCAACAATTCAAAATGAAGGTAACATTCTGTAAAGGCTCTATATAAAGGGGTTATTATTATTGTAAAGGATTATTTATTCATTATTTATTCATTTGTACTATAAACCTTAGGTGGTTGAATAACTCATCTGTGCTTGCAAAATTGTTTTCCAATAGTTACTTTTAGTTATGAACCATTTACAAATACAAATACATGTTTGTTTTTTTAACAGATAATTCTATTTTTCATATTATTATTTGAAACTTCATTCTCTATCGGCATTGGTGCAGAACCGCTTTCTAACCTGTGAGTAATTGCAAAATGCTGTAATTGTTTTTTTTTACTGAAAACATCCTACCTAGTGCATCTTTAATGGGAATATATGGGAATTTATGAAAATACAAAGCTTTGTTTGTCTTCCTCTCAGGGATCCATGTCTTCTGCCTAGACCTCCTCAATGTCCACATCTTGAACATCAGCCTTATCTTCATTCTCACTTTCCAACCTTACTGAGGATGGCTCATTGTCAGGCTCAAAAAGACTCAACATTTCCCGGATGGCCACCAATGTTTGAACCCTGGATCAGCCTGTTTCGTGCTTCGGTGAGTGCGTTCACAAACAGGGACTAGTTGCACTCTGAAGTGGATGATGTTGGTGGGATTTGGCGGATGATGGAGGCAGGGGAAAGAGCCTAAGATCACAAAGTCCCTTCTATCATGAGATATGTTGGCACGACTGCCATATTGCATCTCCATCTCAATGGCCTTCCTTGTAAGTATACTTCTTGGTCCTCATCCAGGCCAAGGTGGTGCAACACGGTAGTGATGACACCATAGGACTTATTGATCTCTGCACCGGACAAGATGCTCTTGCCAGGATACTTGGGATACGCTGGCAAAATACATTTTTAAGTTATAAGATAACTTTTTTGATTAATTTAAGCAACATTCCCCAAATTCCTGGTCTTAACTTCCCATGGAAAATGTTCGTAACATTTCCAGAAATTACCAGAAAGTTTCCAACCCTTGACGTGTGAGGTGTTTAGGTTTAGTACCATAATGTCCTTACCAAATCAGATTTTATTCAGTCATACCTTCACTTCATTTACCAATTTGTAAGTGCATTTGTAAATTGTTAATTACTGGTTATACTATAGGTATTTGCTCGCTATTTGGCAAGCACTGACATAACCAGTTTGAGAGAACTTTTATAAATGATTTATAACACATTTACAAATGATTGACTCTGAATAATGTAATCATAAACTCTTTACAAATGTTACCTTAATATAATAACTTTCACAAGAAGCCTTTTTCCAGTTTGTGATGGTAATTAGGGTGTGTGCAGAGCCCAGAAATCCAGGGGATAATCTGGCCTTTCCGTATTAGATGGGAAGTGGACCATGAAAGTAATTGGGGAGTGTAACACAAATTGGATTTTAGCGTGATGTGGTTTTTATTCCTCCCAGGCAACATTTGCAGAGCGATTAGAACAATGCCGGTGCAGCGGCGGAACATTTTCAAAATGTTTTATTACATACGTGTAACGTTTATGATCAAACGCTTAGAGCAGGTTTAGTAATCAACTCCCTTGTGGGAGGTACTTTACGTACAGGGGGTGGTATACGCAGGAGAACGGGAGAAAAGCCCAGGTTTATGTCCAGGGTAAAAAAAAGAAGAGATGTTTTTATCGCTACAACTGTCTTCAAAATATTTCCAATTAGAATTCAGATTAGATTGCTCTGAAATAAACTAGCAAATCAAGCACAACCATTACGGATGGCAGGGTTGTTTTGCAAGGTGTCCCACAGAGACTTAAAAGGCATATTTCTCTACCAAGTGTTCTTGTTAAAGAGGAGGAGAGTGGGAGAGCGACAACCTGTTTTAAACAGTGAACGCTGTGTGAGACACTTACAAATATCATGATTAGAGACAAATTCATTAGGCAGTAAAACTGTGTAATGAGATACGGTGGCGAAGCGCTAACCACCAGGGTTTGGTAAGCCTCCCGGGCTCACACCGCTGTGACCCTGGGATCAAAAGACCTGAAAGACTGGAATATCTGCAGCTTTACGGGACACCAAGAAACACCACAGAATGCCTCAAGCTGATAAATTGGGTTTCATCACCTCGGCAAGCCTACCCGTGGCCAGCCCACATGCCTAGCTGAATACTGAACAGTCCCATTGCTGTGTGGCTAGAGACATGTTCTGTATAACAAGGTTTTCATCCAGAGAGAGTGGAGCTTGTATTGTACTGTATCTGTCGTGTGGACTGGAGCGGTTTAATTGAATTAGATTTGTTCTTTGGATCCCCATTAGCTGACATCAGCTAGTCTCCCTGGGGTCTGAGACAACTAAAAATACATGATAAACACTCAACAAGTAAAACACATCTGACAAAGAAGACATGACATCAATCATCAAGCTGTAGCTGGGAGTGAAGAGCTGATCTACAGAGCTTTCATAAGAAGATAATGTGTTTCTGTGGATAAATTGGTAAACCATGTTACTATTGGGACATATTTACTTCAATTACCATCCCAGTTTTCTTTTCTATTTAGCATGTCCCAAATTTTGACGGTGAGAGAAAATCGCAGGAAGCAAGTTATTTTCTGCTATGTGCCAGTGGCTATAAGAACCCCCCCCCTCCCATCTATTACATGTAGTATGTTTCATGCTGAAAACGGTCAAACATGTCAACACCTCAGGATATGACTCTGTGCGCACACACGCACGCACACAAACACACACACCACGCACACAAACACACACACGCACGCACACAAACACACACACGCACGCACACAAACACACACACCACGCACAGGGAAGCCTGCAAATGCTAACGGGGGGATAAGGAAACCCCCGGACAGCATTAATTACTGGGTGGAAGAAGGTGAATGCTATGTACATGTATCAAGCCTTGTCTCCTGTCAGAGAGGGAAGAAAGGAAAACAAAAGGAGGATTGAAAGAGAACAGCGCGACGGACAACGAGAGGTGCTAGGTAGGGAAGGAAAGAGCCTACATGGAGGAGACACTATCTTGGCTTGTGGACAGGCAGGGGGATGCCTCGGGTGTTGTCTTTCAGGGTGATGTTACAGGGTACACCCAGTCATCATTAATCACAACAGGAGTGTCTAGAGCTCCATCGCTGCTTAGGTCAACAGTACAACCTCTAACCCTACGAAGAGACCCTAAATATCAGTGCCTGTCCCCAAATGTCCCCTATCTCTCCATCTCTCTCTCTCTCTCCCTCTCTCTCTCTCTCGGATCCTCTTAATGTGCCGCCATCTCCTTGTGTTAATTTGCTGCTTCAGTGACACGCATCATTGAGGGAGTCGTTTCTAATAACCCCGCCAGCCCTCACGTGAAATCCTTTGAGTCGAGCACAGAGGTGTCACTCAAATTATTAACCAGAATAGTGACAATGATGCATTTCTAAAGCCCGGCTTCCATGTGACATGACCGTGGTTTCGATCAAAGCGTTCTTCTCACGTCCCCCCTTGAATCCCCCATCTCTTCAGATATGAGCCTGTGTCCTTATCCCCGATTTTAGAGCAAGGGAGAGCACGTACTGGGCTGTTCTTGGGGCTTGAATCATTTCATTTCCCTGAGCGGTTTGCCATAAATAATGGGGGGAAAAATGTATGATTTCCAAGGATCTTGGCATGTAGTGGCCTCAATGTCACCTTCTTATCGCAATTTGTGATGGTTTTTCATTTTAGGGGCTTTTGGAAGAGGGAGTTGGGCTTAGAAGATGTTTTTCTCTCCCTTCCTGACTGAAGAAGTCAAAGTAGAGTCATTATTCATTCTTCCAGCCCTGTCAGGGATGATGTCTCTCTGACATTTCCGCTCTGTTGCTTTGTTGCTTCAGAACTGAGCCAGGGAGTGGAGATAGTTAGAAGGGAATGGCATTGCCCGGCACCAGCTATCTCCTCCAGCTAAGTACTCCAGGTGTGTGAGATCATGTGTGGTCCCACATGAAGATAAAGACAGATTCCAGTCCTACACAACTGAGCTTTGCGATATGTGAGTGACATTGCACATACCATTTTAAAATATACAAAGAACTAATCTATTGTGCAATAATTCTGCTATTGTGTTCCCTGAATTTAGGATTTCTACTATGCTAACATAAGGTTTTAAATGGTTGTACCATTGATTATTTAGCAGTTTAATTGTGGCTTTATAGGACCTATATGTGTAGCTATACATACTTTTTTTCTATGAAGAAGAGTATTACATTTCTTGAAAACATGTATATCATGATTCTCAGCACCTCTAGAAATTCTTATTAACCAAATCCTTAACGAAGTGTCCTCCAAATAATATTTTTTGCTGGGGTATAAATATGAGCTTAACGCCCTTATTCTTCTGTCAATGCAGATGAAATTAACCTGAAGGTTGTTGACCTTCATGAAGTAGCCAATTACTTAAATGATAGAAAGTAGCTACACACCTTAAAATATCTATCTCCGCTGTTAGCGTGCTAGGTCATTATGATTTGTCTTCAACTTTAAAGAATACATACAATATTCAGTCAAAGGTTTGGACACCCTTACTCAATGGAATTGCTTTATTTTGAATATTTTCCTCATTGTGGAATAACCAAAACCATCAAATAAAACATATGGAATCATGTTGTAACCAAAAAAGTTTTAAATTGATCAAAATACTTTTCATTTTGTAGATTCTTCAAAGTAGGCACCCATTGCCAAAGTAGGCACAGCATTGTACACTCTTGACATTCTCTCCACCAGCCTGATGAAGCAGTCACTGGGGTTGCTTTACCAACAGTCTTAATGGAGTTCCCACATATGTTGAGCATTTGTTGGCTTCTACTCCTTCACTCTTTGTTCCAACTCATCCCAAACCATCTCAGTTGGGTTGAGGTTGGGTGATTGTGGAGGCCAGGTCATCTGATGCAGCACCATTACTTTACTTCGTGGTCAGATAGCCCTTACATAGCCTGGAGATGTGATTTGTCATTGTCCTGGAGAAACAGAAATTATAGTCCCACTTAGCGCAAACCAGATGGAATGGAGTATCACTGCAGAATGCTGTGTTGGCCATGCTTGTTGAGTTTGCCTGGAATTCTAAATAAATCACTGATAGTGTCACTAGCAAAGTACCCCCACATCATTACACCTCCTTCATGCTAAACATTAGAAAACACACTTGCAGGGGTCATCTGTTCACCCACTCTCTGTCTCACAAAGACATGTCGGTGGAACCAAAAATGTCAAATTTGGAGTCATTAGAAGAAAGGAAAGATTTACACCAGTCTAATGCCCATTTCTCGGGTTTGATTGGTCTTCATGTCTTAAATTAATGATGGACTGTTGTTTCTCTTCACTTATTTTTGCTGTTCTTGCTATAATATGGACTACTACTACAATGATGGTCTTCTGTATACCAACCATACCTTGTCACCCTCTGTTTACCCACCATAACACATGAAGAATTGATGTGCATTCCATGTGACTACCCCATGAATCTAGTTCAGAGAATGCAAAGGGTGTTATGGTTTGCTCTCTCTCCGTCTTGAGTCGGGTGGTTCTGTCCCTGTTTGTCTGTGTTTTCCCACCAGGAGTGCTGGAGGTGTGTTCAGTAGGTCAAGGGGCGTGGCCGAGTCTTCACTGCACAGCCGTTCTTCACAGCTGCAGCTCATTCACATGATTCACTCCAGCAATATTTAAACCCGGGCTGATTACCTCTTCAGCGCCAGTTCGTTATCTACTACCCATGTGGTACTTGGCTCTCAGTTCTAGTTGTTCGCTAGTATCGTCCATGTATTCTTGTGCACTCTAGTTTGCCTTTGTTCCCTGAGCTCGTACTTACCCTGTGTTTCTCTCCTGTTCTGCTCAGACCTGCTGCTTCCTCTGCTGCACCTACTAGCTTCCTGCTTCACCATCCAGCCTTCACCTCCACCTTCGAACACCATCTGTGTACTCCTCTCCACCTATTCACCTCGTGTCCAGTATCTACTCGGACTCTTCGCCGTCAGCTCTCCTCAAGCTTCGGACCAGCCAGGAGTTTCCCAGCCCTGACCCTGCCTACAGAGTTTTCTCTGAGTACCCTGTTACTTAATTAAACCTTTTGAACTTGCCTTACGTTGTCAGCGTGATTTATCTGCGTTCTGGGTCAGACGAACCTTAACAAAGGGTGTGCAAAGCTGTCATCATGGCTTTTTAGAAGAATCAAAAATGTTTATACTTTTAATACTTATTTGGTCACTACATGATTCCATGTGATGTTTCATAGTTTTGATGTCTTCACTAATATTCTACAATGTGGAAAATAGTATAAGAAACTGAATAACCTTGAATGAGTATGTCCAAACCTTTGACTGCTACATAAGATGTAATTTAATGATATCTTTGCATTGTCAAATTAGGTGGTCTCAACCAATACCAGTTTGTATTTTTTTGTTTTTAAGAACAGTGTCCATAATTGCAAAATCACCCGAGTGCCTTTGTACTAATTTATTTCAGGTTGTTTACTTCGTGTCCTTTAAAATAGATTTGAGGGCTTGTTCATGAATAGTGTTTTTTATATAAAATAGCAGGAAGCAGATGCCTTAGTAATAAAAACGATTGTACATGCATCTGCACCATCTGTTGTTTGGTGTGCCCAAAGTAATGAGACGAGAAGTACTTGAAGTGGATTTGTGGCAGAAAGTTATAGTTCGCAGGAGAGAAACTGACAAAACTCCTCAAAAACAGCAGGCCACTGTGTGTACATTACTGACCTGTTCTCAGACGTTCTTCAGCTAATACTGTGGTACAGCAGGCATCTGAAACACCAACACAGTCACACGTTTAACACATGGCCCCCCCAGGTCCTCTGTTAATGCCAAATTTATATTGCTGGAACAGCCCTTTGCTCTTTTTATATACTTTTCTTTTTTTCTCTCTCTTGTCGTTTTTCATCCAAATCAAACCTACGATGTGAGGTTTGAGCTGGCATAGATGAGTGGTAAGGCCGGGTGTGGCGTTGACCTGGTTTTTTCCTCTGGGTGATTAACTGATTGTACCTCAGAGTGGTGGTATGCTCAGGCCCAGCAAAACTTTTAGAAAGGCAGGGTTGATGAGGAACACTTAATTTACTGGTTCATTGTTTTTACCATGTAACCGCAAAGGTTTTACACCCGGAGGCGCAGTATCACTAGACTTCTGGGAACTCTTAGGGGGCAGACTCAACACACAAGACAAGGGTTTGAGGTATCACAAGTTAATGTGAGTAAGATTTTCTTTGTCCCTTATTCGTAAAATTAGCAAAACCGAAGTTTTTGCCAATGTCTTAAGTAACTTACATAGTTCCCCCTAATACAGTGAAACGGCACATTTTAAAGTGGCCTTTTATTGTGGCCAGCTTAAGGCACACCTGTGCAATAATCATGCTGTCTAATCGGCATCTTGATGTGCCACACCTGTGAGGTGGATGGATTATCTTGGCCAAGGAGAAGTGCTCACTAACACAGATTTAGACAGATTTGTGAGCAATATTTGAGAGAAATAGCCCTTTTGTGTACATAAAGTCTTAGATCTTTCAGTTCAGCTCATGATAAATGGGGGCAAAAACAAAAGTGCTGCGTTTATAATGTTGTTACATTTTGTTCAGTGTAACTAACCCCTCAACCTTTCCCTAACCTTAACCGCAAAATCCTAACCCTTATGGCCTAAACTTAACCTAATTCTAAGCATCTCCCTAAACTTAACACCTTTCATTTCATTCATACATACGCACACTGCCCATTCCACAGGTAGCCTTCCTCTAACACCCTTCTGTACACAGTACATTGACCCCATCCTATTTACTGTAACTGTAAATATTAAAATGATGCAATAGCCTGTATGCCCTCCTGTTAATTAATGGAATTGAGTAGTGGGTGGTGGTTTTAGGGTGTTGTCTCCCACTGTGTTGGTTAACACACCTCGTTAATCAGGGAGGTTTCCTTTAATCAGGTCATTCAGGATCATGCTGAACAATTAAAGCCTGATTAAGAGATGCTCATCAGCCCATCCCTCTGGAGGAAGAGACAATGGATGGGAAAGGGATGAAGGCAGAAGGAAAACTGAGGAGTTCCATGGTGTTAGGTAAGGAAAAATAACAATTTTAATTATGTGTCAAGGCCCTGTGGTATTGAGATGGAGATACCTTCTCAGCCTGTATGATGACTCTTCATCTATAGGTTGGTTTTCAAAAGTTGCTCAACACATTTCTCTGTTCACTGGAGGGTACTGAAACTCATAAAAGCTCACTGTTGATGTCTAAAGACAGGATTTCTTCTGATAAAATTACTTTTCTCTCCATCAATGTCTCTGCTGTCTGAATACACTGCATGAATAGTTGATTACTGCTTTTTCAGAGCATGCAACACCAAAACACACCCCTGCCTCCCCCCATCCGCCCTTTAAGAGAGTAGACATGTGGAGAGGACTGATGCTAAGGGGGTGGGCTGGGGGATCTGAAAAGGTGAGAGTGGGATGAAGAATGAAATTGAGGAGCTGAATGGAAAGCCAATCTCAGGTGAAGGTTACCAATACAGAGAGACAATAGCGCTCAGCAATGAAGGATGAGGAGGCGGTGAACGAAGAAACATTGGGACACAATCAGAGCTGGGCTCTGGGCCGTCAGGATAGAACTGCTTCCATGCACTCACTATGTACTTCACCATAGCTTTATATCTATATGGGTTCTACATTATTTGTCTATAGATATGGATTCTACATTATCTGTATGGATTCAACATGTTCTATATGGATTCACATGTACATTAGAATTTTCTATTAATTCTACCATATCAATATGGATTACACATTATCTATCAGGAGAATATACATACATTTGAAATTATCTGCATATCTACATGAATTCCACATTATATTTTACATCTAACATGAATTAACATTTTTATTTCTGCATACATTACCAGTCAAAAGTTTTAGAACACCTCGCTTTTTCCAGTTTTTGTAGAAATTGATAGAGTTTAATGTCTTAATTGTAACAACTTGTCAAGGTGTAGTGTTGGAGGGAACCAGGCGCAGGCAGTACTCTCGTTCGTGGGATTTATTAAAACAACAAACAAACCAAACACGAACGGAAAAACAATACTAATGACTGAATGAAATAAAAGTGCGCAACATGCGTCTTAACAATTAACATTCAAACAGTACATTCAATAACACTCACCGATTAAATGCACACACAGCAACAATGACAGCGACAGCAACAATGATCCACAATGTGGGGAGCAGAGGGGAAACATATATACACATACAAACGAGCTAGATTGGGACCTGGTGTGGAAGATTGGAAACATGTGACAGTCCGGGATGTGTTCGTGAGATATGGGAACTTGTGAAAACATGGCACGGTGGCGCTGCTGCTCACCGCACCATGACAGTACCCCCCCCCCCAAAGGCCCGGCCACCGGACGGGCCAAGACGAACCCCAGCCCAAGGGAGGGGGGGCGGGGCAGCACAGTACCCCCATCGGCACAAACCCGCCGAGGGGGCGGAACAGCCGCGACTAACCAGGGTGGCGGAGCCGTCGGGACAGGCCGGGGAGGCAGAACCGGCTGAAGAACAGGAGCCGGCGGAGGGTCAGGGGCCGGGAGAGCCGACGGAGGGTCGGTAGCCGGCGGAGGGTCAGAGGCCGGGAGAGCCGACGGAGGGTCGGTAGCCGGCGGAGGGTCAGAGGCCGGGAGAGCCGACGGAGGGTCGGTAGCCGGCGGAGGGTCAGAGGCCGGGAGAGCCGACGGAGGGTCGGTAGCCGGCGGAGGGTCAGAGGCCGGGAGAGCCGACGGAGGGTCGGTAGCCGGGAGAGCCGACGGAGGGTCGGTAGCCGGAAGAGCCGACGGAGGGTCGGTAGCCGGAAGAGCCGACGGAGGGTCGGTAGCCGGCGGAGGGTCAGAGGCCGGGAGAGCCGACGGAGGGTCGGTAGCCGGAAGAGCCGACGGTGGGTCGGTAGCCGGAAGAGCCAACGGTGGGTCGGTAGCCGGAAGAGCCGACGGTGGGTCGGTAGCCGGAAGAGCCGAAGGAGGGTCGGTAGCCGGCGGAGGGTCAGAGGCCGGGAGAGCCGACGGAGGGTCGGTAGCCGGCGGAGGGTCAGAGGCCGGGAGAGCCGACGGAGGGTCGGTAGCCGGGAGAGCCGATGGAGGGTCGGTAGCCGGAAGAGCCGAAGGAGGGTCGGTAGCCGGAAGAGCCGAAGGAGGGTCGGTAGCCGGCGGAGGGTCAGAGGCCGGGAGAGCCGACGGTGGGTCGGTAGCCGGAAGAGCCGACGGTGGGTCGGTAGCCGGAAGAGCCGACGGTGGGTCGGTAGCCGGAAGAGCCGACGGTGGGTCGGTAGCCGGAAGAGCCGACGGTGGGTCGGTAGCCGGAAGAGCCGACGGTGGGTCGGTAGCCGGAAGAGCCGACGGTGGGTCGGTAGCCGGAAGAGCCGACGGTGGGTCGGTAGCCGGAAGAGCCGAAGGAGGGACCGGGGCTGCCGGGACAGGAGAGGGCGCCGGGGCGGCCGGGACAGGAAGGGGCGCCGGGGCGGCCGGGACAGGAAGGGGCGCCGGGGCGGCCGGGACAGGAAGGGGCGCCGGGGCGGCCGGGACAGGAAGGGGCGCCGGGGCGGCCGGGACAGGAAGGGGCGGTGGCAGCCAAACCCCGGCAAGCTCAGGCGGTGCAGGCCACTCCTCCTCGGCCTCAGGCGGTGCAGGCCACTCCTCCTCGGCCTCAGGCGGTGCAGGCCACTCCTCCTCGGCCTCAGGCGGTGCAGGCCACTCCTCCTCGGCCTCAGGCGGTGCAGGCTGCTGCCACTGGCAGGGAGGAGGCGCTGGCTGCTGCTCCAATGCAGCAGGGGGCGCTGACTGCCGCTGCTGGCAGGTAGGAGGCGCTGGCTGCTGCTCCAATGCAGCAGGGGGCGCTGACTGCCGCTGCTGGCAGGTAGGAGGCGCTGGCTGCTGCTCCAATGCAGCAGGGGGCGCTGACTGCCGCTGCTGGCAGGTAGGAGGCGCTGGCTGCTGCTCCGATGCAGCAGGGGGCAATCGGCGCCGTGGCGCAGGGACAGGGGCGGCGGAAGGCCGCGGAGCAGGAAGCGGTGTGCGCCTAATTGCCAGCCTACAGCCTGGCCAGCCTGCACGGGGTCGAGGAGGCACCGGACATAGAGGGGGCGCCGTCGGGACTTCCCTCGGGCACCCTCTCAGCCCCCCCCTAAAATTTTCCTGGGGGGACCTCGGACCGGGCATTGGGCACGTCGCCCTCTTCTTCCTCCGGCCTCGCCTACGTCCTGTCCTTCCTGCCTCCTGCATGTCCTGCAGGAGACCCTTCACCAGCTCCCCTTGTTCTTTGGTGAGGGGCTTGACCACTCCATACTGGTCCATGCCCCACAGCGGCACCCCGAACCCATCTTGGGGCAACCCCCAGCACTGCTCCCCAAGGGGATCCTCCTCCACTCTCTCATAGACCGCTTCATCATCGTCCGATGAGAGGGAGTCAGACCCCCAATCGCCCCTCCACGTATACACCCTCTCTGGAGGGGCTGCCTGCTGGCTCCAGTTGCGGTGGATCATTCTGTAACAACTTGTCAAGGTGTAGTGTTGGAGGGAACCAGGCGCAGGCAGTACTCTCGTTCGTGGGATTTATTAAAACAACAAACAAACCAAACACGAACGGAAAAACAATACTAATGACTGAATGAAATAAAAGTGCGCAACATGCGTCTTAACAATTAACATTCAAACAGTACATTCAATAACACTCACCGATTAAATGCGCGCACACAGCAACAATGACAGCGACAGCAACAATGATCCACAATGTGGGGAGCAGAGGGGAAACATATATACACATACAAACGAGCTAGATTGGGACCTGGTGTGGAAGATTGGAAACATGTGACAGTCCGGGATGTGTTCGTGAGATATGGGAACTTGTGAAAACATGGCACGGTGGCGCTGCTGCTCACCGCACCATGACATTAATGTACTCTGAAATTAAAGCATAGAACCAATTAACAATTGTAGACAAAATGCTGTGGTAGCCGTTTTGGTTCAGGGTCCCCATCAATCTGTGCAAATCTGGATCCAGAAAATGAGCCCCACACCATCACACTTCCTCTATGTTTAACAATTGGTGTCACCCACTGAAGAACCATCCTTTTGCCTACTCAACGGTGTACATAAACCCTGCGTGATGAAGATTTCACAGTGTGATGAGTGGTAAGGCTGGGTGTTGCATTGACCTTGATCGATCTATAAGACCTTCCAGTCTTCAGTAGCTCACTGGCGGTGCTTCATGGTGGTGCTTCATGGTGGTGCCTCATGGCAGTGCTTCATGGTGGTGCTTCATGGTGGTGCCTCATGGCAGTGCTTCATGGCGGTGCTTCATGGTGGTGCTTCATGGCGGTGCATCCTCTTTTTCCTATTTTGCCATCTTAGCAATGGCTTTTTCTTACTGCCACCTGACCTGTTAAGGGTTATAATGGTCTGTCTTTATTCATTATTTAATTTCCTTTTTCTCACCATTATGGTTACAATATACTACTTCTTGCAGTACAAATATAGTTTAAGAACCTGCAATAACACTGCCTGTTCCAACACTGCTTTTACACAGGGAGAGGGTTTGTAAGTAATCAACACAATTTGGGACACCTGAAGGACATGTTAGCATCAACTCAGCTGTTAGTTGCAAACCCATTACTTACTTATTCTCACACATGCTGCCCACAGCCCACCTGATTGTACCTGTCCTTGAAAAGGTAATGTACTCTTATAATCTTCTCCCAGCACATCCAGAAGAGGACAGAGCACCAATCAGAGTCTTGGTACTCTCTAGGTTTATTCCAAATTTTGACCCTACTAGGACATTTTTACTAGCCTCTGTGCATTAACTATTTTTGCTTGGTCTTTGAGTTTTAGGCTGGGTATCTGTAAAAGTAAAACCTATGACGTAAAAAGGGCTTTATAAAATAAATTTGATTGAGCGATTGATACTTGTTCCCTGAAAAAGGCCTGTTTTGTAACTGAAATCTTTATGTTTTTGGTGATCTAAACTTTGTTTTATCTCTGGTAGTTTACTGCTTACATTTGTACCATTTCCGGCTATTCACAGGACTTGAGCTGCTTAGATTTCAATGAATACTGGAAAAATTTTGTTCTAAAACTTTTGACCAATAGTGTGTCTATCTACAGTACATGCATACATGATCAGTATACACATTCACAAACAAAGAACAGTCATTGCCGAAATAAAAATTATCTAACCATAAACAACGATGCCTTTTTGAAAACCAGCACAAAGAAGAGATTATTTTTTTTAAACCTGCATAGCTTGCAGACATTCCTGTTAGCAGGTTATATTAACTAGGAACATGGTGTCACCTCTCTGGAGTGCAGTGCAAGCAGAGTCATATGCAGCAGTTTGCAGGCCTGGATTGAAAGCAGGTCTGTTTGCATCACCCACTATAACTGGGCCGCCTGGCTAGTTGCAAAGTGTGTTAAGACCAGAATGTTACTTTATTATTTCAGATTTGAAGGCTGTGCAATGTTAAGTTGCCACGTGTACCGTAAAATAAGTAATTATTCTGTAATTCACTGAAAGAATTAACGTACCCTTTTCAAAATTATAGTTTTCGTATTTTATTCAAAAACACATTTTATATTGCTTCATAATAAACACAGCCTTACATGGATCTTGTCATTGATGAACTTGAGATGCCTTACACCTGTATTTAGCCTTGGGGTGTGTGTGTGTGTGTGGGTGTGTGTGTGTGTGTGTGTGTGTGTGCGTGTGTGCGTGTGTGCGTGGGGCTGACAGCTACACAGTCGTCGTGGTAACGATCAGGCGGTAGAGCAATTTAATTGGATAGCAATCGAAACCATCAGAGGTTGATTCGGCCAATGTGTACAGAGGCTAGTTTTTCAGTGAATTTATTTTATTATAATTAAGTCTATGATTTGATAGAGCAGAAAGTATAAACAAAGAGGTTGCGGAAATCAAGCTTGCATGCTCTGTAGCATTAATTGAAGCAGCAATTTAATGCCTTTGTCAGCAGCGCTTATTTCAGTACTTATGTTGTGCTCTGCTGTTTCTGACTTAAAGCCTATACATTCCTGATATTAGACTGGAGCCTTTGGTGGTGTAAAGAATTTACATTCATAATAATTATTATGGTATTCACAAGCAGTCTGTACATCTCATTGGAATTGTTATTGATTAAGTGTAATTAAACTTTATATTGTAAGCCAGTAGCAACCCAAACTATGAAATATGAAAGTTATTTAAGATATGCCTCAATTTCCTAGGGAAATACTTTAATCTGTTAACTTTTGGGGGCATCTTGGACCACTCTTCCATGAAGATAATTTGATTTGTGATGGTGGACTGCCCTCTTCGATTCGGACCAAAGGTTTTTAATTTAGTTCAAGTCCATAGAACGAGATAGTAAAATATAGATTTTGTGATCCCGAACAAAATGTTTTTGTGGATTTTGATGTATGTTTGGTGTCATTGTCTTGTTGAAAGATCCATCAACAGCCAATTCTCAATCTCCTGGGTATCCAGAGGAAACCAAGTTTTTATATAAGATTTCCTGGTACTTAATGAAATGAACTATGCTTAACAACACCTCCAGGACCACTAGTACCTAAAAAAACCCCACCATATTTAAGTGTGGGTATCAGGTGCTGTTCTTTGTATGCAGTTCCCATTCTGATGATGTGCATGGCCAAAAAGTAAAATTTCAGTTTTATCGGACCACAACTCATGATTGCTATTGAAACTCCAATATATCCCAGCAAGGGCTTCTTTTGTGCAACCCTTCCAAACAGCTTTTTGACATGAAGGTAGTGTCTAACCATTGATTTTAAAACATGACAACCCCAAGACTGCACTAAACTGTACAATTCTGAAACTGTGATCCTTGGATTCTTCGGTTCTTCCCTCGCCTTCATCATGATTCAGATCAGTACATCCTTCCTCTTCTTGGAAGAATTCTGAATTTGTTTTCATTATTGCCCTGACTGTGTTTTAAATGTGTGTGGATTTAAAAATAAAATATATATATATCCTTTACTTTTGAAGTAGCCTATATGCTCTACGTTTGTAAACGTTCGCAGCTACTGAATTATATTTACCCGTATAAAGTTTGTTTGCCAGCCCTGACCTTGAAGCTGAAACTGTTAGTAAGCATACTGTTGTGTAGGTGGTGTACCTCAATTTTGATGGAGAACCTGCATGAAAACCGATTGTTTGCCTGTCCAAACCAAACCAAATTTGCAGAGGTTTTTGATAAAATATTGCAGATGCCTGTACTGTAATTTAGATTATAAATAGACTAATCGTGCTGCACTACTTCTGCTGTTCTGTGTAGGTCAACAATCATCTGTTTTCTTTCAGTGTACAGTTCTTTTGTTTTACCCATGGTGATGGATGACAAAGGAATTTTACATCCTTGTCACCATATATTTATACCCCAGGGAAACAGAAAACAGTTTCTGGAAATTGGGACCAACAAAAAAGCACAGACTTAATTGACAGACATCACTTTGCTTGGTTTATTTCATTTTAGTCCTTAGGGGTGTCAAAACATTTTAAACCCATCTTTTGCAGAAAAAAAACACAATACTTTGCGAAACTATTTTGTGGAAATAAGTATATGGCTCCCTGTTATGTTTGAGCCCCAAATCTGAATCATTCTGTTGTTTATGTTTTGCTATCAGTACTGCTCAATTTTATGAAGGGTGCCAATATCTCTTGAGTTGATTATATTTACATGGATTGTACGTTATATCAGTGTAGGAAGAGGTGGGACTTAAAATTTGTAGTGATAAAATCTATTTTTAGGAATAGAGCCACAGAGAGATACATCAGTTAGGCAGTGGGTTGGCATGAAGTGGTCTGGATGTGGTAAGCGTTTGGTAGGAGAATGCAACGGTCCTCTGTGTAAGTGGATAACTGCCACCGTGTACTGTCTCTGAGCTAAAACATCCTCAAAAGAATGGGTGTGGTGAATTTGTATGTGTGTGTAGAAAAATGAAATGGGATATGACTGCAATTGATTTCTGTCATCCTCTCAAAGACTTACTGTACTAAGCACAAGACAAACAGAAAGAGGCGCTCCATGGACAAGAGGTGGGGCGCATGCAGTACTGAAACCACTGAGTTGTGGTTTGAAGTCATGCAATCAGCTAAATGAGCGATAAGGTATGCTCACGTCAGTGGCCTGTGTAGGAAATCTGTGGCATGTACAGTAGGGTCTGCTTGACCACTAAGCTCTGCTAACACATGGCCAAAGAATTACACTCCACACTGCTTACTGCCCTAAACATTATCATGGCTGCAGCCTGTCATTAAGAAACCATTGATCCTCCCAAGACACCACACTAAACAGGATGCTGTTATCATGAGGGGATCGCACCAAACCAACCTTCTTCTGTTTCCCTGCTATTGCAGTTCATGGAAAATGGTGGAACGAATGGTCAGCAAAAGGATATTTTAACTCAAACCTTGCCTGAGAGATAGAGATGGGGGGCTGGGGTTACAGGAGAGAGGAGCAGGAGGCAGAAGGGGAGAGAGAGCGAGAGAGAAGCTGCGCCGAAATGCTAATGTTCCCTACATGTCCTCGGCAGCTGGCCCGCGCTGGTTGACGTGTGTGATGAATGGTGTAGCATTGCTACGGCTGCCCTCTCGCCTCCACTCATTGTCACCAGCCCAGAGACAAAGAGGAGGAGAAAGGCAACAGGAAAACCCAGCAGCCCCAGAAATGGATGCTTCCTTCAATTAACACACATCTCAGCCGCTTCGTGATACACACACATGTGTGCGCATGCGCATACACCGACACACACCGACACACACACACACACACCCTCACCCTCATCACTGCTCATATCTCGCTGCAGTGTTGACGGGTATCTGCTGAGCACAGCGTATTTCCTTCTGCTTTGACTCCTGCTGTTTTTCTAATCTCCCCACTTGCCACTAGTCACCCATGTCTCACATGTGGCAATTACCCCAGACAGACAGAGACACACGCACACAAACACACACACAAACACACACACACACACACACACACACACGCGCGCGCGTAGAGAGATGCAGGCTTTTCAGGGTGTGGCATGATGAAGACACAAAAGAAAACAGAGCACTCAAGCGACACAGGAAAAAATGGGAAAAGCAGTCTAGAAAAACAGCTAGGAAACAGTAGGCATTAAAGGATGGGGAAGTTGCTTCCAAGGCAAAGAGCAGGGCAGTCAATGAGTGAAGAGAGATTGGTGAACTGTTGCTATAAATATAGAAATGTTCCATCCGTTCCCAGGGAACTGTTATTTTATACTTGGAGGGCCCAGGAAGATCGCTGATCTGAAGAAGAAGAGAGATCTGTCTAAAATCCTCACAAATTAGTCTCTGTATCAGTCATTTACATGGATGTAAATGTTTGAAGTATGCATGGGGGGTGAGAGACTTAGAGACTTCCCTTAAAAAAAAGCATACTTGTATATGAAATCGAATAATTTTACTGGAAATACCATGTGATATCATAAAAAGATTAATATAGCTTATCACGATAATAGATAAAATAGATTAAAATAGCTTAGGTGATTGTTCTTTTCACTTGGGTGATTTCATGATACATGACAATGTCCAACATGTCACATACACTGGCTGTATTGAGGGTTACATTTGTTAGAAAATGTGTTTTTGTTGAAGTGTTGTTAATAAAGACTGAGATAAATATTACCAGCAGAACTCTTGATACCACTGACTGCTGCATAATTTTTCTACTCCCAACTGCAGATCTCTGTAGCTTCTTCAAAGTGATTGTTGGAGTCTTTTGGCTTTTATTAAGTCACCTTATTAGAGTACTGAATTTTGACGGTGGACGTTTTCTTGACTGTGCCTTGGTGTGATGCAGCTTTTCACTTTTTCCTAATCTATAATTTTTCCTAATCTACTACATCTCTAACTCTTTTTTCTACATTTTTCTACAGACTCACAGCCTGACCAGTGATCCTTCAACAGCGGGGATATTATCCAGAAAATGTGGCAGGACCTGTAATGGTTCACATCTGGAGGCCTCTGGTGAGGTAACTGTGTTATCTCAAGGGGCAGTTTCTTTCATATTTGTTAACTGGATGTCTCCATAGCACAGTGTTTTAATAATTATGCATGCAACATACACTCACCTAAAGGATTATTAGGAACACCTGTTCAATTTCTCATTAATGCAATTATCTAATCAACCAATCACATGGCATTTGCTTCAATGCATTTAGGGGTGTGGTCCTGGTCAAGACAATCTCCTGAACTCCAAACTGAATGTCAGAATGAGAAAGAAAGGTGATTTAAGCAATTTTGAGCGTGGCAAGGTTCCTGGTGCCAGATGGGCCGGTCTGAGTATTTCACAATCTGCTCAGTTACTGGGATTTTCACGCACAACCATTTCTAGGGTTTACAAAGGATGGTGTGAAAAGGGAAAAACATCCAGTATGCGGCAGTCCTGTGGGCGAAAATGCCCTGTTGATGCTAGAGGTCAGAGGAGAATGGGCCGACTGATTCAAGCTGATAGAAGAGCAACTTTGACTGAAATAACCACTCGTTACAACCAAGGTATGCAGCAAAGCATTTGTGAAGCCACAACACACACAACCTTGAGGCGGCTGGGCTACAACAGCAGAAGACCCCATCGGGTACCACTCATCTCCACTACAAATAGGAAAAAGGGGCTACAATTTGCTCGAGCTCATCAAAATTGGACAGTTGAAGACTGGAAGAATGTTGCCTGGTCTGATGAGTCTCGATTTCTGTTGAGACATTCAGATGGTAGAGTCAGAATTTGGCGTAAACAGAATGAGAACATGGATCCATCACGCCTTGTTACCACTGTGCAGGCTGGTGGTGGTGGTGTAATGGTGTGAGGGATGTTTTCTTGTCACACTTTAGGCCCCTTAGTGCCAATTGGGCATCGTTTAAATGCCACGGCCTACCTGAGCATTGTTTCTGACCATGTCCATCCCTTTATGACCATGTACCCATCCTCTGATGGCTACTTCCAGCAGGATAATGCACCATGTCAGACAGCTCGAATCATTTCAAATTGGTTTCTTGAACATGACAATGAGTTCACTGTACTGAAATGGCCCCCACAGTCACCAGATCTCAACCCAATAGAGCATCTTTGGGATGTGGTGGAACGGGAGCTTCGTGCCCTGGATGTGCATCCCACAAATCTCCATCAACTGCAAGATGCTATCCTATCAATATGGGCCAACATTTCTAAAGAATGCTTTCAGCACCTTGTTGAATCAATGCCACATATAATTAAGGCAGTTCTGAAGGCGAAAGGGGGTAAAACACATTATTAGTATGGAGTTCCTAATAACCCTTTAGGTGAGTGTAATTTAGTATATTATTATAATAACAAATATAACTAGACCTAAAGCCAATGTCACCTCACAATAATAGATTTGGAGGTTAATTTTGTTAAATATAAACATACAATGCCAGGCAAATGTTTGGACGCCTACTCATTGAAGGGTAATTTCTTTATTTTTAATATTTTCCACAATAATAGTGAACACATCCAAAATATGAAATAACACATCATGTTGTAATAATCATTAATGTGTTAAACAGATTAAAAGACATGTAATTTTGTAGATTATTTAAAAGAACAGGAGCATCATGCTATGGGGATGCTTTTCTGCTGCAGAGAGTGGAGACTGGTCAGAATTTAGGAAAGGAGCAACAAAGCAACATAAAAAGGTGTCCCGAATAAACTTTTGTTACAGAGCGCACAGGACTAAGCAAAGATTGACCTTTTCGCACAACAACGATGAGAACCAATCAGCCAAGACATTTCTGAAGTGGCTTAAGATCTGCAAATGTGAATAAAATATAAATTAGGTCCATAACTCAACAAAATGCGAAAAAAGGGAAAGAGTCTGAATACTTCCCGAAGGCACTATATATACACTAACATAAAAAAGGTTTGGAGTCAGTTAGAAATGTCCTTATAGATGAAATTGGTTTGAATAGGAAATATAGCTAAAATATTTGGAAATATATAGTCATTGACAAGGTTAGAAATAATACTTTTTGAATAAAGTAATAATTGTGACCCTCAAATTTTGCTTTTGTCAAAGAATCCTCCATTTACAGCAATTACAGCCTTCCAGACCTTTGGCATTCTAGTTGTCAATTTGTTGAGGTAATCAAAAGAGATTTCACCCCAAGCTCCCTGAAGCTCCTCCCACAAGTTAGATTGGCTTAAGGGGCACTTTATCATAGGGTCAAGCTGCTCTCACAACAGCTCCAATAGCTCCAATCAAGTGCCATCCACAAGGTATGACGTGGTGTTGCAAAATGGAGTGATAGCCTTCATTCATCAAGATGCTTTTAACCCTGTACAAATCTCCCACCACCAAAGCACTCCCAGACCATCACATTGCCTCTGCCATGCTTGACAGATGTGTCGAGCACTCTAGCATCTTTTTTGGTTGGCATCTCACAAATGTTCTTTGTGATCCGAACACTTCTGACTTAGGTTTGTCTGTGCATAACACTTTTTTTCCAATCTTCCTCTGTATAGTGTCTGTGTTATTTTGTCCTGTGTTCTTTATTCTTTAAATTGGCCAGTCTGAGATGTGTTTTTTTCTTTGCAACTCTGCATAAAAGACCAGCATCCCAGAATTGTGTTGCGGGTACTATTTAATGAAGCTGCCAGTTGAAGACCTGTGTGGTGTCTGTTTCTCTAACTAGATCCTACGGAATTTGTCCTCTTTCTGTTCTGGTTAGAGACAGTTTGCACTGTTCTGTGTAGGGAGTAGTACACAGTGTGCATGGAATAGTCTTCATTTCTCAGAACAAGAATGGACTGACATGTTTCAGAAGAACGTTCCTTGTTTCTGGCCCCTTTTAACCTGTAATCAAACGCGCAATTGCTGATGCTCCAGATACTCAACTACTCTAAACAGGGCCAGTTTTACTGCTTCTTTAATCAGCAGAACAGTTTTCAGCTGTGTTATCATAATCACAAAAGGAATTTCTAATGATTAAAAAGATCAATTATAAACTTTGGTTGCTGATAATGGGCCTCTGTATGCCTATGAAGATACTCCATGAAAAATCTGCTGTTTCCAGCAACAATTGACAACATTAACAACATTAACAATGTCTACACCGTATTTCTGATCAATTTGATGAATTTTAATGGACAAAAAAGTAGCTTTTAATTTTTTTTGAACAAGGACATTTCTAAGTGTCCCTAAACTTTTAAATGGTCAACTGTTGTGGGAGCAACTTGACGTTTTGTATGTAAGAAGTGCTTATCAAGCCAATCCAACTTGTGGGAGATGCTTCAGAAAGCATGGGGTGAAATCTCTTTAGATTACCTCAATAAATTGAAAACTAGAATGCCAAAGGTCTACAAGGTGGTAATTGCTGCCAATGAAGGATTCTTTGATGAAAGCAAAGTTGGAAGGACACAATTAATATATGAATTAAAAAACATTATTTCTAGCCTGGTCAATGACTATGTTTCCTATTAATTTTGCTGTATTTCCTATTCACATGCATTTCATGTGTTTTCATAGAAAAGGACATCTCTAAAAAGTGACCCCAAACCTTTAAAAAGTTAAATCAACTTTTTGAAGAAGCTGTTTTGCTTAGTCATGGGGTACTGTATGTTGACAACACATTTTAGAATAAGGCTGTAGTCATAACATTTGGAAACAGTGAAGAGGTCTGAATACTTTCCGAATGCACTTTAGGTACTTAGTTAGGCTTTTTAAAATAGAACATTATAGGAAGCAGTCTGCAAGAAAACACACATGAAATTACAGGGAACATTGTAACCTAACATTCAGATGAGTCATTAGCATTATACAATAATATAAGTTGATATCTTGGTATAGTTATGAAGAGAGCTTAGACACATTTCCCCTTCAACCAAGTTACTATTTTGTCCTCATGTTCAAAAAGAAAAATGTTGAATCTGAGCCAAGTTCCAAGTTGTTAAAAGTTGATCAAAGCGAGGGTGCCTGTCTCAATGATTTGAGGGACTTGGCATTCTGTTTGATGTTGGCCCTTCAACAGGAGCAGGATGTCGATTGGTTTGACATAAAAAGCATAGCTGAGTCAGACACCCTTTTAAACACACAAACATGCAGGCACACACACAGCCACAAACATGAGAGAAACTGAAATCAACTGACATTTATTTTTAGATTAGGCTTCGTTTTTTTGTCTTGGAAAAAAATATGTTCAGAAAGCCATTTTGAGGATATGTGACAAGCAATGGAAACAAAATTACAAGATCTTTACAGCTGACCTAAACCGCTAATTGTAAAGCACCTTGTCAGTCAACAGAGCTAATGGCAAGGGTTCACATTTTTCAAAAATATTTTATTTGTTGATAGTGATCCAGGTACAAGGAAAGTAAGGAACTTGGATTTATCTTACAGCACATGGGAATGAGACTTCTAAAAGTAAAATGTCTTGCTTGACTTTTATCTTCTTGGACAAGGACATGCAAGTGAATACAGAAGGTTTTTTACACGAAAGGAAAGGTAGAAATGGCACTGGAGATAGGGCACCGCCTTGACCTAAACTGTACAGAAAGGTTTACAACAACTTTCTCTTTTTGTCTTTTTTTAATCATTTTTTTTTTAGCAAAATGGCAACACAGAAATAAGGCTACAAAGAACCCACAATATTGAGAACAGGAACTAAAAAATGGGAAAGACAGAGTACTTTTCATACTCTCCCCACCCGGAAAAATTATATTTTACCTATGGTCTTGTCAAGCCAATGAGGAACATATCGATCCTTTTTGTTTCTTTCATTTTAAGATGAGAGGAAGCCGAGTGGTGAACATGCAGTACGAAGAGTGACTCAGGTATTTCTGAGAACTAATGACTCCGCGTTTCACATTTCTGTGGACCTGTAGAGTCAGTCAAGTCCTTATGGCCTAGATTCTCTGACAACAAAGTTTACAAGTAAAAAAAAGACATTTTATAATCCACAAATCTTTATGCATATTTCACAATATACCTTTTATTATCATTTTAATAAATACAAAACAACAACACTGTGATTTAAAAGAAAACCATGAGTATTAAAAAGACACTGAAACGCATTAGACATTAGAAATATCAATATTAATTTGGTATGTTCTGTTACTGACATCTTGTCTTAAAGTTTAACATGGAATTGAAACCACTGCCAAAATATGTATGAAACAGGACAGCATTGGACATAAAAGGGGGATTGCATATGAATATATACAGTGGATATAAAAAGTCTACATACCCCTGTTAAAATGCCAGGTTCTTGCGATGTCAAAGAATGAGACAAAGATAAATCATGCAAGAAGTTTGCATAACCAGGTTGCATAAGTGTGCACACCCTTAAAATAATATTTGGTTGAAGCACCTTTTGATTTTATCACAGCACTCAGTCTTTTTGGGTAGGAATCTATTAGCATGGCACATCTTGACGTGGCTATATTTGACCCCTCTTCTTTGCAAAAGCGCTCCAAATCTGTCAGAATGCAAGGACATCTCGTGTGCACAGCCCTCTTCAGATCGCCCCACAGATGTTTAATTGGATTCATGTCTGGGCTCTGGCTGGGCCATTCCAAAACATGAATCTTCTTCTGGTGAAGCCATGCTTTTGTGGATTTGGATGTGTGCTTTGGGTCGTTGTTGTGCTGAAAGGTGAACTTCATCTTAAGCTTTCTAACAGACGCCTGAAGTTTTTGTGCCAAAATTGCCTGGTATTTGGAACTGTTCATAATTCCCTCCACCCTGACTAAGGCCCCAGTTCCAGTTGAAGAAAAACAGCTCCAAAGCATGATGCTGCCTCCACCATGCTTCACTGTGGGTATGGTGTTCTTTGGGTGATGTGCAGTGTTTTTTTTGCGCCAAACAGGTATGTGGAATTATGGCCAAAAAGTTCAACCTTGGTTTCATCAGACCATAACACAATTTCCCACTTGCTTCTGGGTGACTTGATGTTTGCATTTGCAAACTTCAGCCGGGCTTGGATGTTTTTCTTTGTAAGAAAAGGCTTCCCCCATAGCCCATTCATATAAAGAATACGGGAGATTGTTGTCACATGTAGCACACAGCCAGTACTTGCCAGAAATTCCTGCAGTTCGTTTAATGTTGCTGTAGGCCTCTTGGAAGCCTCCCTGACCAGTTTTCTTTCTCGTATTTTCATCAATTTTGGAGTGACGTCTAGTTTTTGGTAATGTCTCTGTTGTGCCATATTTTCTCCCCTTGATGATGACTGTCTTCACTGTGTTCCATGGTATGTCTAATGCTTTGGAAATTATTTTGTACCTTCTCTCTCTTTCAACAATGAGATCCCTCTGATGCTTTGGAAGCTCTCTGTGGACCATAGCCTTTGCTCTGAGATGCAACTAAGAAAATGTCAGGAAAATCCTACTAGAACAGCTTTACTAGAACTAGAACAGAGTCACTTTAAATGATGGCAGGTGTGTAATGACTTCTATTTAACATGAGTTTGAATGTGATTGGCTAATTCTGAACACAGCCACATCCCCAGTTAGAAGAGGGTGTGCACACTTATGCAACCAGGTTATTGTAAGGTTTTTATTTTTCGTTTTTCCCCAACAAAGATTTCAGTTTGTTTTTCAATTGAATTGTTCACATTATAGGTCACATTAAAAGTGGAAGAATTTCTGACATGATTTATATTTGTCTCATTCTTTTACATCACAAAAACCTGGCATTTTAACAGGGGTGTGTAGACTTTTTATATCCACTGTATACAGGATTGAAACTGGAATGAATTTATCAAGTGGAGATGCACATGAATATATACACATATATACACACATACATAAACACCGCCAGAATGTAAAATAACCTGAGATACTCTTTGCACCTCATTTCCAGAACACGGGCCACTGGCCACTAAGTGGATGATATGAAATGACATATACACGATAGTACAACAGCATATCTGACAAAGCCTCCAATTTAGTTTCCAACTCTCCTTTATCAAAATAGCCAGTACACAGTTAATCCAACCGCTAAGCTCCCCAACGTTAATGTTGAAAAACATCATTAAGCAGGGTTTTCTGAGTCAACCCAAATTAACAGGCTCTAGAAATGATAAGAAAGTTTTCTAAAAGACACAAATTGAACATCTGAGGCTGAATAGTTCATGCGGGAAGAAGAGTGTTGTGTTTTTGTTAGGCAGATAGAAAGTATCAGTCCGCTCTAGAAACTTTAGAGACAGAGGCAGTGGGATTTGCTGCTAGGTGGCTCCTCTCTACTGTCTGGTGCATTCTAGGGGTTTGAGTCCTAACGGGTTCTCTTTACTATTTGAGTGTATGCCAGTTGCCACCTAATGAAAAGAGGACCATCAGTAACTGGGGAGGCATACTTCAGGGAAGAGACTGTTCTGACTGAAACAGCTACAGACAACAGTGGAGGTTAAAGAAAGCCATTGTGTTGTTTTCTGGGTGATGTCATGTATTTCGAGTACATTAACTGGTCTAAAATAAGCAAAGAAAAATGTATCCTTAAGCTTCTTTCCTGGCAATGGTGAGTAACCCTTACTAAGCATCAATATTTGTGTAATGTCTTTCAGTGACTGGTTTTGACCTGCTCTAGGAGAGTTCACCAATGGAATGATCAAAACGCTCCCTTGTCAGTGTTTGATTATACATCAGACCAATGGAAGCATAGCTCCTCAATGCATTCCAAGTGGTATGGCTTAAGTGACTAGATGGTATTGGTTTAGAGCTTGTTGAGCTCCCATTCCTATCTCCCTGGTAGACATTTACTGCGTGTTATCTACTGTAATTACATTTTGCTAAAGGGATTACACATGATTTTCAGATTAAAACAAAAACTCTACAATTCAATGAGGGATGAAGATAAAATCAAAGAGAAAAGTATGTCCAGACGTTGGTACGGAGACGCCGTAAAGTGACTGTGTTATGAACGGAAAACGAGACAATGCCTGCGAACATACTCCCAACGGCCAGCCCCATGGTGTCAATTTCAGACCCCCGAGACAATAAACATTCCAATAGGACCAGGTGATCCAGGTTCTTGGCAATCCCAGTGACGCTGCATTGTTAGCAGTGAGCCGGGCCATCCTCCCACCCTCTTCACACGACCCTCCCAGTTCCCTTCCTCGTACCTTGAAGACACCGACAAACCCCACCTGGCTTCCGGTTTGTCCTAACCTCTGAAAAGTGTATCCATGTCGTTGCTGTCCGTAAGCACCCCTTTACTTTAAAATCTTTCTTTTATATTAGCATATATTCTCTCATCTCTACTTTACAGTACGGAAACTCCTCTTCACATATATTCTTCCGGTTCTTCATGTCAGCAGGAGCTGTGTTTTTGTGCTTATCACCAAAAATTGCAGTGCAAAAACCCCCCCCAAAAACAATAATTAATAATGATCATAATTATAGTAATTAACAAACGATGGATTATAAAACAATTATTTTATGGCACAACCGCCTATCAATTCACATATAATACAAATAACCAGATGTAACCAACAGTACAGAAAGTAAAAGGCTAAAACTGAAGTAGGCTTGCATAGCAATGCAACAACAATGTAAATCAATCTATTTACAGGAAACTAAATTCCCTTTTCCCCCCCAAAGACGGTTACTACGAAAATGAGTTCTCGTAAAGACGTTTAAATTTTTTTGTTTACTCGCTTTTTTTCTGACGAAAAAAATTAAGGTGGGAGGTGGGAAATATTTTTTTCTTGAGGACAAAAAGGTAGTGAGATGTACAGTCCGGTATGCCACGCGTCTATACGTCACATGTACAGTTTCTCTAATGGTGTCGTTTGTCGTTGTCATCTTCATTCTGCTCTCCGCTCCTCTCTGATAAAACACCAAGAAGGACAATGTTTGTCGCGTCAACAAGTGAGGCTTCATTCTGAAGAGGATGACAAGGCTTTCTCCGGTCCTGGCCCAACCGCGGGCCGCTCGGTAGGGTCACTCTGTAAGGGGTAGAAAGAGGGCAGCAATGTGAGGACAATAGGAAGGTTGTTTTCTTACTGACTCGCACCTTTGACAGACAAGGGTGATGACTACACAGGCAACATACATAACTCTCCCGAGTACTGGCTCTGTCCGTTGGTCCCTAGGAACTCGCTGTGGTCCGTGGCGGTACGTTGGTGTGAACCTCGAGGTCCCTCCGCCTTGCGTGGCCCCGTGGATCCCTTGGAGGACGCCGTCCCGGAAGAGCTGTGGCCCCCCGGGGAAGGGAACGAAGGTTTACTGTAGGGGGGCAGGCACCCCTCTTCTGGACAATCACAGAGAGGGGAGGGACACACATATCAGATTGTTACTTTCAACTTTTAACATACTTGGGAAGTCAAATAACAATCCATATACGACAATGACCCGGGAAACAGAAGTCAGACCATTTTCCCAAGGTGGCGGTTGTGGGGAGGGGGGGCATTATGGGGAGATAGGTACGTGGCTGGGTGGCTGCGCTTGGATTGGAGGGGAGGTGTTTTGTTGCAGAAGGTGCTATATAGCGAGACGGAGTGCCTGTTGGCACGTCTTCCTCTGATGACATCTGCGGTGTGCTGGTGCCAGCGGGCAGTGCCAGGGTATGCCACAGAGCAAGCCCACACATGGGTCCCACCACCCTTATGGAGGGAGAGACACAGAGACCGCTCTGGCCCCCCCTGCTGCAGGTAAGTGTACTGAAACGCTGTCCAGCTGTTGCCCCCCTATCATACATCATCACGAACCCCCCCCCCACCATACAGACTATCTGGACTCGCCTTGACCTTGACCACATCGAGTCACATGTCACACGTTTTGTCACCCTCAGATGAATCTGAAAGAGTGCGATCATCAGTTCATGTTTCCGGTCTGTCTGTCTGCCTGTCTTTGTGTTTTCCGTTGCCTGCCTGTCTGTCTGCGCCTGCCTGCCTGTCTGTCTGCACCTGCCTGTCTGTCTGCGGTGGTCTTGGCCCAGACAGGACTGGGAACACAGCGAGGCCATTTCTAATGACTTTACATACACAGATGGGTGGATGGCGGTGGCCGCTGTTCGTCTGAGAGGGGAAAGCTGGGTTGATTAGACTGCATCTGTGAGGCTGGGGCCTCCTGGCTGGGCTGGGCTAGACCAGGACACTGTTGGCCACAGCTACAGGCTGTCGTCTGTCTGCGCGCATGTGTGTGATGGGGAGGGGGGAGGGGCATTCTGGAAGACAAGTGGTAGACAGTGCAATCTGTTCATGGGAGCCCGGTCTCCTCTCTGCAGGAGAGCGGATTGAACACCAGGGTTTAGTAAAAGAGCTGGGGTCGCCAAGGCACAGCGGCCATCAGAACTGTGCTGTCGCACTGTTAAGGACTCTGGAGCGTTTGCTGGCCGCACTCAGATCCAGCTCCACATCGTGGGAATGGTGCCGACTTCCACCTTTTAGAAGTGGTATGAAAAAGTGCAAGACGAAAGAAACGGCACCCGCAAATGGAACGGGCCATGTGGGTGGGGTGTTATTACTCCCGCTGGGGTTCAGTGTTACCGTCCTGTACCTGTTTTCTGTCCCCTGCGTGGGTCGTCCCCCCGCTCCATGGAGCCCAATCGGTCTTGTGCCTGGCGGTGACGCTCCAGGGAGGTACGGGTCTGCCTGTCCATGGAGCTCCGGACCTCCTCCAGCCCGGACAGCGGAATGGCGCCGCACATGGGCTGGCGCTCCAGTGACGAGGCCTTTCTCTCGGCTGGGGGGCCTGCGCTGCCTATGCTACGGGGCCCTTGGACCCGCCCCGCTCCTACGGCAGGCGGAGGCTCCGGCGGAGGAGGTAGGTCTGAAGGGAGGGGCAGTGTGCTCAGTTACATGGTAAATGTCTGGTCAAAAATACCTAGTCAGCAGTGGTCAGACATTGTAACTCAGTCCAAGTCCTTTTAGGTGAGTTATGAGAGAGGCGTCTCTCAGGTGTGACAGTCCCGGATATTCTCGCGTTCGATCACTTCCTGTCTTACCATCGGCACTGGCGTCTCTCCTGTTGGGCGTCGTGCCCTGACCCCGGGGCTTGCGGGCGGGCCGCAAGGCTCTCTGGTGACCCAGGCTGTGCGTGCCCACCGTGCTGCCGTCCGTAGAGAAGGGACTGCTGGGCCGGGGCCGATGGGACAGGCCTTTACCTGAAGCCAGGGAGAAACAGACCACTGGGTTAGCAGAGGACCTGAGGGGAAAGAGAGGCGGGTTACGGGGCATGCCTGGCAAAGAAAGGCTGCTTTACGAGCTGGAAGCTCGCAGGAACCCACGGCAGGTTGCGGTTAGTGATTTGCCAAGAAAGATACAACCAAACCACAGCTTTAGAAAAGTCAAGCCATGTTAGAAGCCTTCAGAAAAATCACCAGTGAGTACACCCGCATTGTTCACCTCCATCCAAATGCTAAGAGTGCAAAGCTGTAGCACACTGACAGTTGAATCAAGACTTGGGACGAGGCCCACCCGCTGTTCAGTCACCTACAGTAAAGCGCGGGGCCATGCAGAACCTTGTCCGAACAGCATCATCCGCAAGCAAAGCAGAGAAGACACCGGTGCCAGGATGCCGAATTAAAGCAACTGACTCCTTGCGAGTCCTCCAGACAGAGAAAGAGTGAGAGAGAAAGAGAGAGAAAGCGGGATGGAGGTTCTCTACCCTCCACACACACCAACCTCTCTTGGCCAAGCTGGTGCCCTCCAGGCGATAGCCGGCCTTGTCAGCGGCTGCCACGAGGGCCTGGGCGAAGCTACAGTGGGTGTAGAGGGAGCCGTCCGAGGAGCTGCCCACACTGGACCGGTGGCTGGAGTAACGACGGTCGTCCTCCTCGGAGGCCGAACCCCAGCTGTTCACCATTGACCCTGAGGAACACCAACATCTGGATCATCAGGGCACTGAGCAGCGGCCCCTGTGCGTTCCCAAATCAGATGGGTTTTTCATATCCAACCGCCACGCCGCTGTCCATGGAGTCGAGACAACGCAGAAACCGATCGGACGCAGGAGGCCTTGAACGGTTAGCCGTACTGAACATCTGTTCGCCGGCTGTGCGTTTCAGTGGCATCTGAATGCCGTGTAGACGGAGTAAACGCAGCATATATCACAGAGGCTTCATCGAAACAACAGGTTACTCAGCGCTGAAGGGCCGTGCCTCTTTCATCCACACCTGACATATGCAGGTACAAACACACACACATACACACACAAACACACTGCGCAACAGAATTACGAAAGCCTTTCGAATTTGGGCTGCTTTGTTTTGTTAAGGAAAAGGTAGGAACACATTCAGAGTTGAGATCGCAGACAGTAGTCTATCAAATAATCATTGTCATTCAAACCTGCCACTCTTATCAGCACTCTACACTAGGGGGAAGGACCGCAACATTGATATATCAATTATATCCCACTCATCCAAAACTCCAGGAACGTGCACTTACAGAAGAGTTAAGGGGACAGCAGAGTCGAAAGTGCCCAATCTAGACGCGACGTGTACATTTCCCGGAAATACTGAAAAATTCAGAAAAGCCTTTTATAGGGAGGCTGTTTCTCCTTGTAAAATATAGGCTATAATGTGGCCGTTCTTATGTGCTTTCCCGTGCAGATCTGTGTTATTGTCAGTATGTCTTTCAGATCCTCGTAAAGAAAAAGCCTTTCTTGCACTTTAAATATAAATGTCCAGTGTGCCAACTAAAATATACCACACTGGCAAGCTTGTCTACGCTCTGCTAATAAGACAGCTTTCTATGAGACTTGCTTGGCAGACACAATATAATGGCGCTCACCCAAGCGCACATACAAATGCATTCACACACGGACCGTTGTCTGTAGACGAGCACATGGGGGTAAAATTAAAAACAGTGGGGGTGGCATGCTGAGGAAAAAAGGTGGATAGACGGCCCAGCGTTTCTGTAAAGGGCTAAAGGTCATGGGTGTGAGGACAGAGACACGGGTGTTGAGAGGTCAACAGTGGGGAGCAGAGGGGGACTGTCACAAGTCTGGCCGAGGCAGGCCATAGTGGACGAGCAACACCAGACCACTGGCACGAGACGCACGAGACGCACAGGCTAAGTCTCTGTCATATCACCTGTTGCAGTGGAACGCAGTGTTAGTCTAGCAGTGTAACTGACAAACTCAGTATCTGGTCTGCGTCTGTGCAGTCAGAGGATAAACAGAAACTGTCCTAAAGGTGCTTTTTCATTTCACTCCCTTGAGACCCTTCGCATTTGTTGTTGGCACAGAACCCAAATGAAACAAGGCTAAGAGGATACGGAGACTGACCACCAGTTCACCAGATGACACCTTTTCTCTTAAATAACTGATGACAACAAATAACCCACAAATGAACAGAAAACTTCAAAAAACCCAGGAAACCAACTGAAAAACGTTCAAACGTTGCACATTTGGGTTTTTACAGCTCTCATTTAAAATACCCAGGACACTAACTTCTTTCCTGCTTCTGTTTTGCTATTTTCTCAAGAAACTACTTCTCTGAGTTTTCCTTTAAGATGAAAAAAAACGATACTGCAATTACTCTGGGACCAATTCTCCCTCAAAGACTAGTGCAGATTATGAAGTTGAAGCAGAGGAAGCCAAGCCACAAAGCTTCCTTTCCAACCCCTTCCAACACAGAACCACTGCCTCAGCACATCACACACTGGGTTTCAACCATCCCAACTACCCCTCTCCACTCCTCCCGTGTGCCTCTGGGACAGCGTCAAGCAAACCTTGGTCTAACAGACTAAATGTAATAAAATAATCCAATCTAGATTTCTCCTACTAGCCGCGAATTCTGCAACCAGTCGTGACTAATGTCTTTCGCATGAGTGCAACTGTATTCTTTTCCATAGCGTTCAGACTAAGGTTTGATTGAATTCTAACAGCCCTCAAGCCATAACTGAGGCTCAAACCAGGTATCTAAAATCCAGCTATCGACTGCCCATGTTCCACGTTGAGCCAATAGGCCGAGTCACTAGTCTGAGGTAGTAAAAGCCATCCTGCCACTAAAAGTGATTTATCCCGATAGTGCGGCTCATCTGCATGTCGTTAAGCAGGGACATAACATCCCCTGACGAGTGGGCAACTCCACCTGGTGATAGGAGACGTGACCCAGCTCCCCGTTGCTCCCCGCTGCCCTCCCTGCCAGGGAGTTTATGAGAGAATAATCACCAGACACAGCTGGGTATGACTGTGAAAGTGCCTGTGGATGCTGCCGTAGCGATCTCCTCAGCTAGCGACCACGGACACAAACATCAACACCGGTGTGTCTGGGCCACACTCATTCAACGGGCGGGATTCACCTTTTTTGAGAAACAGACTGTATTATGTTGCGCATGAACTAATACAAAGACAAGCGCACGCAGGCAATCTTTCTGGTGAAAAATCGTTTTCCGGCGTTTGTTTTCTGGGCCAGCGGGGGAGAGTGTTTGATTTAGTGCTCTTTGGTGTAACATTAAGGAAACAGACCTATTTCCATAATATTACAACAATGACAAATATATCAAGCCGAGCTCCAGGAGATGCAGCTCCGTCCCCCTCTCCCCGCACAGCCTCAAAATGGTGGTCGCGATAAATCTCTGCATTCTCCGCCTCCTCCCTCCGTCCTCCCTCTCCCTTTGCCCCTCCCTCTAACCCGGGAGCTGGCAGCGTGTCTGTGTTGTCAAACGGTGGGGAGCGGCAGGGGTGGGGGGGGGGTGTGGAGACTTGTGAAGAGATAAGAAGAAATAGTGCTGTCTTCAGAGTAATACAGTGCAGAAGAGATGGAGCAGATTAGGCCCCAGCCTCTGCTTTATATTCCTCTAAATATATCAGCAGCAGCATGTGTCAGCCACCACAGCCCCTGTTCCATCATCCCGCAGAAAAACTACACTCTGGGGCTCCAGTCGACAGGCCAGCCAAGCAGCCGTGTCAAACCTCTCTCCCTCACTCTCTCCCTCTCTCTCTCTGCCCCTCTTCATCTAGACACACTACATCTTCCTCTGCCTCGCCACCTCCTTCTCTTGATATCCCCTCCTATCTCTCTCTCCCATATCCCTCTCTCTGTCCCTCCACCATATCTCCTTCTCATTCCTCTCCAGTCATAAAACACAGATCTGCAGCTCAGTTACGTTGGCCATTTCCAGTGAGTTCAGGTTTTTGGTGTGTGGTTATATTTGTCCTATCCCACGTGTCAACTCTGGGATTCAAACTAGGCACCCTTTGTTTACCGGTTGAACGATCTAACCACTAGTTTACCTGCCGCCCCTGGTCAGTTGGTATTTGGGGAGCGTTAGGAGAGCACGGTCCTGCTGTTTCTGCTTCTTCAATGTCATGTCCTTCATATGTCCCGATCTCAAGCCGACAGACGGCTGTAAAAAGCTTTCAGTGAGTTGTAAAAATGGAAATGATGCCTCGAGTCTGGAATAGAATATGCCTCACATGAAATGTATTTGAAATCTCCTTGGGAAGATATTGGCAGTCACTGATGCTGTGTGGGAGCTAAATCAAACTACTCCTCCTCTCTCTCACTCTTTCTCTCTCTCTCTCTCTCTTAATTTCCCTCTTACTGTCCTCTTTAAAATTCATGGACTTTCTTATCTCTTTTACAGAATTGTAATTATATTTCCACAGAGCCTGCCGAGACGACTTGAACAAGCTGGGTTTTAGGTACATAACATACATTAATTTTTTTAAGTGAGTCACAAATGAACACAATATTGACACACACGTCATCAACAACAGTGCATACACAGCGAATTTTGAAGAGTTCCATGTTGAATAAAATACAACATCAGACACTGTCAATGTGCAGCTTGCCAACTATGGAAGTACTGTAATACAGAACAGTAGTATTTATCGGTTTCTGTGTGGAATATTGTACATGGAACTGATAAGTGCGGTGTGATCTCTCTGAATTGGAATGACAACTAAACAATTGGAATATTTTTTATCTTGGGAATCAAAGGTTAATTATTTCTTTGTGATGCTCAAACCGATCAGGCGAGAGTGGATGAAAACAGCCTAAAACTGAAGGGAAACCAGGACGCCTGTCAGTTGCTTGGTGTGTGCCCGTCTGAGGATCTCACCTGTTATGGAGCTGTCTAGGTTATCCATGCTGGAGCCAGGCGTGTGCTCCATACCGCGCAGGGGTCTGGACATCTCGTAGCCTTCATCATCCTCTTCTTCCTCATCCTCCTCATCCTCATCTGGGATGTCGGTCTCCATGTCAGACACCAGGGTGCTGGACACGTACCCCACCGGAGGGGCAGGGGCCAGGGGAGGGAGGGGAGGGTGGGGACCGCCCTGCATGTGCCTGTGGGATCAGAAATGGCTCATCATCGTGCGACAGGTGGTCACCCAAACACACACAGTCGAGGGGAGACGAAGGAAGACAAAGCTGGTGAACGACACCGAGAAGAATGGCGAAACGAAAGGAACCGTCAGGGTGATAAAAAAAAAAAGAAAAAGATTTCCAATGCCACGCAACGAATAAACTGGGACACTTCAACTAATTCGCCGTTGCTCCTCCCTGTGGTGCCGCTATGACCCTGTAATTGCACTCTGGGAGGGTGCGGCGGGCTGGCTCCACGGGCCTGTCGACGCGAGCCTGTCACCCCTCGCCCGGCCCACTGGGCTCCGCCTCACGTCGCTGACAGCCCCGTTTGTACGGGGAGAGTGGTCGTGTCTGCGGCGGGATTCTGATGTAATTACTGGCTTTCTCCTGTTGTCAGCGATTCTCTCAAACCAATGTAGTCATTACGGGCTAACATGACAGCTCCTTCCTGACGAGTCCTCCCTATTCTCTGTAGCGTAATGAATGAAGGCCAGACCTCTGTCTCCCTCTCTCCCTTGTTTTTCCCTCCACCTCTCCCGACAGGATGAAACATGGGCTTCGTGCGTTGGGCACGAGCAACGCACACAATGATAGGAGCACAGGCATGGTTGTGGCCTAAACAAGTGCTTTAGCAAGCTGAAGAACTAGGGTGTTAGTGGTTACACTGGCCCATTAAAATGACATGATCGATGACTGTTTCGGTTTTGCACAATGCCGCGACTGTATAGCTGGCATAACACATGAATAGAACCCTTTGAGGGAGGAAGGAACAGACCCCGGGGACAGGGGGGACAACATCTATAGCAGGCAGGCAGTCCCAATTGACCCTTTTCTTTCAGTCGGCGTTGCAGCTAGCCCCGCCTCCAGGGGGGCAGTACATACCACGTCTGTTTGGCCACATCCAGTTGGTAGGCTCGGGTCAGCTCATCCAGGTGGGCCTGGAGCATGGGCTGGAGCTCCTCCCGCGGAGAGGGCGTGAGGGTGGCCGTGGACTGCTGGCCGAAAGAGACCGCAGCCGGGGACGAGGCCACCCCGCGTATTGGCGGCGTAGGGACCCTCTCCTCCCCCTCCTCCTCCAGCTCGTCCTCCATTCCCTGGTGGAGGTAGGTCTGCACGGGCATGGGGGGGCCCCATCCGTCACACTCATACCTAGGGCAGTTGCGGGGGGGGGGGGGGGGGTTAGATAAGTAGTGGAAGCAACCTTCTTCCTTCTTGTCAAGCGCCAGACCGGTGAGACCTCGTCAAGTTTTCTTTTTTTTAATGTTTTACACCTTAAGCGGAGCTGCGAAGGGAGTAAGGGTTTCATTTGCCGTAACTGTGCTTACACATGCTGAAATAATACTAGTCATAAAGAACATGTTCATTAAAGGGATTTGTCAGTGTGAACACTCCACAGGACAAAACTGTTTTAATCTGCAGCCATTAAGTGTCTTAGATTTACAGGGCAGATGATTCCTCATTTGCCAGATAGCCTATTAAAACAGACGACTCTGAGATTGGAGACTTGTGTGAGGACGACGGCACACCTTCACGAGACAGTCGAAGGAGCTACTTTCACTCTGTGTAAGTGTTTCTATTTTGGGATACGATTAACATTTCAGCAAACATCACCCGAATAAAGGTAGACATTGTTATTAGTCCATGTGTCACGACATGATGTGGGTAGCTTTTTTGTGCTTTTAAAACATTTCAAGAGCCAATGAAAAGCGTTTCAATTGTGAAACAACATTATTATTACATGAAGGAATGGCGCTGCCTGGCAGTCTCCGACGGTAACAGCCGTGTGAATCCTCACATTAGAACAAAGCAGACAGAGAAGAGGGCCGTCAGTGTGAGGACGAAAACGGTTTACGAGCGTAATATTTAGATAAAAGATAAACACGTGAATTCTCACTCACTCGCCCTCTTTCTTCCGTCTCTCCCGGTCTCGTAGCTTGAAATCATGCAGCCCTGAAATGTTTCAGGCCTGAATGAGATCCAGCAAAACAGATTTATATGGAACGATGCGTTTGCCCGCTTTCCCCAGGAGACTGCAGCACTGAAACAATGTTCACGCTGCTCATAAAGTTTCTCCCTTAATAAAACACTGGGGGAGCTGGTGGTCTGATTTAAAAGTCTACTAGTCTTTCTGGTTCTCTCCAGACGTATCAGTGCCAAAAAGGAGAAACGGCTAGCTAGCCAGCCCCGGACAGTTGGTTCGGTTCTACTTGAGCTCAACAGTGTGCACACATTCGAATGTTTCACCTTATACACCTACAACGATCTCCTGTCAACTAAGCCTCTACATCAACAAAGGAACAACCGCTAATCAGGTTGGATGTGTATTTTGGCTGTCCGTATGGTGTATTAGTGTGTATGTCTCCATGTGAGTGTATTTTGGCTGTTTGTAGCAGTGGGTTTTACTCGTACCCTCCTCCTTCATGGTGCTCGTTGGGGTAATGGTCCATCTCAGTGCCAGGAAGAGGGTGTATCGGTGGAGGGGGCAAGGGCACATTGGCCCAGTTGGAGCCGTTGGCCTTTGTGGGCTTGGCTCCAGCCTTTGACTTCTTCTTCTTTCCCCCCTTACCACCTAAAGAGAGCAGAGATAGAGCATGTTGGAAAAGATGGACCTGGACAACACATACAGTTGTACTAGAAAATACTAGAAAACTCTAGAAAACAACATGGCTGGTTGCGTGAACCATCCGCTGTCAGCTTAACAAACAGATATTCCTAAGAGAAATCAGTTGAGCATATAAAGCAGTGCATTGCTCTGTTTAGGATTCAGGTCAGTGCAACACATTGAGGCTCCTTGCGCTCAGAAACAATAATTGGTTAGAGAAACTGGTTACAGCATCTGACCAGTAACCAAAAGTTGCTAGTCAGAATTCCTCAAAACAAAATCTGTATCGCTCCTGTCAGTCACTCAGGATTATAGCATCTGCTAAATGACAATAAATATACATAAAATTGTAGAGTTGGAAAATACTTTGGAATGCTGAGGCTGTACAGTAACTTGTGCTACATGACACCAGAACTCAGGCTGCTTCATGGTATTGTCAGGGTTTGACTGTCCGTTGCTCAAAGCAATAAGGGACACCGTTTATCCTATAACTGGGCAACAACTTTTTTTTGACAGAGAAGGGAAACGCTGTAGATTGACAGGAACAAAAGTGTTTTGAAAGAGAAAACATCAAATATTAAAAGTATTGCCACAATGTCATACAAATAAGCTGAACAGCTGTAAGTCTGAATGACCACCTGATGTTACCATACAATAGAACTAATTTCCTATACACCTTATTGTTCTGTATTTTTAAAGAAAGGTTGCTACACAATATGCACCTTAATGCTGTCCTGATAAATGAGAACTGTTCTGGTGATCTGTTTCTCCGAATTGCCTTGTGAAAACCTAACACGGTGAGATCACATTTCCCAACTTTGCTCGTCATGCATGCAATCCATCAAGCTCTAAAATGACGCCTAACTGACCCAAACTGGGATTTATAATATTGTTTCAGGTCACTGAAACAACAGTAATGGCAGAAATGCAGGGTGGAGTCCCAAAGCAAACTACAATCAGCGTGCTCTAGTTCCTCAACAGCACACCAAGAACAGCTAAAGACTGAAGACTATTCTTTGTCATTAAAGTGCACATCATTTCCTCTTATGTTTCAGCCACTCCGCTTATTCTCCGATTAGTCCTGGACTATAATGTTACTAACTTCAAACTATTTTCCAGACTTTGTTCCTGTACTGTAACAGAAAACATGAAATCTACGTAAAATCACCTGTGTATTGTTTGGATTCAGTCTCGTGCCAGGTGAACTCCTGTGCTGTCCCCTTTAGTCTGACCATGTATCCCTGAACTCCAAAATGTTCCTTCAAAATTGCTATGCATTTGGTTTTCATTCATCTTTTGTACAAAACATTTCGATTCAGCCCTATCCACATGGGCAAATACCCAAGAGTGTAAGGGGTTAAACATCATCCACATTCCCCAACCTAGTACTGTCAATGGGCCCTGTCTGACAGCAGACTTACACAAAACCTCAAGGCCAAATGATGAAAAGCGTATTTCGATTGATTGATTTGCTGAAAGGCTTCAAATCTCCATAGAAACGGGGAGAAAGCAGCAGCTCAGAAGCAGAGAGCAGTCCCTCGCTTGGAAGCCATTCCTCAGTGTCTCCATCTCGCTTGCAGTGTGGGTCCACAATGAAATATCTCACTTCAGAACATCATCGTAATGAATGGCTCTGCGATGTCTGTGTGGCCCTAATAGAATTCACTGAGTCTATTACACTTTCATTTATTTTATTATGGCGGAGACAGAACTGCCCGACCCTATCCATTTCCCCTCACACCTTTCCAAAACTGGATTCTCCTCCATTTTCCATCCATCTTTATAACGCTGCCAGGCCGTCCTAGGTCTAGATTGGGGTTCATATGATTTGGTGAATGTGGTGGCGGTGGGGGAGGGTCTCTTTGTCTCAGGTGACTAGTGACATCTAAAGCCTACTGTTACGTTTCTAAGCCGGACTCAGTCCGGTCGTTAGGCCACATCACATATCATTGAGAGAAGTGTCCTTGAGACGCTGATTGCAGTTGCTGTGAGCATTGAATGTGTGTCTGAGAGGAATGAGGAGATACTCTGAGAGTTTTCAGTCCACTCCAAGAGTTCACGTACTTAGTAGATTCCACTACCAGTCTACCAGAAGACACCTCGCATCTCAATCTGGCGACATCCTTCCCAGTTGACATTTCCTTGTCAAACATACAAGCTAGTGAAAAGTGTCCTGTGAGGCTTCTCCCATGTACATGAAAATCTATCATCTGCTGGTTAACCCTCACTGCAAGAGGACTGGAATCCATTTTGATAGAGTCACAAAATAAATTCTGGCAACTCTTTAATTGTGTGCCATGTAACATGTACAGGTGCTGGTCATAAAATTAGAATATCATCAAAAAGTTGATTTATTTCAATAATTCCATTCAAAAAGTGAAACTTGTATATTATATGCATTCATTAGACACAGACTGATATATTTCAAATGTTTATTTCTTTTAATTGTGATGATTATAACTGACAACTAATGAAAATCCCAAATTCAGTGTCTCAGAAAATTTGAATATTACTTAAGACCAATGTTGGCCAACTGAAAAGTATGAACATGAAAAGTATGAGCATGTACAGCACTCAATACTTAGTTGGGGCCCCTTTTGCCTGAATTACTGCAGCAATGCGGCGTGGCATGGAGTTGATCAGTCTGTGGCACTGCTCAGGTGTTATGAGAGCACAGGTTGCTCTGATAGTGGCCTTCAGCTCTTCTGCATTGTTGGGTCTAGCGTATCGCATCTTCCTCTTCACAATACCCCATAGATTTTCTATAGGGTTAAGGTCAGGCGAGATTGCTGGCCAATTAAGAACAGGGATACCATGGTCCTCAACCAGGTACTGGTAGCTTTGGCACTGTGTGCAGGTGCCAAGTCCTGTTGGAAAATGAAATCTGCATCTCCATAAAGTTGGTCAGCAGCAGGAAGCATGAAGTGCTCTAAAACTTCCTGGTGGACGGCTGCGTTGACCTTGGACCTCAGAAAACACAGTGGACAAACACCAGCAGATGACATGGCACCCCAAACCATCACTGACTGTGGAAACTTTACACTGGACTTCAAGCAACGTGCTGCAGCTGTTCCAGCTGCAGTCCACTCTTTGTGAATCTCCCCCACATTTTTGAATGGGTTTTGTTTCACAATCCTCTCCAGGGTGCGGTTATCCCTATTGCTTGTACACTTTTTTCTACCACATCTTTTCCTTCTCTTCGCCTCTCTATTAATGTGCTTGGACACAGAGCTCTGTGAACAGCCAGCCTCTTTAGCTATGACCATTTGTGTCTTGCCCTCCTTGTGCAAGGTGTCCATGGTCGTCTTTTGGACAGGTGTCAAGTCAGCAGTCTTCCCCATGATTGTGTTGCCTACAGAACTAGACTGAGAGACCATTTAAAGGCCTTTGCAGGTGTATTGGGTTAATTAGCTGATAAGAGTGTGGCACCAGGTGTCTTCAATATTGAACCTTTTCACAATATTCTAATTTTCTGAGATACTGAATTTGGGGTTTTCATTAGTTGTTAGTTATAATCATCAAAATTCTAAGAAATATATCAGTCTGTGGAATGAATGTATACATTATACAAGTTTCACTTTTTGAATGGAATTACTGAAATAAATCAACATTTTGATGTTATTCTAATTTTATGACCAGCACCTGTATATAATAAATAATCAATATATAATCTGCGCAGGATAGAACTTGGCTACAAAAATGACTTCCATCAATGATAAGGGACATCTCGGGAAATTCGTCTGCCTGCTCCAGTAAAGCTGAGACAGAAAACAGTACATTCTGATAACCTGAAACTGAGAATGCCTTCACTATAAGATGGTGTCAGTTACCAGGTGTAAATGTCCCCATCATAGATGTTTGCAAAGATATTACGGCTGAGCAGGAGACAGAAGAAATATTAGGATCATAAGAGCATAGAGGTGCCAGAATAAGATTCATAAAGAATGTGAGTAATAAAAAAACAACAGCCGGCCCAAGGCAGGAGCCTCTGCAGTGTAAGTATAGTGTGAAAGTAATTGGGTTTCCTAATCGTTCCTCTGGGCGAAGCTCGACTTTTCCCAATAAATGGCGAGCTGGCGTGATTGCTCAATCAACCCGAGTCCCTATTCACCAGAGCAGGCATCAATAGTGTAAATTAGCCCATGCCATGGAGGGAAAGACAGCCGACACAAATTACAGTCAGCATCACTAACATATGAAAAATACAAAGAGAGCTTTTGCTACAGGAGTTACACAGGAATTACACAGCAGAGCCATCTCTTGCTGACAAGTACTGGGCCTTCCTTCAAAGGGAAGCGACCACTATATATAAATGGGGAGCTTGGTATTTATACCGCCTGGCTTGGCCGCTCCTAAGTCTATAACTGTGGGGCCAGCTCTGTTTTCATTGTGTGGTTCGGTACTGACTGAGAATCACAGGGAGAACCACAGAATGGAGCGTCCAGAAGGAAAGGCTTGGGGATATATGGCTCTGAGAGAATACATTAGACACGTTTTAAGGATGGATGGGGATTTCTTCGAGTATAAGAATACTTGTGGAATTTTAGAAATAGCACAGGGAAAAGTACAGGGAAGTTGAGCTTGCTGTCTTAAGACACATAAGGGAATACCTTGCTAGACAAATAGCTAGCCAGTGTGCCTATTAGTATGAAACCATGAAAATGTGTGTGGCAGATGGTGAGTGTTAAATGTGTTTGGCCAGGAAACAAAAGGTCGCTCGATTGAATCCCTGAGCCGACAGGCTGAAAAAATTTAGCACTGCTCTTGAGGTACATTGGAGTTGTGTTAAAAGCGGGAATTTAACATTGCGGTTGGACCTTGTGTGCGGGCGATGACTAAAACAACATCATCCTTCTAGTTAAGATGATGTAGTTGGGTAGCAGGCCCTCCGATAAGTCCCTGGACAATGTAGCTCAACAGGTGGAGAAGGTGGAGCTTGTGATTGGAGCACGGGTGGAAGTGAAAGCATAAAAAATGCCCTTCTCACAGATTTTCGGTAGGATACAGATGATACCAGGAGCATGGAGCTCGCCAGCTAGCCACCTCTCCTCCATCTCATCCACCACTGCACCTTTTAATGAGTGGCCCAGGCACGTCCCCCCAGTGAAGACCCAGCTACCATTAAAGCTGCTCTGTTTCTGTTCCTTTTCATCTAGTTCCGCTCTCTCTCAGACCTGACGTTCATTATTCTCCCCGGCTCCTTGGAGAGGAGCACTGTGTGGTACATCGCTCTTTGTACCTCTTTTCCTTTCAAATGTCGGGTTTTTCGTCAAATGCCCTTTGAAAAGTGAAGAGGATTGAAGGTGTCTTCATCGCCAACTACTCTCTGGCCATTTAAGGTGCATTCCGACATTGCGTGTAGACTACATTAATCAGAAAGAGGTGCGTATTTCGGCATAGTTTTTAATCCTTGTACAAAGGCACTGTGACAGAGAGCTTTAATGTTACATACAGTTAGTCTCCACAGATGCACAAAGATGAGAAACTAAACAAGCTAAATGCATATTTAATAGGATCCCGCTTCACTTAAACCAAGGCACTTGTGTGTGTGTGTGTGTGTATGTGGGTGAGTGCAAATGTTTATAAAATGCACCACAGCAGACACACAAAGTCTCTGCAATATTATCACGTCCCATGTGACCAGGCAGTTACAAGTGCAAGAGCACAGTCCCAATCGCATTCCTTTACAGGTGAATCAAATTAGTAGGAGCAATATGCTAAAATTCCCTGACATTTAAGAAAAATAACCAGAGGCTACCAAATGAAATACACTTGCTAGTTTAAAACAATCAAGAGCTCCTTGTCCCCTGGTCTCTGTATGTGCAAACACTGGTGTGCTCCCTGAACCCTACAGCACACTCACACGTCCCGTTTTAATCAAACGCTTTGCATTTCTAGAGTCTCGGCCTCATCTATCTCCCTCCTCTTTTTCTTCTCTCCAGTCTTTCTCACCCCTTCTCCTCCTCTTCGCTCCATCGTTTCTTCCTTCCTGTGATATACACAGAGTGTTATAAAAACCGGTGCCATCTCCCTCCTCCTGCTGGGCTGATCTGGCTCTAGTCTGGGCGCAGCCAGTGTCTACTTGTGGTAAAAGATGTGGCTGCTGCAGATCTCCCCTCCCCAGCCCAATGGCTGCCAGTCCGTTGGATCAGAGACTGGTTGGGGCTGTGGTGTGTAACTCCATTAAAAAGCAGAGAGGAGGAAGGGGTTGGGTGGGGGGGGGGGTACTGGAGAGGAGGCCTCCATCTGGTCAGCCTTTAAATGACACAGTAAATCCCAGTGCATGAGTTTTACTGTGGTCAGTAACCGTTAGATGAGGGAAGAAGGGACACATTCTCACCACTTTAGTCACTCAAGCGTCTCAGATGGTGAGGGGCGTGTGTATGCTTTGTGCGTGTGTGTGTGTGTGAGTGTGTGTGTGTGTGTGTGTGTGTATAGACTTATAATGCACCACTCCAACTGTCTAAAAGAGTCTCCTTGCCCCAATTCTCATCTCTTCTCATGGTACTTCTGGTAAGAAACAGAGCCAGTTACAAAGCCCAGCTGTGATGGCATAAGCCCAGCTAGGATGCCTGGAGCCCTGGTCCATTAGCAAACTGCCTCGCTCTCTCCTCCCAAGCCAGATTACAGTTTGTTTCTACAACTAATTAACAGGACTGAGCGCCTGACTACATGAACAGGGTTTCACTGTTGCATACAATATTTATGTCCTCTAGAAGAGACATTGGAACATGTTGAAAACAACCGGGGCTTTCCTGCGGTTGCGTGCATCATTCACCTGAAATGAGTTGTGAGCACAGGCAGTGGGGCGAAGCGACGGGGTTAGGGGCGAGGAGGGGGTTAATAAAGACCACTCTTAAATGTCAGGTTTTGCACATGCAAAAGAGATCAATAAAGCAATTAACAAAACCAATCAATCGCACGGTCGAGTAAACGACAGAGTCCCATGAGTTATTTCAGGATGTTGAGCAAAGAGAAAGAGGACCAATCAGATCCACCTCCGCTTGCCATGTCCCCAAAAGAGAAAACCAACCTGATAGGCTGCCGCTTCGCTCTGAGCTGTTGTGAGAGCTTGTGGTGCTGAAATCTTGTGATTGGTTGTGTGGCATTCTATTAGACAATCCCTCGGCCAATCGGTAGTCAGGAATGTAAAGGAGTGCTAGTGGGGTTAAAGGGCAAACATGTAAAGTGGCATCAGGTGATTGGCTGACAGCACAAGCACATGCAGAACATGCAGTTAGAGCACCAAGCGAGGAGTGGATAGTTCTCACACAACTCATCCACACAGATACTCTCACTCACATTCAAGTTCGCTTTGTGAAACATTTGCCTCGTTTGTGATGCATAAAAAAGCAATGTTGATTTTTGTTGTTGTTGAATACTTTGAAGTTGAAAAATATTGATTGGTTAGAAGAGGAAAAACATTGTCGGACAAATTATTATCCGTTCCTAAGATGGGAGAGATAAACCCACTTTAAACAGATTTAAGTCATTTCATGTTTTTACATAATCAAATTTTACTGTTTAAAATAATGCTAGACAGAGCAATGGATTGGGAATGTACTTTATAAGTCATTACATTATGGGTGCATTGTAAAAAGACTATATAATTAATCTACTTTGAACCTTTGGAGAATGAGATCATAAATATGTATGTTAAGAACAGAGCCTTGAAACACTCATTAGTCCTCAAAAGGAAACTCCACAAGGCTTTCAGGAAAGTATTCTATCAAATCTCATAATTAAGTTGGATTATTTTCATAAATATTAGCTGTGCTAAAGATGTCAGGTAATTAGTTAGAACACAAAGAGAACTAACTTAATTCAAAACTGGAGGAAATGGAAGCTCTTTATCAGGTGTTTACTTAACCTTGGAAAATGACCAAGACTGAATGGCTGCGAGGGAAAAATGTGTCCTTAAAACTGAATCAGTCAGACACGGACTGTGGAGTTGGAATGGGCTTCAAAGACAGATTGCCAAATAGTGAGTTTGAAAGTACAACATTCTGTCGGCTCAGAGAGAACCCATGGCTTCTAAACAGGGGTGAACTTGGGTATCAGATGAAACGGTCCGCAGTGCTCTGTCACTCATCCCAGATTTGTCCAGGGGTCATGTCCTCACTGCGAGAGCTGTGTGATCATGACAGTTAGGGCTAATATTACACGGTCTTGAGTTTGGCCTTGTGTTTTACGGCTGTGTTTAGTTCGGGGTATTTAGCGTGACAGGGAGATATGAGAAGTTTCGCACGCTCCGTGACACACATCCACCCCCACACACACACACACCCACACACACACATCATAACACAGCCCCTTACACACTCCCCATTCCACATACTGTTGTTGCAGGAATTCTTGTCAGGCAGGGAGTATCCCAGGCTGGTCATCTCCTGCTTGGCCTGGATGGAGGCTTTCCACTGGGCCTCGGGGAGCTCCACAGCCAGCTCGTGGATGCTGCTGGAGTGGAGGATCTGGGTGGTGGCGTAGGGCGTTGCCCCCTGGGAGCCCTGGCTGGGGCTGTTGTAGTTGGCCTTGGTGGTGAAGTCTATGCTGCTGTAGATGGCTCCGTCCGACAGCATGGTCCCTGACTTGTCCCCGTTAGCACTGTTATCTGGGAGACGGACGGAGAACACGAACGTTCACACGACTAGAACCTCACAGGAATCTAATAAAAGATTGGCGATCGAAGGGGTCAGCGGCGAGCGTGGCTCCTCCCCTTGAGCCCGATTAGAAATGTGTGTCTAGCTGGGCTTCAGGGCAGCGTGAACCCGAGGCCAGGGGTCAGAGGACGTTACTGTGAAGCTCCAGGCTCTGGGGTCAACTCATCTTTTCACCTGTCTTAGTGCTCAATTCCAACCCCCCCCCGCGCCCCACCCCCCTTATTTAGGCATTTCAAACCTAGCCTGTGGACTCCCAGCCTTGACCCCGCCCCTTTATCTCCCTCTCTTTCCTCCCTCTCTCTCTCTCCCCCCTCTCTCTCCGCTGCGGCTGATGAGGGATGGTGGTGCCAGTCAGGCTCTGTGTGTCTGCCCAGCCCCTCTGCAGTACTGTGGGCCCAATGAAGGGGAGATGATGTACAGCCATGGTGGAAGCGTCCGCATCTGCGCCAGTCAAGCTGCTCCTGTCCTTCACGTCTGGCTGCCCGGTGCCATCTTTTCACACACACACACACACACACACACACACACACACGCACACTCTCCCTCCCTCCCTTCCTCCCTCCGTCCCTCCCCCCCCCACCTTGCTCACTCCGTCTCTCCCTTCCTCCTTCTGCTCCCCCCCCATTCCTCCCTCCATCTCCTCCCTTCCTCCCTCCGTCTCCTCCCTCCTCCCTGTCTCCCCCCTACCCCCTCCTTCCTCCCTCCCTCCCTCCGTCTCCCCCCCCTCCCGCCAGTCGTGTCCGTTGAGGTATGGCCGCTGACATGGCGGTGGACAGGTCCACATTACTCAGGCAGTGACAGTGCCGGCGCCGTTCCGTTACGCACTAGCCCCTCTCACGTGTCGTATAAATGTATATCCAAACGTGCGCACGCGCGACGGCGGTGGCGGCGGCTACGGGTTCACATCTCCGCACGGTCAGCGGGGAGAGGGAGGAGGCCGGAGATGATGAATAACCGGAGCTGCCGGGTGCAGAGGAGCAGTCAGCCAAGCAGGCAGACAGGGGGCCCTTATCTGACATACCCCCGCCCAACAGATCGCCGTTTGATACGGCTCAGGATAGCGAAGGAGCGGGCCAGGATTACTCACCCCCCCGGCCGAAGTTGCTGAGGTCGTTGGGTCCCCCGGAGCTGCCGTTGACAGGGAGGCTGGTGGCAGGCCATGAGTCAGCCAGCCAGGGGTAGCCCGGATCACCAGCGTTCAGAAGACCTGGGCGGCTATGGGACAGGACAGGATTAAAACAAGAGCGGTGAGGACGTTCAGTCATAGACACAGCATAGTAATTAGCGTTAGCTCTGGTTAGTAGCAAAAGTAAACTCCCACACTCCATCTGTTATGGAGCGTGTCTTTCTGAATAATAGAAGCGTTTTCTGACTGGATTTTCCTGTTTCCTGAAAGGAATAGAAACATGACAGGAATCAGCAGGGGGCCAATAGGAAGACGTGATCTCAAACATATGTTCTAATGTTAGTGTGTCAGCATGCGCGCAGATGTGTGTGTGTGTGTGTGTGGGTGTGTGTGGATGGGGTGGGGCTAAGCCGGCAATAAGCTTCTGATAATAATGAGACAATTCAGAGACAGAAAATGTTGTGGCATTTCCCTGAAGTTGGATTTTCTTCAGGCACCATAGCACTCTATTTCTCCCTATCTTCCTGCTGTGTCTCTGTCTGTCTCTGTCTTTCTGTCTCTCTCAGTCACACACACACACACACACACACAGAATTATTAATTATTACTGCACAGAGACACACTATGCCACCCTCCCCAAACCGCCCCCGCTCAAACCCACTCGCCCAAAACCAACCAAATCTCCTCTTTCATTAACATCCTGCGCCGTGCTATCGTCATAGCGATGCCCAAAACAGTTGTTTGGCTGGTGTCCGCGCATAGCCCTGATCTCCACCTGGGCCTCTCAGGTTCGCTTGCGGGGCGCTACGACTTGTGGACGTTTATTTGGGAGCGGGCTCCATTAAACAGGTGTTGGGAGTCCCTCCCGTGGGAGAAAGGTTCATAAACGTCTCCCATTAAGACTCTAACGTGTTAGGGGTGACTGCCGGACGACCATTAGCCTTTCCCGGTGCAATGACGTCTCAGCCCTGTTACCATGGCAAACACAGAGGGAGCTACAGGAGATATGAGAGGTGTTTTTTTTTACGACAGTCTGTTAGTACCACACTGGTTTTCTACGCCTAACCGTAGAAATGCCTTTATTTCATACTGATTCTCCTGTGACCTTGGACAAATCGATGTGGTCGAGCGGGAAGGCGCAAGGAGCTGTTAGCCAGCAATTCGTCTCTCTTGTTCCCGAGAGAATTGCTGGCTCGATGGGACGAGCAGGACTGCTTCGGCTTTTAGTGCATGGCGACACCCGACAGTTAGCGGCCAGAAGTCACCACCTGTGTCCCGGGCGAGCTGACGGGGGGGCTTTCATCCGTGCTCCGGTGAGGTTACACCGTGTGCTGCTGGCTCTGGGGTGGGGGGTGGGGGGGAGTGGGGGATGGGACAGGGCCAGGCGATGGGCGCTCTGCAGTCGGTCTCACCCTCAACCATGAAGCCACAGGTCCTAATGAGAAGAACAGTTCCGCGGAGGGGGAGTCTGGATTTGCCAACATGCAGCACACGCCGTAGGGACAATGGGAGCCTCTGACAAGCTAAGAGCCTTCGCAGTGGTTTCTGCATAAAACAGGCCCCGGGGGGAGACGAGTCATTCAAACTGATGGCTTCGGATCAGACACGTGCACTTGTCTATAGAGGAATACATGTCCTCCTCCACTCTCCATCTCCCTCTCTCCCTCCCTCCCTCCCCATCTCTCCCTAACCCTCGTTTTCCTATCTTTTTCCCCATACGCCTCCCTCACTCGCAACATCTGTCAGCGTGCAGTTTCCTGGCAGTTGACAAAGAAGGGAGAGGGGGGAGGGCGGTTCGCTCGCCTGCCGACCGCAGCTACACTGCACCACGGAGGACCTGGTCTATAGAAAAACACTCCAGCACTGTCTCTGTAGCGGACCGACAGCCCTGCTAACCCCAAATAACCATCCTTCAGCCAAGTGCAGAGGGACCAGAGAGACCATTTGGAAGACAAGGTGTTGACAGTGGAAATGGCTGCCTCGTCCTTGTATTTATCACACTGGGCTGTTGGCGGATTGGATAATTAGAATAAGAATGATTTCTTTCGGGAGCATTTGTTATACGGGTGTCAGGACTCTGCGGGGGAAAAAGGTCATATGTCTTTTGAAAACTTGACTACTAACTTCTAATCCTAGTTGAGTTGGGGATGTATTGCAGCTTTGGCCGTGATACAATTCGATTTTGTGCTATTTTCCTGTCAGGTGTTTGGGCTGTTCGCTGTGGCAAGTAGCGATCCTTAGTAATGTCCCAGGATGCCTGACGCAGGGCGAACCATAAACCAGCCAGTGCGGAGATATTAATCCCAAAACAACCACGTAAATCAGCCGCATTCAACCGCCTACTGCTCAATACAACCCACACTAAAAGCCTGCACATTAAATTACACTAAAGGCATGTTCAAGCATGAATTTCCATTTTAGATTTACATTCACAGAGCCTTCTGTCATTCAGCCCCTGGATCCTGTGATCGAATGCGATCTCCATAGCAACAGGGTCGGCAGAACCCGTTGGCTACGGTGCTGTACAGAGCCCACTCTCCATTGGACAGATTCTGCTCGGGCAAAAAATATCGATCAGCGCCAAGATAGGAAGTTATTACTAGCTCCTAATTACCATCTCTCCATTGGCAGAGAGAAAAGGAATGAGCCCTTATCGCCTTTTATCAATTTCAGTTGAGCAGCCAAAGTTAAGCCATCCAGGTCTAACCAATGTGCAGCCTATTCATCTTCCATGAATCATTTATTCTTTGATCGATTCAGTGAGTTATTCAGTCAGTGCAATTTGGCTGCAGCCAATGAGGAGCCGGAAACAGACGGAGCTCCATTTGCTTTTGTCTAATTAATGCAATAAACATCCCATGTAACAAATGAACACGTTTTCCTCTGATACTGAGCTGCTCGTCGAGTTGAGGGGAAGAGGCAACATTTGGACTGGATCAACAAACCAGGATAGGGGCTTCATATATCAACCGTGCTCACATTTCTCAAAACATTCGGGTGCATGTGTAGCTCATACCGTGCGTACACCAAATTATTGGGACGTATCAAACGTTTGCACGCAATAAACTACATGGTACATAGTCCCATCAATAAATAAGAGCCATGCTGTATTTCTGTCCACTTATATTATTTTGTAGGTAAAACAATCTGTTTTCAACTTAGATGGTGAACAAAACATCCTTCTTCGGGTTTGGTCCAGAATGTTTTTTTTATCTACGGCGGGTTTTTTTCCAAACTAAATGTGCATGCTGTCTACTCAATTTCACCTTTTAAGTAATGTAGCACATTCTCTTACCCAGAGTGACTGACAGCAGTGAATGCATACATTTCCTGCTCACCCCCTGTGGGACACATACCCGCAAACCTGACATTACAAAAGCCACACTCTTACCAAGTGCCAAACGCAGGCTGCGCATTCACTCAGTGCCAAACGCAGGCTGCGCATTCCCTCAGACTGCCAATTCCGTCACGTTTTAAAGAAATGCAACAGCCCACACAGATCTACGTCAAAGCCAAACTGTTGCAAAATCTTTTGGTATATCTGCAGATAAGCATGTCCCTATCTCCTGTCATGGAATAGACCTTCAGATGAAACATAGCACAACATCCTATTGGCACAGCAATAGACTGACTGTCATTGTAGTAAGTGTTGTTATATGGTTTTAGTAAACCAGCTATGGAGAAAAAAAGTTAATGCATTGATTCAATCAATTTGTTTGGAGGTATGTAATACCATTATCCCGCTGGATCAACTATCTCGGATTTACCCTCTAGTCTAGAACAATGTTTGCTTGTAATATCATTCTTCAGCCACTAGATTTTGTGTGCGCACAAGGTCTGAGGTTTGAAAAGAAATGCTTGCAAAAAGATAAGCATATTATCCAATTTTACTGGAAACTTTTTTATATGCAAAATTGACACATTTATGTTTGCATCTACATTTGATAAACAGGCCCCACGTTTATGTGCTAGCTAAAGAAAACCAGCTAGCTGATACACCACTCTGTTGCTAGGTAGACACGCCTTTCCCAATGAAGCTAGCTGTGACAGATATACTGTCATTTAGGTACTCTCTTCACTTCCTGGCCACAGAGGCTGGTCATCACAGTCAAAACCTGGTTACACTGACAGAACAGGCTGCGCTCACTCAGCTCCCAGGGAGAGGCGGAGACAGACACTGTGACAAATACCAGGACAAATGAGAAACTTTCGTTCCCAAAACTATCAACATTATCAGTAACTATAATTAATTTGAAACCATAAATGTGGAAGAAAAAATCTAATAGGTATTGTGTATATGTGAAGAAACTAAATGTGTATTTGTCAGCCCATTATCTTGCCTCCTGCCACAATCTGAGGGGCAGCCAATGAAAACAATCTGTTTCTTTTCTGTAATTTCAACACTAGTATCTGTAGAATCTGTGTAATAATGTAGTATTCTAAATGTAATATGAAGGTATGTTGCCTTTCACATCTTATGATTATAAAACCATATTGTAGTATTTCATTTGCAATAATTATTTTTGGTGTAGCAAATGTTGTCAATAATGAAATTGTTTTTAAATTATTGTCAATTCTATTGCCTTTTGCCATTGGTCTGACTACTGTTATTTAATGTACTTTGACAAAATAACCTAACTTACCATGGAAAATCCACTGAATTGAATTGAGTGCCAGAGATACAGGGACCACTGAGCCTACGAGGTGAGAATCGGAACCACTTATGTGGAAAATTGAAGAAAACAGAAATTACAGCAAAACATAGATGGGAGAAGGCTTGGCAAGTGCCATAGTTCATTCTTAGCGTGCTTACTGGCAGGCACTCGCAGAAATATGGGGGAGCACATCCACACGCTACACACACAGGCACACGCTACACACACAGGCACACGCTACACACACAGGCATACGCTACACACACAGGCACACGCTACACACACAGGCACACGCTACACACACAGGCACACGCTACACACACAGGCACACGTTACACACACAGGCACACGCTACACACACAGGCACACGCTACACACACAGGCACACGCTACACACACAGGCACACGCTACACACACAGGCACACGCTACACACGCTACACACACAGGCACACGCTACACACACAGGCACACGCTACACACACAGGCACACGTTACACACACAGGCACACGCTACACACACAGGCACACGTTACACACACAGGCACACGCTACACACACAGGCACACGCTACACACACAGGCACACGCTACACACACAGGCACACGCTACACACACAGGCACACGTTACACACACAGGCACACGCTACACACACAGGCACACGTTACACACACAGGCACACGCTACACACACAGGCACACGTTACACACACAGGCACACGCTACACACACAGGCACACGCTACACACACAGGCACACGCTACACACGCAGGCACACGCTGCCACGCAAGGATACACTCAGACCAAACACACGCAAACAAAGAAACGTAGTTGCAGACACACAGCTGACTAAAAACACTCTCAGACTCAGGGACTGGGAATTAGTTCCAAATCTCAGGCGGAGTGTGTGGGATGTGTGTGGATTTAACGAGCTAGTCAGGTGTGATAAGCAGTGGAGATACGGAAGTCCCGGTTTCTCTGGGGAGCCTCCTGAATCTCTACAGAGGCTGAGTAACTGGTGTTGACATGAGCCCCAAGCTCTGTGGCCCTCCATACACAAACACACACACACACACACACACATTCCCTCTCTCCCAGAAACACACACACAACAATAACAGCATGTGTGGTTTGCAGCAGAGGTGCCTCCACAACTCTCCCTTGGGTAATTATGTTTACATTATTACATGTGCTCGGATCCCAGCCGCCCGCGCAAGGTGACAGGCAAATCTATCACTCCAGGGGGCTTACTGCTTTGCTTGTAGCCGGCAGGGAAAGATGAATGATAAAATAAAAGCTCTCTCTGCTTAAATTGTTTCTGCTAATTCTGTTGAGGAGATTTATGAGTCTATCTATTGACGCTTGAACAGAGATGTGTCGGGAATGTTTGTTTCGCGCACGGGTCCGCACGTGAGCTACACACGCGGCTATTGGTTATCTATAGATCCATCCGTCATCTATCAGTATAAGTGCAGTCCCCATCGCAGTGAAGGACAGACGCACCGCATGCTTTATGCAGATGAGGTGAGAATACTACCGCGAAGACACATTAAAGCTCAGGAGAGAGGTTAGCGCAGGATAATACCACAGAGACAGCCTCCCGCTAAACCTTAATGGTGACCTGGGTTTTTCGCTGATGACAGAGGTGGTCTGAAAGCCTTTTAGAACATAGATGTTGTGTACGCTGTCGGTTTTGACTGGCAGATTGATAACATAGGCGGGTGTTGTTTCGGGCTCCGTGCTAGTGGAAAGAAAAGGCTCAACGTCCCTGAGGGAATGCCGACCGGCAGAACACTCACCTCCCATTGCTCATCAGGCCGCCGTCAACTCGCTGGAACGTCACTGGGGTTGCGGGGGTGGGGGGGGGGGGGGGGGGGGGGGCGAGAGAGAGAGAGAGAAAACACAAGACGGCATGTTGAGTTTTCACATTGTTTCCAGGACACCGATGACCACACATGCTAAATCTCACACCCGAGGGTCAGAGAAAGCTGTTGGTGTCGACCGCCGGCAAACGACGACCACCATCCGAGTCGGAAATGTGTTCCCTGCGTCCCAGTGTTTCCTGCAGCTGGGTGGATATTAACGGCTTTACTGAGGCTGCCGATGCCCCACAGTGTCCACGCTTTTCAGGTGGCATCAATAAAGATTGCAGATTGTACCGCTTTTGCATAAAGTGATACGTAATGTGTTTCTCCCAAGGACAAGATGCCTGATGAGAGCCGAAACTCATTTCATCTCCACTGTTTTTTCCTTCCGAGTTATTATCGGATTTATGATTAAATCTCGGTAAGAAAAAAATGATTAGAAAAGGCAGAGGGCTCATTAATCAGGTAGAATTAGATGTGAGTGTACGTGTGTGTGTGTGTGTGTATGCTATGAGGGAGTGACTCGCTGATCCCCTTTACTGTACAATGGCATGGCAGACCAGCCAGACTCTCAGCAGCACTGTACAGTATGTGGCTTGTTCTATTAGACTGATCGGTAGATAATAAGGGCTCATCTTTGTCGGCAGCTAGTAAAACTGGAGCAGCTCAAAGAAAAAGACTGCTGCAAAAGAGCCGTTTCATGCTTCCTCAATACCCATGATGACAAGGAGACATCAGAAGACGGAATAACGATAACTTCAATGGATGCTTTGCCTGAAGACGCCATAAAAAGACAAAAAGAAGACCCGAGTTTTGGAAACCACCCCATGCAAATGAGAGGAAGGTTGGAGGGAAGAAAAGAAATCCCTGGTTGAGTTGAGAAGCTGATAGTAATTTGGCTTATTTGTTCCCCAGATGGAGATTAAAGAGGGGCCGAACATTCCTTCACTCCTCTCCTCTTATACACTCTGGTTTATTTCCTGACAAGCCCAGACACAGACCGAATAACATGTTCATAGAAGACAGGAAGGAGGACAAGAATAGGACCTTTCTTGTTTAAGTGATAAAGGGACTGAGGACTTGGGGAAGGGGGTGGGGGGGGTTAGGTGTGGTCCAGAGAGGAGCTGTCGGTCAGGCCGACTTCAACCACTAGAGATTAAACCAACCAAAGACCTTGACCAAAAATAGCTACCAATCTGTGCCACAGTAGTGCTGGCAAAAGTGTAACCACAACACAGATAAAGGAACAAACTGAAAAAAAAAAAACACCCCCCTCAAAGCTATATGGTAATTTTAATAATTACAGTCAATCTTATTATCATCACACAGCTTTGAGAGAAGATGTCCAAATTAAAATGTGTGCCTTTTCTTACTTGTTATACATGAATCTGCAGAACCATCGCTTCATGGCTTTTCTGCCACTAAAACGATATGCCTTACAGAGCACTCTCTATCCCCCCATCCTCACCCGGAGGACGGAGACGGACGAAGGGGGTCTGATGCTCTGCTCTGGTGTGGGAAGGCCTCTGATGTCCCTATCTGTGCCTGGGCACATTTCCCTGTCTGCCGTGGAGGACTTTAATGTTGGCCAGACTGACGTGGCTGTGCCTAGCTCCTTCCCCCAGCGCTTTCTCCAATATGAATACAGATTAATCCTGTTTAATAAGCATTGGGGTGGGGGGGGGGGTATAATCAGCGTAGAAAAATTCCATCAAATCTTCCCTGCTGGCTGTGTGCCTTCGCAGCCCTGTGATTTAGCACTCCAGCATGACAGCTTTACTGTGGCAGCCACAGACAGGCAGACCAACAGACAGACAACAGACAGAGGTGTACAACTGTGTGAGCATCACTTAACCTCCTACAGACTAGCTAGGTAAATGTTCCAAATACAAGCACTGTAATACCCTCATTAAATCTAATAAGACTTATTGCCAGTGGAGGCAACCCTCTTCCTCCAAGACGGGTTTCCCCAACTTCCCCTCATGCCTCCACAGGCTTTTCAAATGTAGGTTTTCACCCTAAACAGGCCCTACTGATCCAATTAGTCAAAGGGGGAATGATTCGTAGACTAACTCAATCAGGCGTGCCCCATTCAAGGTTTCATACAAAAACAACTGAAACGAATGGGCAGTCTGGAGGAGAGGTTTGGGAAACCGTTGCTGCCAGTTTGCTTAAAATCGAATATCTGTACAGTCACGCACTTAATGTAATGAATATGCGTCACTGAAACACTTACAGTATTTGCCTATGGCCAAGACACCAGGAGGTTGGGGGGGGGGGGTATCTCACTGGTGGGGCCGAAGCAGAGGCCATGTGTTGACTACAGCGGTTAAGGTTCAGCCCGGACCCCCAGCCAAGCTCACTGCACTGGTGTCATCTCAGTCACACTGCTGCTATTGAACTAGCACAGAGAAACCCCGTCTGAGTGACTCAGTTCATCTGTAATGCACTCTGTTCTGCTCCATTCTATCCCTCTATCTCTTTCCAGGAGAGCACACTAAAGCAAATCGTTTAGTTTTTTCTCTCCTGTATTTCCTGTTTCAACCGAAAGAGAGGCGTATGACTTGCTTACTCATCATTGGTTTCAGTCAGGTCCACTTTAAGTGAGCATATATTGCAGATTGTTTATAGTAGGGGTCCCCTACTGTTAGGGTGGCAAGTAAGACAGATGTGGCCTGCTGGGGAATTTAGAAGTATTGTCCCACCACACAGTAGAGAGACATAGCTGACGGCGTAATCAGATACATCATGTATTAAGTCTTAGCCAAATAATACATTGATTATGGCTTTTTTGGGTCAATTTGCCCTCTACAATTTATAGTCATGATTCTCGACCTGCAGCCGAAGAAAAAGCAGCCCAAGGTTGAAATTAGTTGACAGTATATTTGGCATAGGGCTTAAGATTGTTACAGCTATAAAATAAACTGCAATTAACCGATAAATCCAAGACATATTGAGTAGTGGACTGACCTAAGCTGTGGAGAGGGACAAAGGCTACTAAACCTAATCCTATTGAAGAGAGACAAAGAAGGCGACCTGAAAGAAGAAAAACAAGTAGCTATATCAAGCAACCACTGAGGATATTTCAGAGTACAGCATATTCACATACACCACTAGAAACCCCCAACCAACACCAGAACCTGCAGAAAGAAGTCCAGTGCACACGGTTCAGAGGAAGCACAACAGGGAGAGTCTCTGGTTCCAGTACCCACCGCCACCAAACAGGAAAAGCCAGGAAAAACGTACTGTTTACAAAGCATTTACAAATGGTATGCTAACCATTTTTGTTATATAACTAATTCCATGTTTGTAAATGCTTTAGAATTTGATTAATATTGAAAGTTATTGTAAAGTGAAACCGCAAATCCGAACAGAGCTACAAGACAGAGAGAAAGAGAGGGAAACTAGAAGATGGAGGTTCATTCAAACACAGATGCTTACAACACCCACATACAAATACACAACACGATGTCTACAGGCCTGACGACCCAGGGATGGGACAGCTGTCTACAGAGCTGATCAGGCCCGGCCCAACAACAAATCAACGTTTTCAAAATGTTGAAATTAGGGCCTTTTTCAGTCTGTGGGAAATAAGGGGGGGTTTGCCGCCTCAAAGTGCGGATTGGATTTGCATTGGGCGTGGCCTCCAGTCTGTCGAGGAGATGCACGGTATGCAGGAGAGGACAGGAGATGTGGGACCTGTGGTCGGGGGAGGGTGAGGAGACAGGACAAATGAACAGTACCTGCAGGGGTGAAGGTGAAGGACTGAACTGCAAAACAAGAAGACAGAGAAGGTGTGTGTTAAAGCCTGTGGAGGAACTGAAATGGGGGGGGGTTCTGCACGCTGGGACCGGTGGTCGGGGAGGTCAAAGGAGGCCGGAGAACTTGGTCCATCCACATGACCCAGCGCGCAGAACAAAAGCCAAGAAAGCAGCCAGCTCAGAGGCCACAGAGGTGTGGAGACATTGGCACAAACAAAAGAAAACGTAAAGACATACATCAAGTATGTGACAAACAGAAATTTGAAAGAACAACTTCCAGCTATGAAAAGCCACTGTGGTGAATTCTAAAGATAGCACTAGAAAATTTATTAATTCATTAAAAGACTAAAAGTCTGTGAAAACAATACAGACTACCAGTTAATCCTACCAATACACAAACTGAGCAAAACAATCAAATAAAATCAACAATGACTATAAATAATTTCATAGATATATAATTTCCCTTGCAGGGCCACTAACTACAAGTGGATCACAAAACAATTTGAGGTAAAAAGAAGTTTAAAAAAGCCCCTTAATTCAAAAAAAGAGACTGAAACTGTGTTAAGTTAGGAGTTCCAGAATTTTGACATTAATAGAGTAGTATTGACACAAAGTCTTATTATCTACTAGGTAAAATTACTTTTATAACCTCTGAAAAACTGCTGTGTCTAGTAAAAATAAAATGCATGCGTATGCGATTCTGAGCTTTTCATAGATACAGTATATTTGCTCCAACCGTAAGGACATAAAAATCTATTTTCGAGCCAGGCCCATGGCCTTCAGAGTCTCACCATTTTACTGTCTAACCAGGCCACTGTGTACACGTACTAAAAGAGCTGGACACAATGGCACAGCATTGGGACTGAACAGGGGGAATTCAACAGAAATACATTTTCTTGCGCTGTTGATTTAAAGTCCCAAGGCCAGTGTTAAATAACATGAATTGCATTGCTAATGTGCTATATATCTCCCACTATCTAATTAAATAGCCTGGCAATGGAAGTCTGTCCATGTCGCTAGGCTGTATTGACTGAGGTTGAGCACCCACCATCGGTCTGAAATGTCAGGGTCATTGTGTAGGAGGGTGGATGGACCAGTGGGAAGAGCCTGTCGTGAGAGGGGCCCACTCAGGTCGTGCCACCCTGGGCTAATATCCACACCATGGGCGGACGTGCAACCATCACAACACGACTCTCACTGACACTCACTTGATTCATCTCACCTCAGCCTCCTCACCTCCAGTGGTGTGTATTAAAAATCAGCTTGCAATGCAGTCAATAAAGACGACTCAGAATAGATCAGTGGCAGCTGGAGTTTGTTGAGAAGCAAACTCCAGCAAACTCTATGTTTGTGTCTGTGTGTGTGTTTGTGCGTGTGTGTGTGTGTGTGTGTTTGTGCGTGTTTGTGTGTGTGTCTGACCTGCATAGTTACTGAGGCCCTTTCTCTTCTTCCTCCTCCAGTACAGCCAGATGCTGAAGCCCATGAGGATGACCCAGCACGCTCCTCCGATGCCCGCGATGAAGGCTGGCTGCTTCACCACGTCCGTGATCTGCTCCGTGATGCTGTTGTTCCTGTTGCCGCTCATGATCACTTCTCGGATGTCCTTACCTTGAGAGTGAGGAATGGAGGGTTTTGGGGTGTCATTAGGAATGCCAGTTTGCGTCTGCTGAACTGCCAAGCTTTTTCGGGGTTCAACTCGAAACTGCAAATGTGTCATTATCCAGAACAGACGGGTAATAAGACGCAACAACACTTCTCTACTGACATCTTGGAACACAAATCAAAAGATGAAAAAAAAAAACATGAATAGGAAAGTACACTATAAAGACAGAGGTACATAGATGTAATACATAACTATTGTTATCTCTAAGCAAGCACTGTAATCTCAGAGCAGTTTTGCAATGCTAACCATGGTCATCCCCTACCCTTCCACGTTTGACGTCAGCAATGCGCTGTCAATAATCTAAATTCAGGTGATAAGCAAGGGTCTCAACCTGAGCCGGGTTAGAATCCATGGGTAGAATCGTGTCACAGAGGAGCATTGCTTAGACACAAAGGACAGTGAATAAAAGCCACAATAAAAAGCCAGGATTCAGTATTCAGCCCATATTTCCTAACTCCAGTACGGTACGCAGCCACATTGACAGGGAGAGTAGAGCATGGCGCTGATGGGTGAAATCTCAGACTGTGGAAGGGAGGGTAAATCCTAAAAGCTGATGACACCCCCCCCCCCTCAGGTAAGCCTGCTGTTTGCTTAGCTCAGCTTGTAATTCACTCCTCTGCGGCCACCAAAACAGAACAAGTGAGATGAGAGGCAGAGAGCTGGCTACATATCGATCTACCAATCGAGGTTTAGTCGAACTGGTCTGACTGACACTGTCTCATGTAAAGTAATAAAGGTTGGTTCTCAGGTACATACACACACACATACACGATAAACATACATGAACACAAACAAAATGTTTGCTTGGAATGACTTTGACCCCATGTGGATGACTGAGCGGTAAGAAGACACTGGGGAAGATGAAAGGCAATACAATTCGTTTGACACTGCCTGATAATCACATTTTCTTCTGGTTGGTTATAACCTTGCAAAGCAAAACATTTACAAACAAATGTGTCTTTAGGATGTCAGGAGGTTGTTTTTCTTATGTATTCTAATGATGGGTTTGTTAATTGGAGGATGATACATTCCTTTTAAAAAGGATGTATACAAACAAAAATATCTATAAAGAATTGACGAGGGCTGTCCAGGAATTATGGTTGAAAAATAAATGGGTCACTTTACATTCCTTCATGATTCTACCATTTACCCCTTTCATCTCCCCTGGGGTATCTCACCTATGACCTGGGGTATCTCACCTATGACTTGAGGTATCTCAACTATGACCTGGGGTCTCTCACCAGTGACCTGGGGTATCTCATCAATGACCTGGGGTATCTCATCAATGACCTGGGGTATCTCACCAATGACCTGAGGTATCTCACCAATGATGATGGGCTGAGGGTCACTCTTGACTCCGACCCCTGCGCTGGTGCTGGCTGCTACCTCCACCCGGTACACAACCCCAACCTGAAGCCCCCCCACCACAACCGAACGGATGGCCGCATCCACCGTCTTATTCACGTGGAAACGTGTCTCGTTCCCCAGGCACCAGATCTGGAGAGGAGGGAGGAGAGAGAGGCCATGACACCCTGCCTCAAGTGGGTTCACAATGTCTGCTGTATTGGTACTAATGAGAGCCCAGAACAGTGGAGCTACGCCTGGGTTGGGGACCTGCCTTGTACTCCTGGATGATGCCGTTCTGGTGGTCTGAAGGAGGGGGGTCCCACGAGATGCTTATGGAGGTGCTGTTCTGGTTGCCCACAGTCAGGACCGTCACCTGCTGGGGAGGGGCACTCGGAGCTGGGGTAGAGGATGGAAACAGCCGTTAGTGCAGGAATGTAGTCAGGGAACAAGACTTCCATTCTTGAGCCAACACACGTGAACCCGTGACCTTATTCAGCGGGGATGTGTGTGCAGAGCCGAAGACAGGTGGAAAACACAGGTGAACGGCAACTCATTAGAATGGGATTTACATGGAGAACCGGCAGGTCTGACGAAGCTATCCGTGGTTAATTCCTGCTAGCCTCCTTCCCAGTAAGGAAGGATTTACACATAGAATGGTGCTATTGATTTTCAGAGTGACAGCTGGCCAGAGCCAGTCAACTTAAGACTCGTCCATTGACTCAGCCAGGGTAGCACGAGGGTCAACAGGCTTATAGGATGAGCAGGCCTCCCGCTGTACGTGGGGAAAATATGAAGGAATGCGTTTCGTGGGGAGAAATAAAAGAAGGGGCCGTGTAAACACATCGACTGGTTTCATATCGATCGGCCAGGTGGAACTAAAGCCAGTGGGGTCGAGAGGAGGGTCTAAAGCGAGACACAGCTCCGTAGGCGTATATGGGGCTTAAGAGACAGACGCCGGTTCTGAGCAGACAGTGCGTCCGCTTGACGCCAGCTCCAGGTTTTAGTAACCTCGCATCGCCGTCGTTTTGTGGAGACGCTCCTGTGACCAAAGAAGAGGGAAAACAAATAGCAACGGAAGTCATTTTTCAAAAGTCATGCTTTCTCCCACTTCCTCTTCGACTGACAGGGGAGTCATACCACAGCAGAATACTGACAGGTCAATTACTTTAAGGCTGCCTGTCTCTCTTACCTCACCAACGCCCCTTCACACACACACACACACACACACACCGAAATTGTATGTGTCACACCACCGAGCCAAGCTCATCCCTCACCGAAGCACGGTTGACCCGGGAAGGCCAAGACAGGGGTAGGAATGGAGGAAGAAGACAAATGGCTCCAATAATAGATGCCATATTACAAACCCGCCGCTAAAGAAGCAGCCCGTCCCCCATCATGCTTAGAGGCCTCAAGCTCCAACCACGGCAGCGCCAAGACGACGTGAGGCTGACAAAACGCTGCTTTTCGCCGTGGCGGCCATCGGGAGACAATGTCGTTCAAAGTTAATGTTATGAATGATTTAGCATCTTATTATTATGCATATTTGCACTAAACAATACACATTTCTCATTACGAGCGGTGGCGGCCGCGCTAATAGAGCCATTAGCCTGTGATGTATGGCTGGCAGGAGTGACCCCCTATCCCCAGGCGCACGTTACACACACACACACACACGACGTGTGCTGGGGGGACGGAGAGGCGTCACGTCAAACATCGACATCCCTTCCATACTGAACAGTGCAACGCTAAACTGGGCCTCAGAGTCGTTGAGACGTGCAGTAACTCATGTTCTGGGCCTGGAACTGACAGGAGGCAGACGCTGCGGAAGGCCTCATCCCTCAGGCCCCGGACACACTTAGCCTGTCCCAGGGAGAAATTGGTCCGCTGGCCTCCTACACCCATCAGCTACTGGGTCTACCTCCTCCTGGAGACGGGCTGTGTTCTTTAACAGTATTCAGGGGACTCCTCAGACCCTTCCCGAGGCTAATCTGTCGGCAGGCTTCACGCAGTGTCGACGGCATGCGTCCAGTTGTCGCCCCGGCCCGACCGTCCGCCTCGACTCTCCTCTTTCCCAGACGGAGCAGAGCGGAGGACGCCGTGAAACGAGAAAATGAGCAGAGAGGCTGAGTGAAGGGTGGAGGCAGAGTAAGGGAGTGGTGAGCGCACGGCCTCCTCCCGGAGTTTCCTGGCGTCGACCGCATATATTTTTTTTTAATCACTCTCCAACCCATTACGAGTCTAATCCACTGGTCTCAGATTCCCAGAGTCTCATTGGAGCCTCAAGCGGCAGTGCTTCAGGCTGGGACGGCCCAGCGCAGGTTCTGCTGTGACAGAAATAGAATCAGACAGACCTCTCTGAGGACCGCGGCTGCAGATAGAGTAGGGGAAGAGAGTCGGTGCTGGTAATAGCTAGGGCATGCAGGGGCTCTGCGGCTGTATGTGTGTCTGTGCGTTCGTACGTTTGCACGTGTGTCTACGCAGTGCAGAATACAGCGGCTGGTCACAGGAGATAGGGTCCCTCCAACTCAGACTGGGGAAAATAAATGGGCCTGTCAGTGCAGCCGGATGGGAACTGCCTCTGTACGGCCCGGGATAGGGTTGTGTAGGGAAGAAGGACAGTATCTGGTTGGGTTTATCTAGGTTATATTGCCCTGCCTGTATGGTGCCTGGCTCTTCTAGCATTCACCTTCATCAGACCGTACACATTATGTCCAGGAACAGCGTCGCCGGAACTGTCCTCATTGTCGGTCTTTCCTTAGAGTAACAGATAATGAGTTGACTACCAGATCTGCTCCATTAGAAACTATGTCCGGAGCCTTCAGGGTTACCTGAGGCCAACGCGATAGGGGATCTGTGGGAGTGCGTTTGTTTGTGTGTCGGAGTGCTGTGTGTCTCTCTCTGGCCCCGTCAGAATCAGGCTTTGGGCCAAATCTCCGCCTCTCAGCAGGAAGCGACTGAAACCCGCATCCAATCATGACTCAGCGACTGTCCTCAGGGTGATGGATGAGGAGCAGGCTGGCGGGAAACATCACCAATCATGTAGAAACGAGCTAAAGCTGAAACTTAAGCAAGCTACACAGTGGCAAAACGCGAGCCACTCATACGCGCGAGCCAGGTATTGTGAGCGACGCAAATGACATCAGGACAATTGGGCGCCCTACGTGGAAACACGTCAAGCTGTCACCTCGGATCTGTGAGGACAGAAACCACTCGGACTGAGGAAAATGTCTGTGAAATAACACAGCCTTTTCCTTACCTTCCTCAGTGGTGCGGGCTGTCCTGGACTCACTGTCCATACCCTGGAACTCATTGAAGTAGGGTCGGACCTTGATCTCGTAGACAATGCCTTTCTTGAGGTTGGACAGGACCACGGCACGCTCTGAAGGGACCTTCACGTCGTGGGTCTGCCAGGGTCCCGGGGAGGACAGCCCGGATGTTTGTCTGTACAGGACCCGGTAGCCCTGGATGAACTGGGACTGACGGTCCACCTGTAGACAGAGCACAACAGGGAGAGAGAGGGCTGAGCTCCTGGGAAACACAGTGGAGAGGAAACAAATAACGAGCGAGACCAGAAGCTCAGTACTTACACAGCAGAGTAAATAAAGCAACAATAAAATGCAGTTCGACAGATGTACTTGTTCCTCCCCAGGAATGCACGCATACACTTCAAAAGCTGTCGCAGAGTTTAATTGGCTTTTTTTTATCATCATCTCTGACACTCTTAGCTCAATTAGAATCTTCTCGCCAAAATAGAAAGAGAGCAGAGGGAACCGGCGTGCCCTGCCTTACACTCTCTCGCAGTCAGCAGAGCCTACCGCACAGTGCCCTGGACTTCCATAAAAAGACGTTCAGGAAAGCCACCATAAAAACCCATGCATATGCATGTCTCCCGCTTGTTGTGAATACTGATCGGTGAAACCTGAGGCAGGGTTCCATGAGACCTTGGGCAGGAACGCGAGTGTGAAACGATCAGCTGTGGACTGTCGTCCAACAGAAAGGAACTCTGGGAGACTGAGGGAATACACACCCAGGACAATAAAGACAAATGTGTTCAGTCGAGGAGACAGCGCGCCCAGAGGTACAATAGCGCTCCACGAGTCGATAAGGGGCCTTGGTTTTAGACTTGGGCTCGTTACCCTGAGAGAGAAAAGTTGCATTTATGTAGAAGAAGAGACATTACTCAGGGTAATGGCTTGTTAACAGTGGGAGAAGTGAGCGGGCCTTTCAAGTGGGATATTAAGCAGCTGTTTTCAGTCCGTGTAGCGGGAGTAAATCAGCAGAATGGATTCCGGGCTAGCCTGGTGTGTAACTTTCATTAATGGAATGATTTGGGAATATAAAAGGCTTTCAGAGGCCACACAATGTTTGCCGGATGGGCTCTGATTGATTAGGCGGCTGTGTTCTGTGTTGATTACACACACACATAAAGCAATGCTTAAGCATTACATTAGCCCGCTAGGTTGGGGGTGAGAACTTACGACGGGGGTCAATAAACATGTCACCGGGAAAACTGCTAATGTGGTTCATTTTGAAAGCCCCACCTCATGTCACACAACGGCATCTCAATAAACACCAGCTTTTGACGGACTTATAGTGCACATATAAAGCAGGCCTAGTTATTGCAGTATGCACGACCAATGTGGAAATAATGTCAACCTTGATTGGGAAGAGGATGGGCTTGTTTAAATGTCTAATATAGAAATCGATTGATTGAAACACATTTGTTAGCATGTTAGCATGCTGCATACCTTAATGGGAGCTCAGCTGTTGCAAGCGATAATCCATATTGCGCTAACTTGTCTGCATTGATACAATAATTATAAATAGAACACCGCGTTTATATCACAGGCTCCCCAGCCCTTTTTAATTTATTCACAAACACCTCACAAAGTTAACTACAATATACTGGTTTTACTGTTGTAGCTATCTATTCCCCCATCAACAGTCACCCATGTTAGCAAACTTGTTTCTCCTCAATGTCACATTTCTTTTGTCTAGGCTACTTGTCTTAATAAATAAAAACAGAAAAGAAATCCCCCTTCAGTTAAATGGTCATTGTCGTTTCGTTTCGATTTATCATCCCAGCGCTAAGTGACATGCATGATAGCACTCGTGGATGCACCACACACCAGTCAGTTGTGTATTTAAATGAATAAAAATGTGTCTCCCTGCCACATCCTACCTCATGGTGTGTGTGTGTGTTTGTGTGTGTTTTGAGGGAGCAGGTGTGTGGGGGAGAGGGTGGTTAGTAAGCTAGCTTAAGCTATATTGCAGAGATGGAGTACAACAAACATGCCAAATATACATAATTAATTTTAATTTGCCCGTACTTGTGTCGGTGCAAAGCCTTAATTCAAAATGAACCAAAGACGGATGTAAGATGGATGAGACCAGATGTCCCCGGCGTCTTATGATCCATGCAGTTGAAAGAAGCCATTCCTTAACTGTTTGATGTTCACTTACTTAAAGTCACCAATTATAATGTATCAAAGCTGTGGAGTTTTTGGAATGAAATGACTCATATTTCCTTCCATGAAAACAAAAATAGGAGCCCACAGGAATACCTAACCAGTCCACATTCCTTCAATATCAACTCTCTTGACTTCACTACTCAAGGATGTCATTTCAAAGACATCAAACAGAACAAAATTTTATTTTGGCTTACAAGACAGAGCGGATTTACAGATGCGCCCCTCGGAAGAGCTACATAACAATAACTAACTGCAAAAATCTGATGATTTTCTTGGTTCTGTTACAGACAGGTGGATTATCCTATGGCAGTGTGACACGTACCGTCCAGGTGACCTGAATGGAGGTGGGGCCCAAGACAACTGGGTTGTGTAGACGAACTATGACATCTCCCAGCTCCTTCTGGACATGTCTATGGTCCACCCCCTGGGCAGGGGGACTGATGTCTGGAAAAAGGGAGAGGGCAGAGAAGGGAAGAGAGAGAGGGGAGAGAGAAAGAGAGAGACATTTCTTCCAATTCTGCTCGGTTTTCAATGGCCTGATTCAGGCCATTCATTACAATGTGAGCCTGATTCCAACATAAGAGCTATTGTTGAAGGAACTGGTGAATGGACCTGTGAAACACCACAACGGAGCTGACACTCTGTGATCATGACTTCATTTGTCAAAGGAGCAACTTCCACTGCATTAATACGACCTCCTTTCAGTTTTAGTGAAGCACCAGTCTGGGTTTGTGAAAGGAGAGAGAATTTGAGCTGAAAAGAAGCCTTCAGATGTTTGGCCTTTGCTCTTACCGAGGCCCAGTGAACCAACAGCATCAGTGAGCGCTGACACATTGTCCAGAGGAGATGAATGACTGACCCCGTAACACGGTTAAACAGCTCTTTCCCCATTAAATGAATTCACTTGCATGTGTTTTCAGTGAAAATCAAAAGGCCAGCAATGTGCTTATGATTCTCACTGAAAAGACACACAAATGGAAAGTGGCATTATTTTAGACCTATTTCTTCAGGGAAAATAGATGGGCATATGAAACAAATGACAAAAATGTTTCACAGGAGGAACCGGTAGTTCGAAAACAGCCCCGCTGAAATAACCCAATGGAGTCATGAATCATTGTCGTAATGGAGAACGACAGGCCAAATGCGGTTAGGGAGACATGAAAAATCAAATCATCTTCAGTGACTGCCATTGTCAATAACCAGTTCTGTGCATCAACATGAGGCCTTTTGCAAATAAAGATACACGCACTGCTATTCCAAATTGACTGCTGCTCTCTATGCGCAGAGCAAACTTGGCCTCCAATTAGACCTTGTTTAGCCAAACGATTACAGGGGTATTGCGGTGGAGTGGACTTATCAAATAACGGTAATAAGAAGACTGAGGTCTATATGCCACCTTAATCGAATCTTCCTTGAATTTGGAGGCAGTCGTTTTCTCCAGTTGTGATCATTAACATAGCAGGGATTGTGGTAACTCACTTAGACCATCTAAAAGTAGACATGCTCATTTTACATAATTGCCTGACTGTAGTCTTAATGAGCTGAGCTGAGATGGAGCGTTTGACCTCTGAAAGTTGTCGCGGGGCTATCTCAGTCGAAACGTTACCGTTCAGCCAACACGTGCGGCGCTGAGAGAGCCTGATAACTGTCTACCTTTTTTAATGGGAGTGCAACGACCTTTTGCTATCCAAAGTTACTGCGGGCGCTGTGAAGTGGAGGCTAAATGAGAAATTGTACGATGGGCAAAACAATTCCCAGAGAGACATTCCCATTTAATTTCGAACAAAGTTACTGTACGGTCCTCTCCAGGCACGTGGCCCATACCTTGAGTTCGGACAGGCTCCGACATGGGGCTGGGGTCACTGAGGCCCTGGGTGTTCACTGCCCGCACCATGAACAGGTAGATGGTGTTGGGGCGCAGGCCCTTGACCGTGTACTGCGTGGTCTTCACATGGTCGGCCACCGTCTGCCAGCTGTTGCTCACCGATTGGCTGCGGGGGGTGGCGGCGGGGGGATTGAAACACACATTACAGCTGGGAGGATTCACAGAAGCAGTGGAGGATGAGAACAGACACCACTGCTTGGGACCAACCTGAAAGCTTCAATGACGAAAGAGGAGATGGGCGTGGCCCCGGCCAGGCCAGGTTGCCAGGACAATGAGACACTGCTCTTGGTGACGTCGGTGACCTGGGGTTTGGAGGGGGGTCCCGGGAGCTCGTTGTCGTCACGGTTCTTGATGACCATCACCCCGGCTTGCTCTGAAGGAAACGTTAACGAAGAGAGTGAGTACAGGAGTGGATGGGGAACAAAACAAGCAAGTTGAGGAAGGCTGGTGAGAGGGTTAGTGCCGTCAACACTAACTAAGAAAGATGCTAGTTGGTGGCGCATTACCTTTGACTTCCAGGAAGGCACTCCACGATGTCTCTCCGCTGGAGCTTGCTGCCACACAGGTGTAGATCCCCGAATCAGAGAGCTAGGACAGAATAGGATACATAATCAGCCAATCAAAACAACCCATTTAGGTAACTGTTAACCTTGTCGAGAGACAACAATCGAAAAATGTCCACATTGGAAATAAAACAGCTAATTAAGACTGAGAAGACACAGTAAATTTTATATGACTCGTATATTGTTAAACCAATTAATTATATTCCATGGGAGGAACTCTTATAGTGCTGACCAGAATTGGGTAGCAGGTGCAACAGTTAGGATGACCATGAAATGCCCGATTGAAACCTCATAATTGTTAACACGTGCAGAATTTGTGTGCAGCTTCTGGCACCAGTGAATTAAGTTTTACCTTCAGGTTCAACTTCCATTGTCGGCAATGTCACGAACGTACATACAAATGAGCGAAACCAATTCAGCAGGAACACGTGCTCTACCACCGACGGGCATGTTGGGGGAGGCTCCCTGAAATGGTACATTCAATACAAACCTTATAGCTGCGTGCCAGCCGTCCATTCAACCTGTTTTATGCAAAGTCCCCCCTGGCCTACGAACGAGACTTGTTCGCAATGTGATATTAGAGCCGCGTTTGCGTTACGGCGAGCAGTAAGGACATTTTACACCAACAAAACATGACGCCAAAACCTCCAGAACGGCCCACCGGTCGAACGACAGCGCCATGCCGTCTGGGGACCCATGCTGTTGGTATTCATGCGTACGATGAGTCCATGCTTGGGATCAACACGGCGCGTCATTGTGAGTGCCTCAATGTGCTGACGCTAATTTCCTAATGAATTCCATTTTCTCCTAGGTGCCCCCCCGCCATTTTAACCCCAGCCCGCCCCTCCCGCTGCCCTGCCAACCGCAACAAAGGCAGGCTAATTCATTTAGGGTGGGCAGCAGCGGCCCCATGGACCGATGACAGCTGGCTCGTCTTTCCATCCCGCTCTGCCTGGAACTTTCCTTGTTTGTTGGTTTTCATCCCCGGCGCTTTCCTTCCATTTATGAAATAATATGTCAATGGTGGGCAACCTTGTCAAGCGTAATGGATATTCCTCTGAGGCCTCGGAGTGGGGAGGATGGGAGGAGTTTACATTCAATCTACCCTGAAAGTGTACTATGTTGATGTGCTGTGTGTGTAGTTGCTATGTGTGTGTGCGTGTGTGAGTGTGAGTGTGTGTGTGTGTGTTGTTAAACACTTCAACCCTCCACCATTTTGCAGCTGGAGCCCGTCCAGACGTTTACAGTTGAGTCTCGGTAAGAGCCGTCGTGTCACTAAGTGATAGAATCATACAATTCACTAAAATCGATACTGTCCGTTCATCCCTTTAGAGCAATATGATTCCCCTTGTCCATCTAACTTAAGCCTAACCATCACGCTATTGAATTCTACTTACATGTTTATGCATGCCTAAGCATGCACACACACACACACACACAAATGCAGACACCACCCACCCACACACACACACACATATGCACACCATACACACACACACACGTATACATGATCACACCACACACACACACACAAACTAACATGGACGAGTCAGAGGAGGAGCTATAGAACTATCAGATATATGAGCAGGTACACCGGGTCAGAGGGAGGAAAAACTGGAGAGACTTTTAAGACCATCTGAGAGGAGTGAAAAAACAGACAGACACCCAGACAGACAGACACCCAGACAGACACCCAGACAGACAGACACACAGACAGACAGATAGAGACCCAGAGAGACAGAAACCCAGACAGACAGAGACCCAGAGAGACAGACACCCAGACAGACAGAGACCCAGAGAGACAGACACCCAGACAGACAGAGAGAGACCAAGACAGACAGACAGAGACCCAGACAGACAGACAGAGACCCAGACAGACAGACAGACACAGACCCAGACAGACAGACAGACACAGACCCAGACAGACAGCCAGACCGACAGACGCCCAGACAGACAGACAGACACCCAGACAGACAGAGGCCAAGACATACAGACACCCAGACAGACAGAGAAAGACCCAGACAGACAGATAGACAGACAGAGAGACAGACAGACAGAGACCCAGACAGACAGAGACCCAGACAGATAGACAGACAGAGACCCAGACAGACAGACTGAGACCCAGAGAGACAGACACCCAGAGAGACAGAGACCCAGATAGAAACCCAGACAGACAGAGACCCAGAGAGACAGACACCCAGACAGACAGACAGACAGACAGAGACCCAGACAGACAGACAGACACCCAGCCAGACAGACAGACACCCAGACAGACACCCAGACAGACCGAGACCCAGACAGATAGCCAGACAGACAGACACCCAGACAGACTGAGACCCAGAGAGACAGACACCCAGACAGACAGAGGGAGACCAAGACAGACAGACAGAGACCCAGACAGACAGACAGAGACCCAGAGAGACAGACATCCAGACAGACCGAGGCCCAGACAGACAGACAGACCGACAGAGGCCCAGACAGACAGAGAAAGACCCAGACAGACATATAGACAGATAGACAGACATACACCCAGACAGACAGACCGAGACCCAGACAGATAGACACCCAGACAGACAGAGAGAGACCCAGACAGACAGAGAGAGACCCAAACAGACAGACAGACACCCAGACAGACAGAGAGAGACCCAGACAGACAGAGAGAGACCCAAACAGACAGACAGACACCCAGACAGACAGATAGACAGGCCAAGCCTGCTCCCCTGGTGATTCTCACCCTGACACTCCTGATCTGGAGGCTGCCCAGCTCCTGCAGGGACATGCGTGGATCCTTCCCCAGCAGGCTGACGCCGTCCTTTAGCCAGCTGATGGAGGGGATGGGGTCTCCCGACGCCTGGCACTTCAGAAGAGCCACACTGTCCACCCCGCGCGTCTGATTGGACGGACCCTGCCGGATGATGGGTGGCGGCCTGTCTGTCAGCACTGGGATTGGACGAGGAAGAGGGAGGATAAGTGAGAAAAGCCATAGAATACATCAACAGTACAAGGGTGTGGTATAGACATCTTACATGAGCCTTTTTATTCTCTCTTCGGATGAAAGGAGCAGAGGCAGCAATGGTCTGATAAAGCTGGCCTATGGTCCCAGAGAGTCATGCAGCTCTGCCATAAAGCAATGATGATGCCCTTACTGTGCTTCCAGGAAGTAGTGGAAATAGCTGACTGGTGTTTTCTATACTATTTCCAGTTACAAGCCGGATAGCTTTACATTCACACCCAAGCCAGGAGTCCGTGGTACCATAAATTGGCCCAGGCACTGCTTTTTGACCGAGTGCAGTTAAGATAAATACTCAATAATGTTGACCGAGGAACACGTTCAGAGGTCCCTATAGGCACTCAGAACCGAAACAGACTCATTCCGGTACCCACTGGAATTACCTGAATTGCAATAATGTAACAAAAACCCCAGAAGCAAAATACCACTTTCCCCATTCTTTTTCCCGTTTTGTTTAGATGAATGCTAATGTTAAATTAAATGCTGTTTGGATGAATATATATGCGTTTGTAATGTGCTGGAGAATGCCTGCCGGTTGTTCAGTGGAATTATGTAAACGCCGGAAGGTGCTGTATCTGGGAGTCCCAGCGCCCAGGCGGTTTCTATTTCGGCGGTGTGGTGAATAAAGCGGAGTCCCCGGGCATCGCACAGCACACATTAATTAACAGGCAGCGATTAATGATGTCAGACCTGCCGGGGCTAATTAGACATTCTACCTCTAACCTTTGAACACATCGGCACGTCGTCTCCCTCTCCTCTCCTGTCCCTAACCTATTCCCTTCCGCCGGGGAAGTCAGACGGAGAGAAGGAAGAAACCCATGTGCCTCAGCGTGGCCCAACTCGGGTGAGGTTTTCTCCGGATGAGCGAAATATGTAGATAAGGTGGATCTGCTGCGTGTAACGGACAGATTCCTCGATTTTGCTAATGATATTTCCAGCCGCTCTCACCCTTATGGAATGCTTTTATCCTGAATATGGTGGTCGAATAACTCAAACGGGATTACGCTGAGATTCACCCGGACCCAGAGAGCTTTAAAAACCACCCCTATATGTCCATCCCAGGCCTGTCTGTTAGTTCTACCTGCCACATTAACTCACGCTGAGAGTAAGCCGCTTGTCACTCTTATCAACGTGGATCATTCTGATGGACATTATGAGCTCAGATGGAGCTCACTGCCTTCCAGTGTTTCAGACATAGACCCTGAAACAAACCTGGACAGGGTGTTTAATGTGTCCTGGTTATGATCTGCTCTAATCACCCAACGGTATTCCTACTTAAGCCCACACCCCGGAACAGACAACAGCCCTGGGTGAGCACAGATCGGGTTTGTTCCCACGGCGCATGGACGGGACGGACGGACGGATGGAGCGGTGGAGGCGGGGGGAGGACGGAGGAGGGCCTTGACTGTCTGCATCAGGAATTTCTCATTACAGATCTCCTTGAACCCAGCGAGCTCAGCTAGACCCCGGGATAGTAAATCACCTGCGCCCAGGCGGGCAGGTGTAGCCGTGACCTCGCCCCAGCCAGCCGTCCTCCGGTCCTATATCAGCCAGCCCTCCCCCTGTCCTATATCAGCCAGCCCTCCCCCTGTCCCGTCTCTGCCTGGCCTGACACTCACTCCTCATTGTACACATACCGGCCATAAACTCCTGTGTGTGTACTAACACACAGCCATATGTCAATGGGCAGACGCCTGTTCACTATAACGGTAGCTCCACGCATGCAGAAAACGCCCCAGTACGCACGCACGCACAGACCACTGAATGGCCGCACTCACACCGAACGATGACGCTTTCAGTCTTTACTCCTAGCCAACAGTCAATCTTGAACAACGGAAGACGAGTGAGGAGAACGGCCATCTCGAGGATCTATGGACCACAACCCTTGTCGCGTTCAGGTCATAAAACAAGCACTTCTGGTGGCGGATGTGAATCGAGGTCATTTCGAATTCAAATGGCCGTCTTTTTAAAAAATGGCGCCCAGCGCACCTTTAATCTTTCGCCAGGCTGGTTCTTCTCAGGGCGTCTGAATGGCCGTCTATCTATCTTCCCATCTACGCAGCAAAGGAGATTACAGGCGGTGGGAGTGAGGAGGCCCCCATAATTCATCCGGCAGACACCCTAACTGTTGTCATTCAGTCTCTCCATCACTCCATCCGTCACTCATCGCCTCCCTCAGCCAAGTCCTGCTGATCGTTACGCTGAGAGACTCAAGGGCAACGCTTTATTCCCTCTCCAGCAAAACTTGAACAAGTATTTCATTAAATTGTCTCGTTACCAAATTGAAAAAAGGGGCGGGGGGGGGCTTAAATATTTCAAAAACAAGGTCACGGGCAAATACTTGGTGGATATTGCTCAAACAGAAGTATAATCACATGCCTTCCTTCACAGATAGTGTGTTTTTTCGCAATGGTCCATTTCCCCTAGTACTTTTTGGGGATGGGGACACTCAAGGCCAAACTCCACATTACTGAGTCAACAGGACAAGACAAGTACTACAAAATAAGCCCTTTTCTTTGTCCTGCATTCGTGTGCCTCTGTGGGTGGTGTATACGTGTCTGCCTCTGTGGGTGGTGTATACGTGTCTGTTTGTGTGGGTGGTGTATACGTGTCTGTTTGTGTGGGTGGTGTATACGTGTCTGCCTCTGTGGGTGGTGTATACGTGTCTGCCTCTGGAGTGGTGTATACCTGTCTGCCTCTGTGGGTGGTGTATACGTGTCTGTTTGTGTGGGTGGTGTATACCTGTCTGCCTCTGTGGGTGGTGTATACGTGTCTGTTTGTGTGGGTGGTGTATACCTGTCTGCCTCTGTGGGTGGTGTATACGTGTCTGCCTCTGTGGGTGGTGTATACGTGTCTGCCTCTGTGGGTGGTGTATACGTGTCTGCCTCTGGGGTGGTGTATACGTGTCTGCCTCTGTGGGTGGTGTATACGTGTCTGCCTCTGTGGGTGGTGTATACGTGTCTGCCTCGGTGGGTGGTGTATACCTGTCTGCCTCTGTGGGTGGTGTATACGTGTCTGTTTGTGTGGGTGGTGTATACCTGTCTGCCTCTGTGGGTGGTGTATACGTGTCTGCCTCTGTGGGTGGTGTATACCTGTCTGCCTCTGTGGGTGGTGTATACGTGTCTGCCTCGGTGGGTGGTGTATACCTGTCTGCCTCTGTGGGTGGTGTATACCTGTCTGCCTCTGTGGGTGGTGTATACGTGTCTGTTTGTGTGGGTGGTGTATACCTGTCTGCCTCTGTGGGTGGTGTATACGTGTCTGCCTCTGTGGGTGGTGTATACGTGTCTGTTTGTGTGGGTGGTGTATACGTGTCTGCCTCGGTGGGTGGTGTATACGTGTCTGCCTCTGTGGGTGGTGTATACGTGTCTGCCTCTGTGGGTGGTGTATACGTGTCTGTTTGTGTGGGTGGTGTATACGTGTCTGCCTCGGTGGGTGGTGTATACGTGTCTGCCTCTGTGGGTGGTGTATACGTGTCTGTATGTGTGGGCGATGTTTGTGGGTGTGATGTGTGCGAGTGGTGTAAGTGTCTCTAAAATGGTCTGTGTGTGTTTTCCGTGCATCTCAGCGTGCGCGGGTGGGTGTGTACAGTTGGTGTGTGGGTGTGTGTTGATGTGTGCGTCTCAGTGTATGGGTGTATGTGTCTGTGTGTGTGTCTGTGTCTGTGTGTGTGTCAGTGGGTGTGTCTCAGTGTATGGGTGTGCGTGTGTGTGTCTGTGTGTGTGTGTGTGTGTGTGAGGATCTGGTCTGACACAGTGCGTTCTACTGTCTCACCGTCTGTCACCTCCAGCTGAGCCTTGGCCAGGATGCTTCCCGCCACGGTCAGGGCCTGGCAGATGTAGTAGCCTGCGTCCGCCCGCGTCACCGCCGCGATGGTCAGGTCTCCACCAGATGACACCGAGAAGCGGCTGTTGGGCTGCTGTGGCTGGTTGGGGAACAGGAGGTTCTGTGCGGAGAAAGCAGGCCAGTTAGAAGGGATCCAATACAGTTGGGAACACATCCAAACCGACCCACATGTCCTCACCGATCCCGGTCAACTGACCCATACACACACACACACACACACACACATTACCCCTGTCTCCGGCTTAATAATGAACACGGCGCCGTGCCATCAGGCTGGGGTAGAAGGAGAAGAGGTCCAAGCCTCTGGTCTTCTGCTGTGGCTCTGATAGGTTGTTTCATTTAGCTTAGCCTCTCATAATGGCTCTGGGGCTGCTTTGTTTACACACAGTGCCCCCCCCCCCCAGCCCCCCCCCTCCCCCCCACGGCACGCGGGGGTTCAGGGAAATATTGATGAGAAGTGATCGGGGTGCTATAATGGCCTGCAGGAGGACTGCTGACATCGACTCAACCCTTCACCCCCCCATTGTGTCTTCCTGCTAGCCCCCCCCCCTTTACCCAGGTGGCGTCTTTAGTCCACGAAAGCCGGCGAGCAGAAAATAAATGCATTAGCCGGATTCAATTATACCTAATGACTTTAATGCAGCAAATTATTTGTGTTTTTTAATTAGGGCCGCTTCCCACTACCCACATCCAACACATGACGAATGTCCACTTCATTACACTCAAGTGTGACGGAAAGGCCTTTTCTCTCTTTCACCTAATGACTTAATTACTGCTTTCATCTGTTCTCTTAATAAATACCTTCATATCTTATTTAAGCTGGGATGAAAGATGGAGAATGACGGAGAGAGGCAGAAATGGGGGAACAGGTGAGACCAATAGAGAAACGGGGGCGGGTAAAGAGAGAGCAAATAGTACCTGTGCTGTGAATGTATGAATAAGACCTGTGGCCCAATAGCTTTACATGAGGGTGTATTGAGACAGTACCAGTGTAAATGAATGTGGATCTGAGTAGTGACAGAGTACAAAACGTAGTTAGTGTTGTGAGTCAGACCGCTTTCATCACATCCTGGGATCAGGCGACGGGCTTGCAGAGGTTTCGACAAGTGCGCCCGCGGGTTCACTATCTGTCTTTGCCCGCACACGTGCCAGCGCGTGCGGCTGCGTTTTACGTGGATGTATTTATTTCACCCTTTCCAATCTCTGAGTGGCACTGTGTTGTAACTGTTCGGCCCCAGGCTGTGTGTGTCCGAGTCCCAGGCCTGAATCATATCTCCGGATCCCCCACAAGCCCCGGCTGGATCCTAATTGCCGTGGTTGTCATGCATTGTGAAGACCTCCAGGTATTTGAATAGGCTATCTGCTCCATGTGAGCGATAGGATCGCCGTTATCAGCTAAGGGTCATGGGAAATTGATTAGCGCCTTGGTCATGGGAAACCGTCACAGCCCCCCCGGTGCGGTTTGGAACAAAGGTCTGTTTGGTGTGTGTGCCAGAGATACTGATTACAGATAGGGTGGTTTACCGTGCGTGCTGATTATTGTGTGTGTGTGTGTGTCGCCGCTCGGGCGGTACGGCGATCACGGGCAGCACTCACTTAATTCGGATCCCTAGGTGTCGCTGCACACAGGGACGGTAAAAGAAATGAGATTTTTGGATTTTAAATTTGATTTTGGGGATCAGATAACGTATTTAAATTGTGTGTGTATGTGTCGACCTGAGTGTCGTACAGACTAACATTACAGACACAGCAGGGTGCTTTACACACCGCCAAAGGCATGGTTCCACGTAAGTACCGTGTGTGTGTGTGTGTGTGTGCTCACAACCTCAGACAGTACAGTAATGACTGTTACTCATAAATAATGCAGAGAGGAAACACAGTGAATGAAGAAACACTGAACCTTCTAAACACAGAGACACACAGTGTGGACCAGTTTGTTTTGACAGGGCCTTACATCATACACAAACAGGATCTTCATTTAAGCCAGTTTGCTAGAGCGGGAAAACAAATCCTGTAGCAAGACGATTATGCAAAGTGGATTAAAATTAATTGAAATTATTTTGTGGATTATAGTGAATGGGTTTTTTTTTTTCCTGCAGAGGTTGAGCAATGTTTCGTTAGGGCAAATCGGGTCAGACATATTTAGGTGGGGAAATCAAATCTTTTGAATCATTTTTAAACCTTGAATGCAATTCCACATTGGCATTTCCACAGTGTTTTTCTGCTGTGCTTGAAAACCCCTACGACAACATCTCCCAAAATCTCAAAATTGCTTGGGGGACTATTGGGGTCAGGAGGTCAACGGGTCATAGAGAAGTAGTCATGAGCTGGTCTTACCTGGCTGCCCTCTTTTTGCCAGAAGACGGCAGGCTGGGGGTTGCCCTTGGTCTCGCAGGGGAAGGTGGCAGTACGACCCTGGGCAACGATTTGGTCCCGTGGCCGGATAACAAACTGCGGCGCGGCTGGGGTCAAAGGGCAAGGGGGACAAAAAACAGTGTTAGAACTCAAGAGTTACACAAAACCGACACCTGAGGGGAAGATCAACAGGGTTTGGTGTGTTTAAGCAAAAAAAGAAATGTGGTCCTGCCCTATTAAGCTTCCATGCAGCATGTTCCATCTCACGCCACCTACAAAGCCACGCTGAGGGCTGACACGATAACGTCAAGCCAGCCACTTAAGGGCCATTCATCCAGGCTGTGGTGGAGAGCAGTGGCTGCATACAGCCGTTTCTCTGTCCAAACGCCGTCAGGAGAGTCATTTAACAACTAGGCTATGCGTTGAAGGACAGCGTACGGATGACAGCCGTGGCTGGCGAGAAACAAAGTCCATCAAGAGATGAAACGAATGAACAACACAGGCCCTCAACCCAGGAAAAGCACCTTCATCACTCAACTGGACCCTCCGGGAAGCCGTCTAAACAACTACGGAGAGCCGATGAGGGCTTAGACAGAGGATAGAGAGTCTGGGATGTCTCATGTCCCATCACTGTGTCCCGGGCCCGTGTGAACGGGTCGAAACGCAACATAAACAAACGGGTCGCTGGCCAACATTAGCACACATCCGCTCCCTCCACTCCGCAAGTAAACAGTCACGACTCAGTGGAAAAGAACTCAATGTGTCCCTGGATCCTGCCAGACAGGGGTGGCCTTTAACTTAGCCGTTAAAGTCTTACTAAGGCAGAAGAAGAAGCCGGTGTCCTTCCTAATGAGGCTGTACTTCATTACCCATGCAAAACACTTTCCCTATTGATCTTACAATCAATATAACGTTCACACGTACAGAAGCCTTCATAGAGGAGATTGGATTTCACGACAAAATGTGCTCATCTAAAGACATAAGCGTAATGGCTGTCCAATCAACTAATATGAGCTGCTGACGTCCCTCGGTTATATCAGTGTTAATGTGCCTTTGGGTTTTACGGCTGGCCTATGTGGCAGGTGAGATGCCAGATCTAAAACCCATTGAATGTTTATCACAGTCAGACACTGAGAGGCACCCTGAGGAGGACATTCAAATCAACCCATTCTGCAGGCACCAATACCAAACTTCAGTCAGGTAACAGCCCAGAGACAGGAAGACAACTTAACCCTTTTTGGGTTAAAGTCGCTCCAGATAAGAGCATCACCATAATGGGAAAATGATTAAGTCCTTCAGCAGTAACTCAAGTTCCACCCAGTTCAAATTTAATGACAGTGAAGGCAGGTAACAACTTGACCGGTCTATGAAAAAGTCCATTTCTATGCTTTTGCTGAACAAATAAGTATAAATAAGTATTCTACTGGGAAGAATCTCCAACATAAACAGGTAGTGATGTTTTAAAATCCCCAATCTTGATCTTAAACCATAGAAATCTACTATGATATCGTTGTGTGAAAATACTGGACATTTTACTGTAAAACATACATTGACTGGACTTCCTCATTTGTGTCCTGATTATTGTGTAAGTCTTTCCACTGACAACCCAGCTGGTTCTACTCAAGGCAAATCTCTTCCAATTTGGCTCGTGTCTCCATGTAATCCCCTTTTTGGTAGAGCGTATTTGTCAAAGACACATACACACATTTGGGAATGCTACAGATGGCTATTGATTTACAGCCTTCCCGTTTGGCCTTCCTCCCGTTAGATAACGTGGCACGTTTCACTACGTTTGGTCTGATACTGAGCTGCTAAATCACAGGATTCTGGAAAACCCAGTTTTTTCCCCTGCATGTCTCACTCACTTTATCTCCCTGTCTCTCTGGCTGCCCAATCCTGTGAGCAGTGCAATAAGACACACCCCCCTCCCGGTGTTTGGTTAATGACTTACAGGCTGTTCTTTATCACCAGTCTCTCTCTCCCCTAGTCTATCCTCTCTCTTGTACAGGCTGTTCTTCATCTGCCCTCTCTGTCCCCTGGTCTCTCTGATGGGCTGGTCTTTATGACCTCTCTCCCCCCTGGTCTCCTCTATCTCTCTTGTACAGGCTGTTCTTTATCAGCCCTCTCTCTACCCTGGTCTCTCTTACAGACTGTTCTTTATAACAACTCTCCTACAGGCTCTTCTCTTTCACCACCCTCTCCTGGTCCTTACTCTTTCTCTCTCTAATGTCATCCCTCTCTCCTGTGCAAACTAACACTAAGTTTGTCAGAAGATCGTTATCTCCATGTCTCTAGGATGTCCCCTCTTCGCTAGGTCCTTCTCCATCTTTCCTTTTTAATCCCTCACACATGTAGCACACACACCCCAACAGAGAGACATGTCGTATTGCTCTGTTTGGTAAAGTAGAGGAACTCAAGCTGCTGGGTTAGTCACCCTGGTGGTGTGTCTCCTTCCTGCCCCCTCCTAGGGAGATGCATGATCAAACCCTCATATTTAATTCAAGCCAAGACACATCTGCCCAGGGTTGGAAAGAATTCAAAGCCAGGATGCAGCCATCAACAAATGGACAGACCCACACACACACACACACAGATACACACAGACACAAACACACAGACACACACACACACACAGACACACACACACACACACACACAGACACAGACACGCAAGCATTTCTTCCTTTAAATCCCATATTCAGTCATATTTTATTCAACAGACGAAAGAAATTGCTGTCTCGTTCCCACAGGCAGGCTGAATGTGTAATTTCCTAAATCTTCCTGCTGCTTGACAGTTTGTGACAACCTGGGGACGGACAGCAGCGTATGGGCAAGGTGGGTCCTGCCATTCCTCACATGTCTGGGTCCTTTCTGCCATTCCAGTCCATCCTGACACGGACCCTCTGCTCTCTACACGGCCACCTCGCCTCCCTTTCTCTCCTGCACACAACGCTCTCCGTCTCCCAATTGCCTTCCCGGATGTCAGAACCCATACAGTTTGAACTGACAACTTCTCACCAAAACCAGTTACTGTTCTGGAAGCCTGGAACACATCTATGCGGATCGCATTTCCGACTCCTTGTCTGATCCACATCTACGTGTAAGGAAATAAGAGAGGAAGAATTTCTGAGATTCCCTACTTTATTTCTCAGACTAAAAGAAGGAAGACTATCCAACACACACAGATCCCTTGCCAGGGCAAAGTCCCACAGATGGCCTCAAGATGTGGATGGTGGAAGCCTGGGGTACACAGGGTCTTAAGGTACAGCTTTAGCAGAGCCTGGAGACGGCCATTAGACCCACTACAAACCTAATCCGCTACTAGCAAAACACACGCAGGACATGGACTTCCTGGTCCCCTGGACCCCATGGGGAGCACAGTTCTCTTTTAAACTCAGGACTAGACCATTCAAACGACCAACCGAGCTTGACGATTGCTTTTCCTTTTGAATCAGCTACATATAGTGCTAGGGCAAAAATGACATCCCTTTGGGAGTCCTGGACCAGGTTTGATAAACAGAAAGCTAGGGATTAGTTTGGTTAGTAAGCAAAGGACGCTGAAGCCTTGTGGATGTACTAAATAGTTGTTGTTGTAAGTACTTGAGAGAAACAGCCAAGAGTTTGTGGGTTAAAATGTGGTGAAGAAGCAACACCTGTGTTAGTACAGTACGTGATGTTATGTTGAGGATTTTTTGCACTTTGCGAGGCAGTGAGGTGCAGCTGTGTGTGTCTGTGTGTGTGTGTGTGTGTGTGTGCGCGTCAGGGAACATGCAGAATGGAGATGGGTCATAAGAATGGTACTTACCTACAGGGCGGGCTGGGATACAACAATGGACGGGTGGAGACACAAATGAAATAAAAAACAAAACACACACACACACACACACACAAGAAAAATCATAAGGTATCAACAATGAGAAAACACAAATCAAAAAGTCAGAATGAGTGAACTGAACCGTGTTGGGATACACACTCTGGGCATGACAGATACAATCCAATAGAAGGGGATTTTCCAGTCCGGTGCCATTTACTGCACATTCTTACCAGTGACAGAGGCTCTCCATTATACTGTTAGCAATACCCAATCTAAAAATAGCACCTCCTTGTGGTGGAACAGGTTGATGACCAGATCAATAGGAATTGAGGGTGGTCAATGAAACATCAAACACACTCTCCCTATTTAGACGAGAGCACAGGAGCTCTAAGGCATTCTTGCTATTGGATCTTCTCTGTCAGCGTTAATTAATTCTACAGCTCCTAGGGTGGAGTGTGTTTGGAATAGCAATGCAGGGTGTGTCTTCATTATTGAAAGAGAGAGAAGTAAAAACTAGAGAGAGATAAATCTAGAGACAGTCTTCATATTTAATTCAGAGCTACATCTGTTGAGGCCTAGCACATGATGTACCTCTACCTCTCCCTCTCTGTCTCTCTGTCTCTCTCTCTCTCTTTGTGTATCTGTGGATTGACTCCTTGGGTTGTAGTGGGCACAGGAGAAAGGCAGAGAGGGGGAGACGGGAGATAGGGGTTAGCGGGTGAGAGGGGGAGGGGGAGGGTGCACGCCGCGGAAGGTTTTTATGAACCTTGCCCACCTACGGAGCAGCGGTGCGGTGTCGACCAGTAAACTGTGAAATGGCTTTGGTGGTGGGGGGGTCTAGCTGTACGAGACCACCATCAGGGAGGTTTGGAGTGTGTGTGTGTGTGTAAATAATTAAATGTTTTCATAGAGAGGCCCTGTCTATCTTGGCTGTGTCAGTCAACCCTATTGGAAGGAAATACAGTTGTGAAGGCAACCCCCCTGTAGGTCCATAACACGTCAAGCCCAACCACATTGGTAAGACCTCGAACAACGGCCGCTTCAAAGCCGAGTTCCACTTAAGTCACGCCAATCCCCGTTTCATGAAAACCAAAACCCGGGGCGGATTCAGAACGGAAACAGGTTCACAGGAGAAGTGGGGGCCGGTGCTTCACAGAGGGGGGCGTTGGGGGGGGGAGAGATAGCTCGAGCTTACCTCTGACGGTGAGACTGGCCGAGGCCTCCACCTTGCCCACGCGGTTCTCCGCCACGCAGGTGAAGGTGCCCTCGTCGCTGGCCGACGCCTTCTTCACCCTCAGCAGGTAGTCGTCCTTGTCGTACTTCACCTCGTACCTGTGGAGACAAACACGACGTCAGAGCCACACCGAATGTCCTCCATGGACACATCACCAGGTCCAAAGCTAATGTGTGTGTGTCGGTTGGGGGGGGGGGCTTGTTATGACAAGCAGCCTAAATGCGACATTCGCCTTGACTGCCATCTCAACGGGGGGGAGGGGGGCACGGACAGACAGTACCGCTTCTCCCCTCTCGGGGGAGGAAAACTGTTGCGGAACAACACTGCTAGAAGATGGAAAGGAAAGATGGAGGATCAATTATTCAACAATGACATGCAGTCCAGATAGAGGTGCTTTCAACTGGAAGACTACTTCAATATTTATAACGATTGTGTGTGTGTGCGTTAGCTTCAATATGGTACAACACAGTGTAGATGGTGTGGTGAAACAGTTCCACTGTGTTCCAACAGTCAACCACCAGGCATTAAGAACGGCAGGCTGATCCCCATGATAGGAGTTGGGAAGCGGCGGTGCCATCCCAAACAGAAACGCTGTCCATATCCATGACTAAATCAGGCAGGCTATCCCGTGACCAACAAGTTGTCTTCTAATACTAACCCAATATTGTGGTCAAAAATCTCTATCAGGCAGAGATCTGAGGTTGTGCATGTGTGTCAAGGGTGTCGAGTGTGTCTATTGAGTATGTGTGTGCGCACTCGTCTGAGAGAGTCGGGACTGAACACAGAAGAAAGCAGGTTTGGTTTGATGCCACACTGTAATTGGAGGGAGGTTGGCATGGCAATATGAGTGGTGTGTTGTGGTGAGGGTGGTTTTCTGAGGGGTGGGAGAGACCCAGTCTGTCGATCACAAATGAAAATATAGGAAACAGGAAAGACAGATAAAGACTGCAGCCCATTCTATCATCCAATCTAACGTGTTCCCCATTGAAACCCTAACACTGAACAACCACGTAATTCTTCCCTCACACAGTGTAAAATGTATTCAGGAGACAGAACGTTGACGTCCAGAAGACGGGTCCTTGGCCTTTTCATTGTTGAGGCGAACATGTCCACCCTGTGTCAACCCAGTAGCTGTTACCAACATGTTCAGTCGAGAACAGTACCAGAGCTCACACCAGGTACACTGACGGTCTCCTGCCATCAACAGAGAAAAACTCATCTCCCTCTCTCTCTCTCGGCCTCTCACCCTCTCTATACCTTCATGTCTTCAGTGTTCATCGCTCCTGTTATGACATTTCCCAAGTAAACGTTTCAAAGGCAGCTTTATTGTAGTGGATTCCTCCGCGTTGACTGTCGGCTCAACCTATCGACACACACCCTTTTATAAAACCATAACGATTATTTGACTGACTCATGACTGAACGCTTTGTTCTGGAGAGAGAGGGGGATGTACCAGGCTGAGCAGGTTGTGAGGAGGTAGGTGAATAAAGGTTCCACTGTTTGAATACAGAGAGCGGAATCCGACGAAGAGACGCAGCGCCTTTCAAGACCGATGGAAAATAAACAAGGCACCGGAGACAGGAGAAAGTGCTTATCTAAAATGGCCTCGGGCTGACTCTCTAAAGACACCACAAACTTCTGACTGAGGAGCGGGGGTGGGCGGAAGCAACAGGAGAAAGGGGGGGATTTAAGGCGAGGTCACAGGTAGGGCGTAGACCATCGGTACGAACCAGAAGGGCCTTGTCGGTCTGACTGGCTCCCACGCAGGGCCATCGATGCGTGGACCCACACAGGGGACGAACGCCGATGAACCGACCGTGCCGTGTGTCATACGAAGTGTTTAATCCCAGCTCTTCCTGCTATCAATCTCTTGATATATGTCACCAGCGCGGAATGCATTCGAGGGAAAGGCATAACTCGATCTGTAACCGACATCCTGTAAGAGATCAGCTGCCCAGTGATGAAGGGCAAAAGTGGGTCAGACACGCGCACGAACAAACGCAAACACGCGCTCCCACACAGACCCGCACAGGAGGAACAGTAGCTCTTTCTTATTGCTGGCTCAGAGTAGAGTTCTGTTCTCTATTAGACAAAGAATGTAATTACACGTGTTATATGGAAAGGCTGTGGCGAGGGAAGTAGAGCCAAGTTCATGCTGCCTGGCTCCACAAACGCAGAAATAAACACACGCTCCCAGAAATGAACACACACGCACTCCCGGGGAAACACAATCCACTATACGGCGTGTAGTCCAGCCACACACACCCGTGCACAGTTTGATAGCTTTCCTATGGAGAGTGATGGGAGGTAAATACATGCCATGAAAATGTAACCCCGTCCTGGTGGGTTGGCTGTTGTTAGCTGGGCTTGGTACAGAGTAGAAACAGGGGTCTTCGGAGCTGCAGTGGTGACCTCGAAGTCCACCTGGATTTAGGGTCTGAACCGTCGGTGCATTCGCTGAAATGTTTTGGATCTGCACGTTTAAGAGCTTCTCATCACTTTGGGAATGTGTGCGCAAAGTTCAGCTCATCGTGTGTGTGTGTGTGTGTGAGTGCGCGCGTGTGGGTGTGTGAGTGCACGCGCGTGTGTGTGTGCGTGTGTGTCAGCCCCAGGGGTCCAGGAGCAGGACTGAGGTCAGGTCCCCTCTCTGACTTCCTCTGTGGCGGCTGAGTCCCACACACCAGGTAGGTCCCCTCTCTGCTCAGCTCTGATTGACAGGCCAGGCTAAACCTCTTCCACACTGTGTGGCGCTCTACCTATGTCTGACCAAGCCATCCAGGCTAAAATGTGGGGATGTCGCAGACCGCGAAAGGGGATCACTTAAACAGTCTGAACGTTTCCCACACTCCCCTCTCCAGGCTCCATTCCTCTAATCCCCTCACAGAGGGTTCTCTCCTGACTATCCTGCCGAATGCTAGGTCTTCCATGCGTAGGTTGTTTGCACCCCAACACATTAGTCTGAGATCAGTTGCGGATGTATCCCCTGATGGTTTGGGTTGGGGTGAGCTGATTTTGGAGATCATCTGAGGTTTTGAACAGATGCTGAGACTCGACAGGGAGATGCTGTAGACAGAGCAGCAAACATGCTAAAATCACTCACTGACACGCAAGACAAAAGGGCGTACGCCCCGCCAAAAACACGCATTCGTGTGAATGTGTTTGAGGTCTTTTTTCGTCGCATGAGAGGAAAGAGACGGGCTGCATTCGGAGACAGATATATCTATACACTCAGTACATTGTGGATGGCCTGTATCTACACACCTCTCTAATTAAAGACACGGCCTATATTTTCCTGCTATTTTCTGCAACAGTACAGTAGCTACGTCTTTCATTTTCACTGGCTGACTATATGCTGTAGGCACTAACTCTATTATAGATTTAGCCCGTTTTAAAAACACAGAAACACAGACACTGGCGCTCATGAATACCAGATGTACTGTAGCTATCTATTTATAAACGGGTGAAGTAATGGAGACCAAAGGCATGGCCTGCCATCTGTTTTTCCGCTGAGTCGCGGGGGTGAGGCGGACGGAGGACGGTGGGTCGGCATAACACGGAGGCTCCCATCACGGAGCCGTTGGCGGGTCCCTGGAAGAGGACGACAGATGCAGGGGGCATCGGAGAAGGTGGGACACGAAAGGCGGGTGGCGGAGCCCAGGGGCAGAGGTCACGGGGTCAGAGGGGGACAGCGGAGGGGTCAGAATACCGACGGGCCGGCTGGAGCGGAGGGGCTCAGATAAGGCGGGAGATGGGTGCACGGGGCGGGGGGTTGGAAAAAGGGATTTGGGCCACACACAGAGAAACCCCCCCCCACCCCGCAAGCCTTTTTCTCCGGGTGGCGGGGTTTTCAAGTCGTCTGTTCTGAATCTCTCCCGGGTGGAAAGGAAGAAAATAATATTTCTCTCTCTCCCTGTCCGCCCCTTAGATGTGGCAGAGTGATTTTCATGGTATCCCTCAGCATGTTACTGAATGATTTCCATGGTATCCCTCGGCATGTTACTGAATGATTTCCATGGTATCCCTCGGCATGTTACTGAATGATTTCCATG